>NC_013486.2:12387959-12402649 GCF_000004555.2 Caenorhabditis briggsae | reverse complement strand
AGCCGAGGAACAACAGCCGTGGTACGAGAAGATATTCGGTGGCAAAATGACGCGAATCGAAGAGGAGTCGATGAGCGAGGACGATGTTGCTCATTCTCGTCTTCTGGCCCATGATGATGATTATTCTAAATAGATTGCTGCTACCATTCTCCCTAACATTGTTCCTACATCTCTCATATTGCTCTCAAACCTTCCATATAACAGTGATGTAGAAGTCTAAACTCTCCCTCGTTTTATGTTTCAATCTTCTTGTTCTATGCACTTTCTCTCACCCTCAAACAATATCCCGCTATTGTATTCTCTCCGTTTTTTTCTTGTTAAAATGTTCTGCCCCCCATTCCCCAACCAGCCTAATTTTTTTTTTGATAATTGTGATGATGAGTTGTGAACATAGACATCCCCTTATGTACCCATCCCCACCCCGTTTGCCTTCCATTATTTTGATAATGATTGTAAAAAGTTATTTTGTGATCTAAAGGACCCCCTCTCCCCCCATTGCCATGTTTTTCAATCGCCCTTTCTAGTCTATCTTGCTCGTATGCTGATACGAGTACCCAAAAATAAACAAGAAGAGATTTGAAACTGATCACACTTTATTAAGAAAACTAATAATCGACGGACCAAACTTCGCTGTTCCACTTGCATTGTACTATGTTCCGCCCGTATTTCTTGATCATCTNTTCAGCAATCGTCACATATTCCGAACGGCACTTTTCAGAGTTGAGCCCCTTCTGAGCCTTCCACGCGGCATACTTCTTCATTCCAAGCTCGTTTCCTGCTGGCACAGCTGAAAATTGAATTTTTTAAATCAGTAATATCTCAAAAACCAAAAAAGATAGGAGAATTTTGTCAACTGGAAAAATGTACAAAATGTTAAAAGCTAAATTTTTGCAATTGAAAACTTTTTGATAGCATTTTTAGTTTCTGAGATATAAGCGCTCAAATTTCACGACTTTGAGCACGTATATCTCGAAAGCGAAAAATGCTATTAGGTTGGCGGGAAAGTCTTTGTCACTTTTTCAATAGTTTATTTCTCAAAGAAAAAATAACCGAATAATTAATTATATTGTCCATCATTATCAACAACATGTCTCCGACGTTCCCTCAATTTATGGATTCCATTGCGGTAGAATCCAGCCGGGCGTGAGGCAAAGTATTGTTTGAGTGCCGCTTCGACCGCTCCACGGGAATTGAAGCTTCTTCCTTCGAAGGCACGTGTCATATCGCCAAATAACCAATAGTCGGAAGGAGCAAGATCAGGAGAATACGGGGGGTGAGGGAGAACATTCCATCCATATCCCATCAGCTCCTGCTTCACTTGTTTCGAAACATGTGGGCGAGCGTTATCATGTTGATAGTACACTTTCTTGTCTTTCAGGGCCGAACGGTCGACTGCTTTCTTGAGGTTTCGTAGTTGAGTAGTGTAGAGGTCTCCAGTTATTGTTTTGCCCTCGGGCAGAAGTTCCCAGTAGATGGGGCCGTCCACTCCCCACCACACAGAGAGCATAACTTTTTTCGGATGAAGGTCGGGTTTGGGGACATCCTGTGGGCTCTCTCCTTCTCCAACCCACTGGGATTTCCTGTGGTGATTATCGTAGAAGACCCACTTCTCATCTCCGGTTATTAGCCGGTCCAGCCATCGATCGCCCGCGTGGAGAGTGAGAAGAGTAATCGAATCGTCGACTCGGCGGTCAAGGTTGGCTTGAGTCAGGTGATGACGTATGAATCGACCAAAAAGTTTTCTCATTCCAAGAGACTTCAAACCTTCAAGGACTGTGCTATGGTGAACTCCGAATGTGACAGCTAGTTCACGGCTAGATTGAAATGGATCCGATTGCAATGCGTGCTTCAGCTTGTCCAAATCCAACTCACGGGGTCTCCCAGAGCGATCCTTTTCATCGAGCGAGAAGTCATCTTTTTCGAAACGATGGAACCAATTGCGAATAGTATTGTAGTGAGGGGCATGTGTGTTGTACACATTCTTCAAGAAAGTTTCCGAATCCTTCATCGTGGTGTGAGATAGGAAGAGGTAAATCAAAACATGTCTGATGTGAATAGCAGTGGGAACAAACATATCGTTTCAATTACAGATGAGGAGCAGGGAAGGAGATGGGGACTTGTTTATATGGAAGGTTCTTATCACCTTGTTATTCACTAAAGTCGATATCATACACAGCCTCCATATACGAGAACAGTGATTAAACAAACAGAGTGACAAAGACTTTCCCGCCAACCTAATAGAACAAATTTGTCAACTAGAAAAATGTAGGAAATTTTATGAGCTACAACTTTACAGTTGACAGTCTTCTGATAGCACTTTTAGTTTGTGAGATATACGCGTTCAGCGAGAGCAGATGACTTCTCTGGCTCCAGGCTCTGTTTCTCCTTTTGGGAAACAGCTAAAAAATTTTAAATCTTCGAAAACCTTTAAAACTTACGATATACATCTTCATTCGGAATATCACCATGAAGAGCTTGTTTGTACAGCCCGTATAATTTCATTTGCTCTCTTTCAGATGGCGTTGATTTGAGACGACGCATCTCTTCAGCGGCAATCTCGAAAGTGAGCCCAGTCCATTTCTAGAATGATTAGAACACCGTAAAACCACTATTAGAAGGGCTCTTCTATTTTTCCATCGAAAAATTCGACAAATTTTGGTTCAAAACTTATGAAAATCTGTCAATTTCAACAAAAGTGTTAAAACTAATTTTTGTGAAATTGAAGAATTTCTGGAACTTGTTTCACTGAAAACGTATGGAAATTTTAAATTTCAAACAACAATTTGTAAAGGGGACCCTTCTATTAGGTTGATGCAAAAGTTTCTTTCGATTTTGGTAAAATTTTTGATCATAAAATTTTTTGTCGAAGCGGAGCTGCTTAGATCAATGAAAGTTATGTTCATGAGCATCAATAGTTGTCTGCCAACACTCCGGTAATTTCTTGATTCCATCGGCCCAGAAGGACGAGGGCTGCAATTGAAAAAGTGGGTCAACTCCTTTTTGGGATCATCTTTTCAATTGAAGTCTTTTCTATCAAGATGACGTTTAAGAGCCTGAAACGAACATTCGTCCAAAAGGGCAAGGTCCAGAAAATACGGTGAGTGCAAAAGAATAGTTCATCCAAACGACACAAATTTTTGGCTGATCCATCTAATCACGGGAGATCTCGCATGGTCGCGCTGGAAGAACCCTTGACCTTTTATCCTTGGTTCGATTTGACTGTCAGATTCAATTTCTCTAATTATGAACTGTATATTGTGGTAGTTATATTGGTATATTCATCTAAAAGTTCCCAGTCTCCGCTTCTTTGGACAGACCACCAAACACATACCATCCCCATTTTCATAGGAAAATTAGGTTCCAGGACGTCCAGAGTTAGTTCTTCTTTGGCAACCATCTGATAAAAAATTGTCCAATCTGTCTCAAATCTCTAGGGAACGTGTGTCGTGAGTTGCTAACAAGTTGAGCGCACTATTTTCAAAACTCACAATCGGAACAAATATTTTCAACCATTGGAATACCCTCTATTGGTAAAGAGAAATAGTTTGCATAAAAAATGTGGTCTTGAGTTGCCAATTTTTGTAATTACTTTTTTAAGGAACTTATGAAACACATTTTCTGTAGTTCTGAGCCTGATAGAAGCATTTTCAGGTGAGTTACGTATCGATTTTACTAAAAAAAGACACAAAACTTTTGTTGCCGAAAATTGCCGAAAGTTGCCGAAATTGCCGAAATTTTTTTTCGGCAATTGCCGAGTTGCCGAACGTTGCCGAAAAGTATTCGGCAAATTGCCGAGTTGCCGAATTGCCGAAAAAATTTTGTTGCCGCACAGGCCTGGTCGAGATTCGTCTTCCGATTCTAAATTTTTGACTTCAAATCGATCGGTCCAGTGTTTGATGGTATTAACAACAAGAGATGTTCCTTCATTTATTTTTCATATTTTCCGATGAATACCAGAGTTTTTCAAACCAGGAAGGAATAAAAATAAAATGACATTTCGAAAGTGGAGACGGTGTAGGCTGAAAGAGAGCGTCATGCTAGCGAACGACCAGTATTAGGGATGAGGCAAAATGCTTATAACAAGTACATGAAATACTCTAACAAAAAAACATCCGCCAAGAAAAACCATTCTACTGACCAGATATCAGTTCTCAAAGTTAAAGGAGGAGAGACAGCAAAAATTTCGGGGGCAGTTCGGGGACGAAATCGCGCCGCGCTTATGTAGACCATCGGTCGTCATGTGCCTTCACGCCCCCGTAGCTCAGCCGGTAGCGGCGCTGTACCCCTGAGCTGCCTGTCATGAGTTCAACCCCTCATGGGGGTTCTCTATGCAAAATATCAGGAAAACTTTTTTTTGGTGTCTGGCCTCCTTTAATCATTCAAAATCGAAAGAAACTTTTGCATCAACCTAATATTATTAAAGGGGCATTTCTACAGGGTTTACAGTATCAGAAAAAATAACAACGAACCTTCTCAAGCTCTGAAATCGGCATTCTTGTCTTTAAACTTGCCTTTGAAAGACTCACAAACTGTATTTCTACATGTTTATATACGCTTTTCTAATTGCCTTGAATTTCGGAATATTCTAGAAATTGCATCTAATTTCAGTTGTTACTGTTCGATTTTGCCAATTTTCACTGTGTCTGTGAGCAATAAGCTCTTTTCATAATTGCATTCAATCAGCCAAACAATAATGTAGTAAAAATAATTTTATTTGTTAGAAAATTAGAATTAAAACCCTGAAAACGATGTTGGACATCTCCTAATGAGCCTGACATCTCCTAAAGACTTCAAGGCGGTGCTGTCGTTCGATTACTGAAATGATTATGGATTAATAAGTTGAAACTTGAGTGGGACGAGAGAGAAGAATCAGAAAGAGACAGATAAGATTAATAGAATCACACTAGAAGGGAGGAAATGGGAACACAAAATGGGAGAATCAAGAGATTGAAGAAGGCACTAAGAACGGTTAATAGAGATTGAAAATGAAAAGAAGAGTCAAGCGAAGAATCAAGATTGTGGCTTGTTTCAGAATTTCTATTTCTTCCTTACATCAAGTTACATGTCCCAAATTCAACCATCATTCTGAGCAAACCAAATAATGTCACGATTCGATAATACAGCAAAGTGGTTTGAAAAAATTATTTAAAAATAGTTTTCCAAGTATACGACATGAAAATTCGATGAGTTAGAAAATACAGTATGATCCTAGAAAATTGTCATGTTTTTTCGAACAAAAAATCACAATGTGGTACCTCCTTCTGCTTTTCCAAAAATAGGTAATTCTATTTGAGAAAGGGCTCAAATTAGAGGGTTTCGGCTCTTAGCTGAGCAGGAATATTCAAAAAACGACGAGCATTGATGGGAATTACTATAAAACCAACAGAAAAATCTCTGCAATAAGCATTGAGAAACTGCGCAGCCAGGGTGAGTGGGCTTCTATCAGAGAAAATACATTATTTGAAAGCTGCGCATTCTTAGCTTTCGAATAATATAGGTCTCATATCAAAGTTCCATACCCAACAATCCCTATTGTGTGAAGCTATAGTCAGAATAAAAAACGTTTCCCTTCACACGGGTTGACAGTTTTTAAAAATTTCCGACGATATTTACAACTGTAGCCAAACTATAGACTAACAGCTCACTCATTCCGGTAATGATATCATTACCGGTCTAATCGTAACCTCCTCTGACTGGTACGCGTCAACAAAAGGTATGCAGTTATCAGTCAAGAAATGTGACTCATATTTGACAGTAAAAGCAATAGTTCTTACGAAATTTTGAAGAAACGACATTACGTTCCTGATACCAAACAAACCGAAACTAAATAGAACAAAATATAGCTTAATGATTGAGCAAAGAAATCCCAATTCTCGAAGTTCAAACATCAACAAAATTCTTTTCCAGGAAATCACGATGTCTTGATTTGAGACAACCCGAAAAGGATCGAATAAATTCCGAGATTCTCAGAAAACGAGTATATTCGACTTTAGTATAAAACTAGACTGAAGATACTCTCCTAGAAACTAACCGAACTTGCAATCTTTATTTCTTCAATTTCTTTCTAGGAGTGAATCAGTCAGTTTCGACGTAATCCGGGACCCGTTCTAGCTCCAACAAAAAAAACATTTTTCAAATTTTAACATTTTTATTAAATTTTATATTTTCTTGTTTTTTTTGCTTTGCGTTTTTTTTGAATTTTGACTATATATATATATATATGGAGGGGAGATTAACCTGATCTTTGCCTATCAACCTAACCATATACCGTTTACAGGTGCATTATACGGGGCAGGGACAGCCGGGCCTGGGGGGAGAAATTTGACGATTATTACGACTTTCAAACACACACATTGTACTTTGCTTTTGGCATCGTTCCGTGAGTAGAAGACAACAAGAATAGGCAGAATCTCCCGTATACAGAAACGCACACGTATTTTGGATGGGCTTAAAACTCTGCACCGCCGAGACAGAAAAATAGAATATGACGACTAAACGGTCTAATATATGAAGGCAAAAAAATAATCGGGATCTAACTAGGGTTTCAACTACAATAATGACATCATCTCTTCTCCATTATTTACAGTACACTGGAGAGGAGATAACACCGAATTGAAGAGAAAACAAAGAAATCTCGATGATGTAGGAAAGTAGCGAAGAATTTGCAGGAATCAATAATAATAAGTCCCGATGAATCCATCTTCGTACGCCTCCTCCTCCTCATCTTGCTCCAAAAATGCAGTAAATATGGCACGGTAAACAGTGGGCCGTTGTCTTTCATATGATTCGCGCAGCGATCTTGCTTCTGTTGTTAGGCCTTCGCACTGAAAATTGAAAAGTTGATTAAAAGGATTCTGAAAACATTGATTTTGATTATGGGATATGTGGGAATATATAGATGAAAGAGGCCTAACCAAAATTTTTCACTGTTTGTGTGCAATATATTCAACACTTGTCGTCTCTTTAGCAAGAAACCCCACATTGGTTTCTCAATTATCTGGAATCGATGTTCTGGAATATTTAGAATTTTGCTAGGAATTAGCATAATGGGAAACTCACGAGGTAGACTGAACAAACGGTTTTCTCTAACCCTCTGGGACCATATTGGAATATCCATAGTATCAAAACTCGGGATGGTACTATAATCACGCCCAGTTACATTTTCATCTCTACTCCCATTCACTCCCAAGGAACTTTTCACTTGTTCAAAGTTTAGAACTTTGAACTTCAACTCACCATAATAGCCGTTTGGCTCTTCCCTGCGTGCAACTCTTCTCTCGCTCGTGTATATTTTTCGAGACGAGCTTTACTCTCGGCGATCTGTTGTTGGTGTTGCTTGTCAATCTATAGAAAATTAAACTTGAAAACCAGCTAGGTAAACTGTATTTCATTATTACTGAGGTCTTACAACCTCTAATAAAAAACTGAAACTTAAGCATAAATGATCTGAACACCTGTGGCATGTGGAAAACCGCAAAACTTTCAAATTTCAAAAAGTGTGTTCAGATCATAGCTTATTATGACCTATTTGAGCTGGAAACTACCTTCAACTTGACGAGTCGCATCTTCGCAGAAGAACTAGTAAACCGTTTGGCGTATTTCTTTCCGACTGTAATGTTGTTATTGAGCAGTTCTTGTCCGTTCGAACCTTACCATTGAAGATTTTGCGCGACGATCGCCGAAGAGAGCTCATAACAGACTTCCTACTTTTTGAGAAGCGACGAACACGAGGATTGTGTCCCGAAGAGTTCGTTGGGGTTGTTGCACCGCTGCTTGAGGCGGAGGAGGAGGCATAAGAGGAGGATGTTGAAGGGGTTGGAGAGCAGTGCCTGGAAGGGGCTTTCTCCGTGTACTCCACCACAATATCGAACATTTCTGCTGACATGGCTTCTTAGTACGATCCTGAAAATAATAATTAGTAATGGGTTAAACCCCCAGAATTAAAGCAATAAAGGTATAACAAACGTTGAAACGTAAGACAGATGATGACATATAAAAATAGTATAAAATTTTATAACTTTTTTTATTCTTTTAACAATTTTATGTCCAATAACAGCTTATACAAGTGAATAACTGAACGGGGGGAGAAATCAATATGGGAGAGGTAAAATTACAGTTAATAAAAACTCAAAAGAATCAAAAGAATGGGGTAGTGCGACGGTCAATCCATGGGATTCAATACTTGAAATTACTTTTTTTTAGATTTTCCAAATATTCGAATTTTTTTGGAGAACCTCGGAGTTCCGAAAAGGTTCCTTTATTAAGGGAATATGAGAAGGCTACCTTATTTCATTTTCCCGGTCCAATATTGAGTTGATCGCCACACTGTACAATGATGGGGGCGTGAAGGAAGAATACTGCAGTTGAAAAAAAGATAATTACAGTGTTATAAGCACTAGTAAAACTAACCATTTCCGCCTCATCACTGTGGATAGTGAGTCCCAGGCGTTGGAATAGGCGATCTACAAAACGACGAGATAATAAGTAGATAATGTTGTTGGGAAATGGGAGGGAATGCTACCTACACGTATGAGAACATGGGGGAAAAGTAATAGTTACCAAGGATCAACAGGTTCCGCCGAGGAATGAGTCGAAAACGGAGAAGTCGCCATTGAAAAGCTCCGTTGAATTGAGATCTTCGACAAGTTTGGTGTCCATGCGCTGTTGGTTATTGTCCGCGCACTGCTTGCACACTTCAACTGTGGTTCCAAGTGATCCGACATGGACGCAGACTCCTGCACGTGCTCCGAATCCCAACTGTGACGAGGATGACTGTCCCATTGTGGCGACAACTCGGGCGATTTGGGAATCCTGATCGATAACCTTCTTGAGTTGAGCAATCTCTTCTCGGGCATTGGTGAGAGCCGACTTCATCCTAGAATTCTCATCTCGAGCGAGTCTCAGCTCGGCCTCGAGTTCTGCGTTGCGCAGTTGCATCATTGACAATTCGTTCTTCTTCTGCTCACGGTAGTTGCGGGCATAGTTTGCCATCTTGCTGTTGCTGGTGGCCTTCGATGGACGTCCACGCTTGGAGTTTGGACTCTGAAAAATGAGAAATTAGAATCTTTGCATTTAGGAATCAAAAATTGGGGTTCCTAGGGGGGAAACTTATTTGTAAACTTAATTACTTCGCTTCTATACATGTGAACACTGTTTCCGCGAGATCTGGTATTACTCGGCTCCTGAAATGTGATTCATAAGTACTTGTCATTAAGGGAAGTTCACTCACTTACCAGACATGGTGTGGAAGAAATCTCACAAGAATTACTAGAACCTGATCGTTTATCAACTGTTATATCGAAATTCTCTTAACTTAGGCTAATAATCTTTGTGGTTTTGTCAGAAACTGAACAGACTACAGTTCAAATTTGTGAGATTTCTACCACCTTGTGAAAGAAAAATGATAAATATCTTACCTTAATAAGAGGTCCGCTGCAGTATGGATTAAAGCTTGAAGTTGGAGCACGCTTGGTGGTGGGCATTTTCATTGGCTTCGAATGGTGCATGTAAGCTGGTGGAGACGTAATCTGGTCCTCGGATTCTGATGGAGAGAGATGCCAGGTTGGCTCGACTTTAGGCTCGGTCAAGAAGACGGGCTCCTCATCCTCGTGCTGAAGCGATGAGCTCGGGGACTCACCACCAAAGTCATAGTTGTACTCCATAAATAATTCGCGCTCGTACGAGGCGTTGTGGAAAATCACTGGATCCTGACTGGAAACGAGCGGATATTGGCCCGGGTTTTCGTCCAATAGAGAGAGCAACTGCTCCTCTTCGGAGCTGAAAGTCTTGGTTCCGATCATTCTGATTTCTTTGAAAAGGGGGTTGGGTTTCGAGAAAGCAACACAAAAGTTCAAAATGAGAGAATATTATTGGAATAGAAATTCGAGATAATTCAAAAGTTATTCAGAAATTCACCAAAAATACCAACTCTTACTGGGTTTCACAAGAATTCTTGCAAGAATGACCGTGCGAAAGGGAGAGGGAGGAACCAAGTAACGAGGGAGGTCTTCGAAATGTTTCGAAAATAGATCGCGTTGCGTGTCGCGTCGCGGTTGCTCTCCTCGTTTCCCGCACTCTCTCGTCACTGTCTCCACTTCACTATTTTTCTTCTCCGCGGAGCGCTTATTGAATTCCTGCGCCCTCTCCGCGTTTACAGTCTCTCGCCGACTCCGATCGAAAACTAAAAAATTTGAAAACCAATCACAATTTCTAGATTTTCCAGCCAACTTCGTTAGAATCTTCAAAATGAGGAGTTCAAAAGGGGGAAGAGGGCGCCAAGCAGCACCAAAAGAAGCCCAGACAAGTGTCTGTTACTGGTACGAAGAGCAAATCGAATCGAGTCTCAAAAAATTGTATTTTCAGTGACGGAACTCGAGAGCTCGGTTCTGTAGAAGTTTTCTGCTCACAATGCTTGAAGTGGTTCCACGGACGATGTTTGAAAGAATATAACGAACTGTAAGTCGCTCGCCAGAGGTATTTACTGCAACAATCCAAAAGTTATAGTAAACAAAGTGGAGTTCCGTTCATGATCTGCTACAGCTTCACCTGCAAACAATGCCGTCCGTTGGCTGAGGAATGGAAAGCCAAAAAAGCGGATTTGGTTCACATGTGTGTTACAGTTTTTGCGACGTTATCCGCCGAGCAATTGAAAGAAAACGGAAAACTATCCGCTGATGCCGTTCCTCAAGATCACACTTATTTAAGCTTACAAGATACGGTTATCCCTTATATGGACAAAAACTGGTACATGCTCACTTCGCTGAAGCAGCGGAAGGATTGGCAAGCCACGCTAGGACCCACGCTGCTTAAAGAGAAGAACATGTTTGTGGTGAGTACTGTAGATAGGGAAACAACGATATTTTTTGTGTTTTCAGCAACACGATGACGATGATGATCTTTTTGCTTTAGCTGAGAAGAACCTAGCACTTCTAGGCCCAATGCACGAAGCAGTAAAACAGGTACGTCAGCAATTAATTAAAACCTTTGTATTTATATTTTTGAAGATGGGAAAGCGTCAAGCACCAGAGCGAGAGAATCGGGAGCCTCGAGAACTGCCACCAATCGAAGGTCCGAAAACTCGTGGCGCTTCTAAACGACGACATGCGGAAACGCCGGTTCCTGGAAAGAAACAGAAAATGTGAGTTTTAACTCTTTGAACAAAAAAGATTTCAACGAATCGGAAGGACTTCCAGAGCTGCCGAATACACATCGACTGCGACGCCCGACGGTGCTCAAGTCGATATTCCATACTGTAAAGATGGCTATCGTTATTTTCTGACTGAAAAGGACCCAAATGTACCAGATGAGTTAGTTTATCTTTTTTATTTTACATTCCTAATTTTAAATCTTCAGTCCGAATTGGAATCCGAACAATCCAACTGCCTACGTCATTCCCAGCTATTCACACCGCGTTCTTAACAGCGAAACTATGCATTTGTCAGCTAACGATAGAGCGTATCAGCTTTCTATCGTTGGTAATACCATCACAGGTTTCGAGGGCTATGCAATGGCTCGCGCTAGTCATGGAGTTTCGAAAGGAACGTGGTATTTTGAAGTGAATTTCGATGAACAGCCAGAAGATTCTCATATTCGGATTGGATGGAGTCAGTTTCTAGGTGAGATTTGCCAAATTAAATTAGTAAAATAATCTATTGTTCAGCTCCAATACAAGCTTGTGTGGGTTATAACAAGTTTTCTTATGGCTGGAGATCGAAACATGGTACGAAATTCCATGATGCCAAGGGCAAAAAGTATTATACAGGCGGATTTAAGGTAAAAATCAAAATCTTGAAAAATCGCTTCTCGTCCATTTCTGGAAAATTTACTGTAGACTACTGTAGATCACTGTAGATTACTGTTTTTTGCAACCACAATTACGTCAAAATGCAGATTAATTTTATCTACATTAATCTTCCGGAACACCATCCAGTCAAATTTCAGACAAAAAAACTGGGAAAAAATCGAAAAAAAATCGTCAAAAATAGCTGAAAAACATAAAAAGGTCTGAAAATTTTGCAATAAAACAAAGAAAATGTAAGTGTTTTCACTCGAGAACTCGCTTTGAATAATGAATTTTCGAATTTCTGAGCTCGCATTTTGATACCACTGTATTTTCCGGTTCCGGTCTATCCAATAAATTTAATTTTGGGAGCTCAATCGCAAATCAAAACTCAATTTTCCCGATAAATTACGTTCGACTGATTAGCTATTATTCTTTTTTTTTCAGCGAGGCGACACTCTGGGTTGTCTAATCCATTTCCCGATCGACAAAAAGACATTGCTTCCACCGAATCAGCCATCGGAAACCTACCTTCCACCGTCCTATAAAAATGGAACATTAATAAATTTCAAGTCCAATATATTCTTGGAAATCCATGAAGACGCAGCCAAATTACCAAAGACCTACAAGAAGTGTCTGGTAGCTATGTAAACCACACAATTTTTCTCATTCAAAATTCGAATTAAAAAATTTTCAGATCGAATTCTTCCATAACGGAAAATCGTGTGGAAAAGCGTACGAAAATATCTACAGAGGCAACTATTTTCCATCGGTGTCCATTTTTAAGAGTAAGTTTCTAATGAGATCGACGAGGGAAAAAATTAATATCAAATAATTTTTAGATGCTACGATCACACTGAATCTCGGACCAAAGTACAAACATCTGCCGCCGGGAGCCTCGTCTATTCACTTGAGAGCCCAGGAAATTCAATGCGAACAGGCGTTGTCGGACATGCTATATTTGGTATCAAACGATGAAGTAGTTCTGAATTACCCTGCTGTCAAGAAAGAAATCAAGGAAGAGGACATGGAGTAATTAGACCGAATCTCCGCTGTCACTTTATCTCATTGTTTTGCTCTTTGCCTAGTTTCCGTGTATATTTTTTGAAAATTTGAATAATCCGTATATCCTGTAAGTATGACAATAAACAATGTTATTTCATTAGAATGAGTTTCATATGTTGGTCGACTCTCATCCCGATAATACCATTTCTTTTGTACTTTTTTTGTCAATTCCCATTTTCCCAATTATTCTGTTACAAAAAAACTAAAGCTGTGGAAGAGAAACGAAAAACACGGTAACCTAAAAATTTAGCGATTTTTCGAGAGAAAATTTTTTTTTTCTCCGATTTTTCGCAAAAAATTTTAGACCTTTTTTGGTTTTTCAGCTATTTTTGAAGATTCTTTTTCGATTTTTCCGGGTTTTTGGTATGAAATTTGATGGAACGTTGTTGGATTCTGATGTACTGTAGATACTGTACAAAGCTATTTTCCTTTTGTTTTTTTTGCAAATTCTTGTCTGCATCTTGACGTGATTTTGCTTGCGAAAAAAACTACAAACTACAAGATTTTCTACAGTAATCTACAATAATCTTCCGTCAAGAACACCATCCCCCGTCTAATTTCAGACAGAAAAATTCGGAAAAATCGAAAAAGAATCTTCAAAAATAGCTGAAAATCCTAGAAAAATCTAAAAATTTTGCCAAAAATCAATATCTTTCTCTATTTTCGTGCATCAAAAACTTAAAAATTCGGACTTTTTCTGGGGAAAATATCTGAAAACTAGACGAAAATCAGTGAGAATCGAGAAAATGAAGTCGGAAAATAAACATTTTAGGTTACTGTAGTTGTGGGACCTTCAGCCACGGCCACCGGCGCTTCCGCCGCTCCAGAATAATAAAATACTATTTTTTTAAAATTTACAGATGGTCTATGTTAAAACCCTGCTTCGCCGCGCCGACAACTTCATGTACATCGTCAAAAAGAATGCCGGGGCGCGCAAGGCGTTTTTGGTTGATCTAGTGAACGAAGAGAATTATCAGGAGCTGGCCGAACATGAGAATGTAGGCGAAAATTGAGGCTCCGAGAGCTAAATTACCGTGAAAAGTGGGCGGAGTCTAAATTGAACGCTGCTAACGGTTTAAAAAAAAACTGCGACAAAACAGTGCGAAGCCTGCAATTTAGGCTCTGCCCACTTCTCGAAATTTGAGGAGCCTCAGAAAATGATATTTCGAATGCCTAATTTTCCAACTTTCAGCTTGAAATCACCGCAGTGCTCACCACACATCACCACTATGATCATTGTGGTGGAAACGAAGGATTTCGCCGCCAATTCCCAAATATTCCGATATTCGGAGGAGATGAGAGAGTTCCAGCTATGGATCATGCTCTTAAGCATAACCAGGAAATTGAAATCGCCGATTTGAAGGTACCGTATTTCCTCTAACAGAAGCTCATGGGCTTCTATTTTTCAATGATTTATTTTAACATATTCAGAAATTTGACAATTCGGAAGTTATGAATAAATTAAATTCAGCATTTTTGAGAATTCGAAATTTTCATTCTGCAATTCTAAATTCCGAAATCATGAAATTCTGAGATTCCAGGATCTCGAATTAAAATTCAGGAATTCTGAAATGCCGAAAAAAATTCTAAAATTCTTAAAATCTGAAACTTCGGAATTTAGAAATCAGAAAATTGAGACATTGTCGAGTTCTAATCACAGTTTCAAAAATTCTAGAATTTTGAATTACCGTATTTTCTCTAATAGAAGCCATATTAGAGGGTGGACTTCTATTAGAGGAAATACGGTATATGAGCTATAGATAAAAATATAACAAGTAGTGATTTTCAAAAGTTTTAATTTTGGGAAAAATATTCAGAAAGAGTTACTGTTTATTCAATAAAACGT
>NC_013486.2:12385522-12387380 GCF_000004555.2 Caenorhabditis briggsae | reverse complement strand
CGCAGTCGATGTGTATTCGGCAGCTCTGGAAGTCCTTCCGATTCGTTGAAATCTTTTTTGTTCGAAGAGTTAAGCCTCACGTTTTGTGTTTCTTTCCAGGACCCGGCGTTTCCGCATGTCGTCGTTTAGAAGCGCCGCGAGTTTTCGGTCCTTCGATTGGTGGCAGTTCTCGAGGCTCCCGGTTCTCTCGCTCTGGTGCTGGGCGCTCCACGTTTTATTGAATAGGCAGTAATATTTCTGTCATATTTGTTGAAAAAGCACGTTGCTCCCAAAAACTTAACGGTCCATCTTTTGGGAAATTCAAAAGATTCACGTGGCTCACAAAAATTTTTGAAATTTCTGTACTTTGATGTGAAAATTAAAACTTTTGAAATTCACTACTTGTTATATATTAATTCAGTAATTTTCTTCCAGATTAGCTCCTTCTCAACCCCATGCCATACTTCCGGTCATATCTGCTACTTTGTGAGCGATCCATCAAACGACGCCGAGCCCCCAGTCCTTTTCACCGGAGACACTCTTTTTATCGCTGGCTGTGGACGCTTCTTCGAGGGAACCGCTCCTCAGATGGACACTGCTCTCAACAAGATTCTAAAAGTGCTTCCAGAAGAAACCCTTGTCTATCCAGGTCATGAGTATACTGTCGCTAACTTGAAATTCGCTGCCCACGTGGAACCTCGGAATCCGGATGTTGCTGCCAAGTTGAAATGGGCTGAGGAGCAGAGAGCGAAGGGATTGTTCACTGTTCCCAGTACAATTTTCGATGAGAAGGCAACAAATCCATTCATGAGAGTTGTCGAATCTGAAGAGGTTCAGAAGACAGTCGAGACGAATGACCCAATTGAAGGAATGGCGAAACTCAGAGAAATGAAAAATAATTTTTAAATTTTTTGTATAAAAACAGAATATTTTATAAAATTTCGTAATTTGTATCTCTCCAACCCCTACTAAATGCCTCCCGAGTCTATTTATTGTGATTACTCTATAGTTGTGACCCGGTTCAAAATAAACATTTTAACCTTTTTTTCAATTTTTTTTCCAAATTCCGCCGTTTTATAATCGCTTGTTATCTTTGTCAAATCCAGAGATGTTCGAAATTATCTTTTCGGAATCTTCAAAAATTTGGAATTTTTCGATTTTGGAAAATCGGACCATTTCGATCCTGGAAATGCGAAAATTTTGGAATATTTTGATTTTGAAAATTACGGAATTTTCAAAATTCCTAACGATTTCGAATTTTTCCAGTTTTGAGAATTTTCTGATTTTGAGAATTCCTAAGTTTCGGGATATTTCGATTTTTGAAATTTCAGAATTTTTTGATTTCAAAAATATCGAATTCTTGAATTTTTTTTTCGGAATTCCAGAAAGATCCGATTTTTAAAATTACGAAATTTCGGTATTTTGGAAATTCCAGAATTTCGAGTTTTCTAGTTTTTGATAATTTCGGAATAATTCGATTTTCAGAATTCCCGAATAATGGAATTTTCAGATTTTCAAAAATTTTCCAAATTTGAAAATTTCGGAATTTTCAGATTTTTTGAATTCCTGAATTTCGAAAATTTTAAAATTTCTTAGTTTTTCGATTTTGAAAAGTTCGGAATTTTCTTCTAAATTCCACTGTTTCTATTGAAAAATTAGGAATTTTCAACATTTAGTTTTCAAAGCAGATATCCCATTTTCCCATCACAAAATCACCGAAAAATGGGGGTACGACGAATTCGAACGTTTTCAAAATCGAACAGATTCAATTCAGAACAGTCCTTTTTTCGCACACGTACCAGAACAGAACGCGGACAGAATCGAATTGTTACAAGTTCGAACTGGTAAAGGGTCGAACTGTCCCAAATTGGAACGCTGT
>NC_013486.2:12383452-12385249 GCF_000004555.2 Caenorhabditis briggsae | reverse complement strand
ATTCCAGAATTTCGAGTTTTCTAGTTTTTGATAATTTCGGAATAATTCGATTTTCAGAATTCCCGAATAATGGAATTTTCAGATTTTCAAAAATTTTCCAAATTTGAAAATTTCGGAATTTTCAGATTTTTTGAATTCCTGAATTTCGAAAATTTTAAAATTTCTTAGTTTGTCGATTTTGGAAAGTTCGGAATTTTGTTCGAAATTCCACTGGGTATATGGGAAAACCCCGCACTGTCAACATTTAGTTCTGAAAGCATATATCCCCATTTCCCTTCGTCGTACCCCCGAAAAATGGTGAAAAATGATCAAGAAACTTCCGAAAACCGAAAAATGTAAAATGTAATTCCGCTCTAGACCCGCAAGCAAACTTTTCGTGTGCGCCTTAGACGTACTGTATCCCACAAATACCTTATTCTCCGAAAAAAATCGAAAGTATTCCAGTCGGAATTTTCCCGAAGACCCCTAAAAATCTCTCCTTCTCAATCACCCTGACTTCTTCCAGATAATGAGCTCAAACTCGGGAGCATCTCAAGAGGACATCGCCACCGCTCAGGGAGCAGTTCTCGTGAAATCATGCCAAGTACCCGATGGATCAATTCCTATTCGAGGCTTCGATTTCAACACACCCGATTTCTCGTTATCCGGAATACTAGCGTCGTACATGAGTACAGGGTTCCAGGCGTCGCACTTAGCTCAAGCCATTCAACAAGTTAATCAAATGTTGACACTTCGTGAAGTTCCGTTAGAATGTGATGAAGATGAAAAGAAGTTACCGTATCCAGAAGGACGAGACAAGAGATCGTGTACAATATTTCTAGGATACACATCGAATTTAGTGACAAGTGGTCTTCGAGAAGTCATTCGATTCTGTGTTCAACACGATCTTGTCGATTGTATTGTTACATCTGCGGGTGGCATTGAAGAGGATTTGATTAAATGTCTCAAGCCATCTTATCTTGGAGCATTTACAATGGATGGAAAAACTTTAAGATCGAATGGAATGAATCGTGCTGGAAATGTTCTGATTCCAAACGATAATTATTGTGCATTCGAGGACTGGCTAAATCCGATCCTTGATGAGTGTCTCGAGAAACAACAAAAGGAGAACTTCAATTGGACGCCGTCAAAACTGATTCAAGTTTTGGGAGAACGAATCAATGACGAATCTTCTATTCTCTACTGGGCTGCTAAACATAAAATTCCCGTTTTTTGTCCGGCACTGACCGATGGATCTTTAGGTAAAGAGCGCAGCGACGCGCCGAAGGCGTACCAGCTAGCTGAAGGTCCCACAACGACAACTACCGTAACCTAAAAATAGTTTTATTTTCTCGATTCTCACTGATTTTCGTCCAGTTTTCAGTTATTTTTCAACAGGAACGTCCGAAAATTAAATTTTTTGATAGTCGGAAACTGCACAAAAATCGAGAAAAAAAAGGATTTTTTCTTCGATTCTTTGCAAAATTTTTAGACCTTTTCAGGTTTTCCAGCTATTTTGAAGATTTCTTTTTCGATTTTTCCGATTTTTTTGTCTGAAATTTATAATGTTTTTGACGGAAGATTACTGTAGATTACTGTAGAAAGCCTTGTAGTTTGTAGTTTTTTGGGTGGTACCAGGGATGAGAACTCGGAAAATGAGAACTGCTACACATGAGAACTCGTACGAATAAGAACTCGGAGAGTACATGGCAAACACGGATTTTTTTTTGTAAAATCTTGAAGTATTGTGAAGAACGAGACCATTTCGAAAATATTTTTCAAAAAGGTTGGATCCCGAGCCTGAAATTAGATCCGGAA
>NC_013486.2:12361610-12381650 GCF_000004555.2 Caenorhabditis briggsae | reverse complement strand
CGAGTTCTTATTTGTCTAGTTCTCATATGTAGCAGTTCTCATTTTCCGAGTTCTCATCCCTGGTACCACCGTTTTTTGCAAGGAAAATCATCTGCACTTTGACGTGATTATACTTGCAAAAACACACTACAGTAAATTTCTACAGTAATCAAAACACCGTGCCATCGAATTTCAGAAGAAAACAACCGGAAGAATCGAATAAGAATCTTCAGAAATAGCTCAAAAACCTACAAAGGCCTAAAGTTTTCGCGAAAAATCGAAGAAAAAATGAGTTTTTCTCATGAAAAAGCGCTAAATTATCAGGTTACCGTAGTTTTCGTTTGTTGAGACCTTTCACATATCCGATTTTTTACACCAGTAGATCTGAAAAACAAGCTTGAGACGCAGAGAAAAATTTTGAAAATCTGTCTGCGTCTCCACCTAATATGTACTATTTATGCTTTTCGCTTCGAGATATCCTCTTATACACTTTTTTCAGGAGATATGTTATATTTCCATTCTGTAAAAAGTGCACCAGGATTGCGAGTGGATATCGTTGAAGACGTACGACACATCAACACTATTGCCGTAAAAAGTCTCAAAACTGGCTCCATTATCCTGGGAGGAGGTTTGTGAATCCACGTGGTTGTTTAAATACATCTAAACCATTTCAGGTTTTGTCAAGCATCACATCAACAACGCGAATCTGATGAGAAACGGTTCCGACCACACTGTCTACATCAATACCGGTCAGGAATTCGATGGATCCGATTCTGGAGCTCAGCCCGATGAAGCTGTCAGCTGGGGAAAAGTGAAACCGTCGGCTGGCGCAGTGAAAGTACACGCAGAAGCCACGCTGGTCTTCCCACTGCTGGTCTCTGAAACATTCGCCAAACATGTGCATCGGAAGAATTAATCATTTTCTATGTTTCAATTGTTTTTTTTCTTGTTACTAGCTTGTTTTTGTTGACTTATGAAATATATAACTGTTTATGAAATTCTGAAAACTCATCTCTTGAAGAACTCTGAAAGTTGTTACAAAAGAATTGTGTTTGCCATGACAAATTCTGGAAAAAAACCGATTGAGTGGCGCGTCGAATGGGAATTGTTGACTGAAATCATAAATATTCCTTGTTTTTTTCCACGAACTTTGGAAATTTTCAGTAAATAAAACCCTAAAACCCCTCGTCTTCTATTTCTTCATAATTCTGAATCACTTAGCAAACTCCTAATAATGTGGTGGCCCCATATAAAGCTGCTCCCAGAGAGACAGAGAATGAATTGTTCGGATTCACTCGTCCGGAATTTCTTTTATTTTCTTTCTTCTCTGATATTTTCTATCGAAATTGACATTTTTAGATAATGACGTCTTTATGGATTCCGAATGCCATTTTTCTCATGATGAGTTCGGAAGTGTGGGCGGTAGGAAGTGTATGTTATCAGTGCGCGACGCCAAATCTTGAGAGCAATTGGGCAATTACTGGATTGCCATTGAAACCGAGTAATCTGGAGTTTGATCAGTGAGTGAGGAGGGACTAAGATTTGAGTTTTTGGTTTCTAGGTCACATAGGAAAGATCCTGAGAAATCAGTATTTATTTACAAAAAGACAGAGATAAATTCAACGTTAATATAACAGAAATTTAGGAAACAGATTCATTTCAGTAGCTGGTTACTGTAGGCGATTTCAATGAGATTCCCGAGAAGATGAAAACAGTATGATAAAATATCAGACTTTGTGGTAAATAGAATCAATAAATGCCCTTAATAATTTAATGTAACCGGAGATTTGACCTTCATGGGACAGCCCAAATTAGAATGTCTAAAGGGTTACTAAATACTGAAAAACATTCAAATCGTCATAACAAAGCATTGAAAAGTGTTGAAATTTCAACTTATGGAACCGATAGAGAAACAAAATTTGACTATAGATTTCAAATCTTCCACGATCGGCTCTGATGACAGTTCGATTCGTTCCGGAGATAAGTCGATCACGGCATGAAAGTATTTTTCGCTGAAGAACCTCCCGTACTTTTCCGACGGCAACACTCAAAGCTTTTAAAATTGAGTAGTTTTTTTCGTGGAAACCCTCTGGTCCACATATGGTAAAGTCAAATGGGTTCAAATCTGGCGACGAAGCCGGTTTTTCTTCAACCTAGATCAACCTTGGAAATTTGTCCATGAACCTGTCCTGAGTGCATGGGGCACAAACCTAAACGGTTTCGAAGTGCAATAATACGGCTGTATTTCCCGTAATTGTTAGCCTTAACCGAGAATATTTCGTCATCAAAAAGAGCGAAAAAAGGCTGGGCGTGCCGCGTTTGACATTATTTCGAAATGAATTCTGCTGTCATCAGAACCGATGGTGGAAGATTCGAGAACTTGTTTTGAATTTTATTTTTATATAAGGCCGATGAACTACAGTTAAAATTTCAACAGTTATCAATGTTTTTTGAACGAGTTATGACGATTTGAATGTGCGTTTAGTATTTACCTTGTAAAAAATATTTGGGAAACCATTATTTTTAGAACATGTGAGGCGGCCAACGACGCTGATACTAAGGACAGTAAATTTATGTCTACCATGTGCTCATCGTACTGTTTTGAACTTGCGATGCCAATCAACGAGGAATATGGATTCGTAAGAGGTTGTCATGGAGACTTTGTTTGGGAAGAATTTCGAGTTAGCAATGAATCATGTCAAAAAACTCCTGTCAAAAAAACGGCGGAAGACAAAAGCATTTATGTTGGTTCATTAAAAAAACTAAATATCTTTATTCTTTAATTACAGGCTGGATCACATTTCTGTCCACCATCTGGCGAAGATGAAACTAAATGTAACAAAAAACTCATAAAAGGCGACATTACCGCTACACTTGAAAAATGTGATCCTGTTGAATTACATACTTGCAAGTCATGCAGTTCGTATGATGGAGCTGGAAGTTGCTCAGCATCGACCACTGACACTTGCAAAGCGCCATACTGTACCAAAACTGTAGGAACATTGGATGGTAACTTGAGTATTTTTAAAAATTTCAATTTATTGATTCAACTTTCAGGTGGAAGTTATGAATCTCGTGGTTGTGCATTTTTCAATCCAATTGGGAGTAATGTGTGCTCATGGACCGATCAGACATACAATGTGTCAACTGGAGTGGATAGTGTAGTTCAAAGAACGAAAAGAACGAAAAGATCGATTTCGATGGCTTTTCGAGCCAATCAATGTTATTGTCAAGGTAGGGGAACTATTCAAAAAAAAAATCATCGAAATCTTTTATTTCCAGGCGAACTGTGCAACCCATCTCCTCGATTCTCTACTATCCTTCTCTCATTTTTGTCTGCTTCTTTTCTTGCTTTTCTGTAAAATTCTGGCATTCTATGCAATTTTCATACAGCTTGTTCTAATTTTTCACATGGCTTTAAGCCGACGTATTCGACGAGAATAAAAAAGGGATTTTGTTTCCGTTGAATTTCGGAAAATTGAGACAGAGAATGTCAGGGGAAAATTGATGTGAAGACGTTGTATCGGGATGACGTTAAGATGAAAAGAGCATGAGAATTTGAATAGCTCTTTCTTGATTCAAAAAAAGGGGATTACTGTGGTTGAATGGTCTTTCAAATCAGTTTAAAAGTGAAAGCAGCTCGAGTTCATTTTTAATCCCTTGTAGGAGTAGATCCATTATTTCAATGAAATCAAGAGTTCAAAGGTGAAGGTATCAAATCATCTAAAAATATTAATTTTCAAGTTTAACATTTTCTAGATGTTCAAACTCAGTTTGTCCCATAAAGATCAAATCTGTAATTGTCTACAGTAACCAGCTACCGTAATGAATCTATTTCCTACATTTCTGATATACAGTGCTCCACAAAATGACGCTTCCATCCTTCTTTTGTACTGAAACACCTATTTAGGTCAATATTCGTAAAAAGGTGTCGACATGACAAATAAAGGTCTCCCTTCAAAATCTACGTACAAAAAGTTTGGAGCCATCAACGTGACCCGGAAACGAGAAACCGGAAAATTCGAATTCCCTCCCCCCTTTTTGGCCGTTCCGGAAAATGAAACTTCCCCTCTGAACAAGTGACATTTTGGTGGTTTTGAAGCTTTGAGGAATTATTTTTAAATTCTGAATTCGTAGAATTTCAAGATTCTGACCCCTATACACAGAGACCCTCACGGAGTCTAAAGTCGGGATTTCCGGATTTTCGAATTTTTGAGTTTTCGAATTCCCGAATTCCAGGATTCTGAATTCCCGAAGTTCTCTCATAGGAGCCGAGATAATCAAGCTCAAACTTAACATTGTGGAGGGCTCTTCTATTACAGGCGTTACGGTAGGTTTGCCCGACGCTTTGAAAATTACCGTAAAACCTTTATTAGAAGGGTCCCTTTAATATATATATATTAATAATATATATATATATATATATATATTAATATAAGGGCCATCTGATAGAAGGGCCCACGCAGAGGTGCTTGGAAAATTAGAAGGCCCCCTGTAATAGAAGGGCACCCTTCGAAAAGTTTTGTTTGGAATTAAAAACTTCCGCACGTTTCCAGTGAAAAATATTCCGGAAATATCAAAATTTTACACAACAAGGATTTCCCGAATTTTTCGATTAAAAAATTCTGAAAAAAATAGCTGGAAAAATAGAAGGGCACCTGTAATAGAAGGGCTCTCCGGAGGTACATTGGAACAATAGAAGAACCGGTCCTTCTAATACAAGTTTTACGAAAATTAAAAACTGCTATTTAGGACAAATTTTTCAGAATGGTCTAGAATTTTAAAATTTTATTAAAAGATTTATTCTTCTTCACTATTTTTTCAACGTTGACCAACAAAATCCTTCTCAACCAATTCAGACGCCAAAATCTCAGCGATCACAGCATCCCCATAATTAGTTGACGTCACGACAAATCTCTGAATAAATCTCTGAACCAAGCGCAATTTTAAAACCTTATCCTCGAACTGCTAATAGTAGTTCACCATTGAAGTTTATAAATTGCCTATTGATTGAAATTCGGAAATTCTGAAATGCTCAAATTTCGATCAAGTAGCAATATGTCTTCAAGGAAATAAAATAAAAAAGTTCTGAACTAAAAAAACACAATTCCTCTTTTTTCATTCGTATTTTCTCATCTATCCATCCCGCTTCCTTTCCCTTCCACATCCCACATTTTCCAGCCCAGTCACCTCCATAATTTCTTCATTGTTCCCATCCATCCGTCCTTAAAAAACAACGTCAAACTCGTCGTGTTTTCTCTGCTCAACTCCTATACTCTCTCGTATTCTTCGGGAAACCGAAGCTCCGCCCACTTTTAGTTAGCTCTCTCACTCCCGATTAAAGGAATTGGGAGAAAAAGCAGCTGATATTTTTTTTAGTGGTTTAATCCAAAAAATTCCAATTACTTTTTTATGTTCCTGTCTCCCCCCGGTAGATTACCTTTTTTTCAATTTCCGGAATTCAATTTTCTAGGGGTAAAAGGAAAAAAAAGATAATAAATTTCTTTCTGTTCTTGTTTGCATAGTTCTTCAATTCTTTCCTTGAATTCAAAATTCTACCTTGAATTTGAAAATGTATTTCGAACTACACTTTTTGCATTTCAAACAGATTTCGAACTACGAAATTGTTTAGTTCATTTTTTTGCAGTATTTTTTCAGCTCCAAAACTTCTGAATTTCAGCAAAATGAATACAATGATGACTGCACAACAGAAAAAGCACGGAGCATTTCGACGATCACAGAGGTTAGTTTGGGAAGTTTAGTTACTGTAAAATCTGTATTAAAAGAGCCCCTATAATAGAAGGGCCCCTGTAAAAGATTGATCAAAATTTGATGAATTTTGAAAGAGAATTCACCGATTTTTTAAATGAAAATTATTAGAAAAAACCCCAGAAAGTTCAAAATTGTGACCATTTCCGGAAACAATTTTTTTTCGGGAATTGAGCTTTTCGAACTTCGGTATGTGAAAGGTGCACGGAAATTTCAGAAATTCAGAAGTTCAAGAATTTCGAAATTTTAAAATTCAGGAATTCATAAATTCTGAAGTTTCAAAATAGAAACTTGAAACTTTAAATTTGAAACTTTAAAATTTCAAAATTTCGAATTCCAACTTCATTTTCAATTCAGAAATTCAGAACTTCAAAAATTCGGAATTCAGAAACTTAGAAAATCTGAAATTTTGTAATTCTGTAATTCTGGAAATCGGAAAATTCCCAAATTCAGAAATTCTCAGAATCGTAAATATCTGAAATTCAGGAAATCTCAAAACCTGGAAATTCCGAAATTCTGAAATTCTCAAAATAGCAAAATTCCGAAATTTAGGACCTCTGAAATCGAAAATTACGGAATTCCTGAATTCTCAATATCGGAAAAGTCCGGAAATCGGGAATTCGGGAATTCCCAAAATATGGAAACATGGAATTTTGAGAATCGAAAAATTACGGAATTCAGGAGTTCTCAAAATCAGGAAATTTCAAAATTCGGGAAATCTGAACATCTGAAAATTCAAGAAATCAAGTATTCTCAAAATGGGAAAATTCCAAATTCCAGAAATCCGAAATTTTTAAACTCGGAAATTTCGACATTTTGAAACTCAAACTTTTCGGCATTCCGAAAATTTCTAGGCGCTCCCCTCGAACTTCCAAAATAAGTTCCAGAAAAATATTCAATTTTGCTGGCCCATTTTCCTGGTACCTGTTCTAAATATATCTAATTTCATACCCGACTGGGTTTAGGTTTCAACAGGAAACTGGAAAACATTGCAATTTGTTTTTTGGATCTTTTGAGTTCAAAATAATTCAAAAAACCAAATTATCTAGATCCAAAGATCTAAAAAAGTTCGTAAATTATTTTATTATACATCATCATGAGCATCACATTGCTCATCATTCCAAAAACTTGTTTTCCATTGTTCTCTTCCTTTTTTACATCATCAGAATTTCTGAATACCAAATTTCAGATTCGTCTGTCATATATGGAAAACTTCTCTTTTAAAATTGTTTCTTTTGAATTTTTAAAAATTCGAATTCCGTTCTAAAATTCAGGGATTCTTTGACCTATAATCCATAGCAAAACTTGCTGAAGAAGATGGAACGTTATTTCCACTATTTCCTTTTTTTCGATTTGAAAAATGTGCAAAACTTTGTTGTTTATGCTCCCATTGTTCTTATTTGAAATGCATTGATGATCCATTTCCTCCACTATATTTTTTTTCGAAATACAAAAAAAGTGGACGTCATCTAGGTGGCCTAACATTTCCCTCTAGTCCATGAATTGTATAAAAAAAGAATCAAATTTCGATGATTCGCATGACACTACTCAATTTGTCTCTTCTTTTTTTTTGACTCTTTTTCGAAAAAACTTGGAAAATTGGTTTTCAACACAGAGAACAAGAAAAGAGAGCACTAATTGCACTTTTGACAAGAAAAAGAAGATGAACAAGAAAATTGGAAAAAAAGAGACACTGGGGTTAGAAAATAATCTATATTTGGAGTCAGAAGTGAAAAAGAGCAACTTGAAATATAAGTGATAAAATATTGCTACAAATGTCAGAAGAAGAAGATATTCAATTTCCGAAAGTCAATTCGACTAGGTTGGTTATTCGTTTTTATTAATTTCCTGTTTTGTCTGGTCATTCAAGAAAAAATACAAAAAAGGTATTTAAAAAAGTATAAAAACCCACCCAAATTATCAGCTGCAAGTCCATATAGCTAATTTCTTGTAAAATATATATAAAAATAGTCAACTGATAAAATATCTTTCATGATATCACCAATATTTTGTCATTTGACTACTTTTTAATATCTTTCGAATGAACCGAGTTTAATTGCTTCAAAGCTCAAAGTTAGAGGTTTCATTCTATTAGTTCATTCTGGGAATACTGTAGAACGGAATAGTGGAATGAAATCAAAGTCAATTTTTTTGCAATAAAGATTACTGTAGCTCGGAAATCAAACCATGAAAGTTAGAATCCAGTACACTAATTCAAATTTGAAAAAAGTTTTAGAATGTGAACCCAATTACGTATGACTTTACCCTTTTATGGTATAACTACCCTGGCTGGCGCGTCTTCGACACGCTTTCGTCGCTCCGCTCCTCACCTTTTGATTTCTCTTTTTCAAAGTGTCTACAGTACCGGTCTACAAATAATGCATTTTTCTGTGCATTTTGAGTTATTTGAATCATTTTGAAGAGTCTGGAGTTCGGCTGTCAAGTTTCCAATCACTCTGAAAGTTTTAGAGGATGTTAAACAGACTTAAATTAAAAACTTTGCACTCACAAAATTTCATGAAAGTTCCCAGTTTTTCAGCAATTCACCGATTTATGAAGGGCATCTATTTTTCCACATTTTCAGAACAATAACGGACCGAAAATGAGTTTTTCAGAAAGTGGCAATTATCGGAAAACTAGGAATTTTCAAAAGTTCGGCGAATGCAAAGTTTTCAATCTAGGCCTGTTTTGTAATCTTCAAAATTTTTAAACTGATCGGAAAATTGACAGCCGAGCTCCAGACTCCTGAAATTGGTTATGATATTGTAATTGGGACAACAATTTTTTTTTAGTTTAAAAACTTTCCGTTGTATCTGGCTTCACTTTTATAGTTGAAAGCCTTTTTGTCCATATTCGTTCAAAAGAGGTGTGGAAGTTCTAACAAACTTCCACCCTACCCTAATTTTCAGAATAACTTCCTCATATTTTCCTATTAATTTTTGCAATCCTCAAAAAAAAACGTTGCTTCCTCACTTTCTTCCTTTTTCTATGCTTCAAAATCTGCGAATCTGCACAATTTTTGATTATCCTGCTCTCTTTCCTTCTCAAAAAAAACCGCACGGCTCAAATTAGTCTCATTTCGATAGTGTGAAAATGAGATGGGCAGATGAAAGGAGAAGCGAAAAACGTTTTCGGATCATTTTTCATTTTCATGCACACTTGTTTCTTTCTTTGGATACTCGGAACTTTTTTTACTTTACTGTTTCCAGTTTATCGTACGAATTGTTTCTTGCCGTGCACTTTGAGCTCAATTATCTCGCTTGCTAAAAGCGATAATAAAAATCGGTCAACTGATGAAATATTGGTGATAAATTGATAAACAATTTATCAGTTGACAATTTTTTTTGTTATCTTTCGAAGGAACCGAGATAATTGAGCTCAAAATGCATGGTCTTCTTTAGAGCAAATATTTTCTGCTTTTTTTGTGCATGAAAAAAAGTTCAAAAAGTCTTCTTCGTGGGTGGTAAAAACTCATTTAGGAAACTCATTTAGGATAAAACGAGTGACTCATAAAGTGCCCTTCACAAAAGTAGACTTGTGTCAGAAACAGATAATGTCAATGACAGAGAGAAAGTATGTCCGAAAATGGGTTCATCGATTTAAATAAAGATTTTGAGGGCATAAAATTTGCAAACTTTGACTTATAGAAAAAAACTGAGATCTTTGTTTTTTTTTAATTTTTTGAGATTTTCAGTTCTTTAAAATAACTAATCTGAGACATGATTTGTAGCAGGAAAAAAAGCAGGAACTAGAGAAAACGAATAATTGGGTATTTTAATTTTAGGAAGTAATTTTTTCGGTGTTTTGTACCCCCAATTCCAGGTTATATTAGAAATTGATTTCTCGTTTCTAGGAGACCAATTGGCAATTGAATCTTATTTTTCACTTTGCAAAGTTTCATATGACAATTTTTCTGAAATATCAAAAAGCTTGAGTTTTCATGATATCCAGGAAAAATAATTAATATTCAAGCTAATAATTTAGGGATTCTCAATTTCTTAGCAAGGAAAATCATTTTGCACAGTTGACAACTTTTCTTTGTACCTTTATACCGTTCTTCCTCTAAAAGAGCCCAATTTGAAACTAGTCAACTTTTAGCTCAATTATCTCGAGTCCTGTAAAAGATGTCAAAATTTTGTCAACTGATAAATTATTTATCTTAATATCACAACTATTTTATCAGTGGACAAGTTTTTGATATCTTTCACAGGAATCGAAATAATTGAGCTCAAAGTTTCTGGAGGGAATATGGTAGTTCATCTTGTAGTTTTTCTTTTTTTTTCTGGATTCGTATTTTAAATTTTTTGGGAAGACTCGAATATGAAACTTTTGAATGACACACCTATAATTCTACGACAATCCAATTCTTTTTGAAATTTTCACAACAATTGAAGAACTCTAACATCTTTACTGTCACTCGAAAAAGCCTTATTTTCCATTTAAAAACCAAAATACCCATTTTTTTTCTGGAAACTGTATATCCTTTTCCTTGTGTTGACCCTTTTTTTTGTCCTTCTCATATGATGCTCACTTGCTGTGCACAAAAAACTCCAGAAGGCGGGAAAACACATAGTTAGGCGTCACTTCTTCTCTTGTCCCAAATTTTTTTTGAGGGAGGAGGAGGGAAGGGGGAGGACTCCCACAAGTTCTCATCTTTCAGACAATTTGAGTGAGACATCAAAGATGTCCATCTTCTCACATTTTATACACTTTGGAACCATTCTCTCCAATAGAAGAAAAAAAGAGAAAAAGGTTCAATTTTTGGAGTGTGTCGAGGGGTTCAACAGAACAATCAGTCACAAAAGTGTAGGTGGAAGGGTTGGAAAATGAAGGGATCAGTTGAAAAATTTTGAAAAACAAATGTCAATTTTCGGATTCTTAGAATCTCATTTAAACATCTACAGTACCGGTCCAAAAGATATACAAAAACACATTTTTCAGTGTCAAGTTTCCGATCACTTTGAAAACCTTGAAAGGCGTAAATTAGACCTAGATTAAAAACTTTGCATTCTCAGAATTTTTCTGTGTCTTTCAGAAATCGTCGAATATCCGAAAAAAATTAGGAATTTTCAAAAGTTCTGTGAATGCAAAGTTTTCAATCTAGGTTTGTTTTACAAACTCTTAAAATTTCCAAAGTGATTGGACACTTGACAGTCGAGCTCCAGACTCTTCAAAATTGTCAAAATGAGCAAAAACTAACTGAAAGATACGTCCAACAAATAAATTCTCACAAAATGGTTGATTTTTGAGATAATCTAAAAATTTTAAAATATCAGAAGTTCCTCATGGAGCGTCCAAAATTTCAGAATCTGGGATTTCTGGGCCCAGAAAGCAGTCCAAAATCACCACCAGATTCCCAAGGTTACCAAATTTTAAACAAGTGCAACCAGATTCAATTATCTCGATTTCCGTAAAAGATATCAAAGATGTGTCAACTAACAAAATGTTTGTGATATCAAGATAAAAAATTCATGAGTTGGCAGCTTTTTTATACCTTGCATAGAATTTGAGATAATTGTCATCAATCTTGTCAATGTCTGAATTAGAGGGTCCTCCACATTCTTAAGATTGAGCTCAATTATCTCGATCCCTATGCAAGACACCAAAAATGTGTTAACTGATAAAATGCTTGTAACATTATTGTAAACAATTTATCAGTTGATAACTTCTTCAGATATTTGACAGGAACCGAGAAAAACTGGCTCAAAGTTTGATGGCCTTTTATAACAGGCTTTACGGCAATTTGACAGTTCCCCCAAATGCGTTTCCCAAAAACTAAAAAATTTGGATCTTAAGTTTTATCTTCTGTTTTGATGACTGTGGATCATTATATTTTCAGAGGAAATCCAATTAGTTTCATGTTTTTGCATTCGTTTCCTTCTCAAAAAATGTTTTTGCTCACATATTTTTTTTTCACTAGACCGGAAAATAACATGTTCAAAAATAGATATGAGTCAGTATCTTCTTATCATTAACATCACTAATTTCTAAAGTTGCTAAATTTCCAGCACACGAAGTCCAGAACATTCTCCACCGTGTTCTCCACTGATCCGTCGCCAGAGACCAGCCACTTTGTACGTTAAGCATTCGCCAAGGAGCAATCACGTGGCACCAATCAAGAAAATCTCAATTCCCACGGTAGGATTCAGACGGCTTTTTCAGAAGACGTGGGCTCTTCTTAGTTCCAGAGACCTCTGTTGAAGGAATTTTATGTTGAGACTGCAAACCAATATGTCTAAAAATTGTTCGAAATTCTCACAATAGAATTCTGAGAAATTTGAAATTCTAGAGAAAAATTCTCGATTTTTTGAGGAACTCATAAATGGCTGAACTTCCAGATTACTTTTTTCAGTTTTCTGATCAAACGATTCTGAATTTCAGAAATTTTGAATTTCTGAATTTCCGAATTTCTGAATTGCTGAATTTCTGATAAAAATTAAAAATCAAACGATTGATTCAAAGTGTTTCTGAAAATTTTTCATTTTTTCCCGTTCTCTTTAATGTAGGTGTACATAAATTATAATGCCAATTTTGAATATCAAAAAAAAATTATACAAATCGTCATCACTTTTTTCCTTCATCTCGTCATTCGGAAGATTGACTGACGTTTCGGGAAAAATGAACAGGCAGTTTTAGTTTGCTTCTAGAAATCTAGAATTAAAAAAAAATTTCAGGTCAGCGTTCACGAAATGGCAACAAATGCAGAATGTTTGATGGTCCGTCCGCAGATTCCTCCACAGCAACAGGTATGGCCTAGGAAATTTCTAGGCCACATTACTAGAAAGAATTGTTCTTAATTTCCTGCTTCCCAGCTCACTCCCTCTCCCACAAAACAAAACTTTGAGTTTTCCACGAACTGAACCGAAAAGAGAAAAAATTGTCTCCCTCTCTTGACACAAAATAAATTGAATTGTGTCTCAATTTCCTGTCTTTCTGCAGTTGTGCCCAAATTCAATGGTTCCTCCTTCGTCTTATGCCGAACGCTTCTCCAGAAGTGCATCCTCATCGCCAAGAAGGGGCGGAGCTTCCGGTGGGCCTGATGGAGCAACGGCAGCAGTTGTTATTGGACCGGATGGGCAGTTAAGGTGAGAAGAAATGCTCATTAGTTTATATTTTGAAGCTCTTCCCATATTTTGAAAAAAAGGACACTTTTTACAAAAATCCCGGTTTCATGTGAGGAAAAATGTGGCCTAACTTTCACAACATGATTTTTCTAGGCCACCGTAGTTGATGGACCAGAAATGACATGCACATTGTCTGTTTTCTAGGTCATTTATCATGGTGGCCTAAGTTTTTCAAGTTGAGTTTTCTAGGTCGCCAACTTTTATGGCCCAGAAATGACAAGATAATCCTGGTGGGTGTTTTAGATCACTTTGACATTGTGGCCTAATTTTTCAAGTTCAGTTTTGTAGGCCATTATGGTAAATGGTCAGGAAACACATCAGGTCATCACTAGGCCAAAAAGTGCGGTATCCTAGGACAACTTGCCAACGTTAGGATAAAATGACCTAGAACGCACTGAGTCCAGTTCAGTGGTTCGAAATTTGCTCGAACGAGTTTTCGAAACAATTTCGAACTTTCGAAAGAATTCTCGAAAAATGTTTGAACGAATTTTCATTTTTTTTTTTTCAAAATTTCGATCGAAAACTTTTTGAATTTTCAAAAAATATCTTTCGAAAAACGCGCATTGTTTGTGACCAATCTACATTTATAAAATTTCAAATGAAGAATATTCGAACTAGACATTTTTTCAAAATTGAATATTCCTTAGCAAATGGAGAAAAATTGGTTATCCATATCTTATTCTTCTTCTTCTACACTTTCCAACAAACTTCTTTTTTCCATTTCTCTTCCTCATTTTTCATAACTTCCTCGCTCATAAAAAAGCGCCCGACTTCCTTTTCAATGACATCATTTTCATTATTCTTTTGCTAAAACATTCATGTATATATCCGAGTCAAGAGTTAAAAACAAAACTTTAAAAAACCGGAAACTTTCTTTAATGGTTTTTATAGCTTGTGACGTTTTTTGAAGTTAGATCTTGTAAAAATCGCTCGTGAGAGAGATAAGGGATAATCAGAAAATCAGCTTTTCTTCAGATGATCCGCCCACTTTTTGAACTCCTGGAACTCCTTAAATCTTAAATGTTTTCATCACATTCTTGTTTTTAGTTCACCAGTCCAAAACACAAATATTATTTGAATTCGGTGAATTTTTGAGTTTTTGAGTTTTCAGAATTTTTTGAGTTTTTAAATTTTCGGATTTCTGAACTTATGAATTTCCTAACTTCTGGATTCCCGAATTGTTCCATTTCCATTGTTTTGGAATCTCAGAATCTTAGAATCTCAGAATCTTAGAATCTCAGAATCCAAGGATTTCAGAATCTCAGAATCTCAGAATCTTAGAATCTCAGAATCTTTGCAAACTGGAAAATTCGTGACTTTTAAAAATTGTGTCAAAGAATTGTCTCAGAATCTCAGAATCCCACAATCTCAGAATCTCATAATCTCAGGATCTCGGAATTCAAGGATTTCAAAATCTCAGAATCTCAGAATCTTAGAATCTCAGAATCTTAGAATCTCAGAATCTCAGAATCTCAGAATCTCAGAATCTCAGAATCACAAATCTCAGAATCTCAGAATCTCAGAATCTCAGGATCTCAGAATCCAAGGATTTCAAAATCTCAGAATCTCAGAATCTTAGAATCTCAGAATCTCAGAATCTCAGAATCTCAGAATCTCAGAATCTCAGAATCCAAGGATTTCAGAATCTCAGAATCTCAGAATCTTAGAATCTCAGAATCTTTTCAAACTGGAAAATTCGTGACTTTTAAAAATTGTGTCAAAGAATTGTGTCAGAATTTTTAACACCTTGGACCCAGACACGTGGGATGAGCTAGCTGATCACCAAGGCAAAATTTTCGAAGAAAAAAAAGTTTTAAAAAATCACGAGATTTTGCTTTTTTTACATTCTTTTTGTTTTCCTAAATAATTCAGGGAAGAGCTCAAAGTCTTCATGACCTGGTGTAATCCATTTCGACTGCTCATTTGAAATCTTTTCAATTGAGTTCGAGGCTTATTCTATAGATCAAAGTAGTGTATTCGTAGAATTATAATCCATAATGGGTCGTAGTATTATCTTTTATTCTCCTCTTCTTATTACTTTTAAAGTTTTCCAAGAAATTCTGATCAAATCGCATGGGAAATATTCTCTAACAGTTCCCAAAACTTTCAGTCTAGACCGTAAAACATAAAAACTTCCTCCCCGTTCTTCTTCCTCTTTGAAATGCATATATGTCGTGATAGAAGAACATTTTCCAAGTTTTGGAATTCGTTGAATTTCCAATCATTGTATTTTTCGATTCTCTATTTTTCCAGACGTCGTGAATCAGTTCTCCAAATGTTGAATCGCATCTGGAAGAGTGACGAATGCACTCGACGGCCGTCTGTTCAGAAATCCAATGCATTGGATGTTCCGACGTGAGTTTCGAAAAACATTCTTTCATGGTTACTGTAGAAGATTTGGGGTTAGGAAATCAAAATATTGGAGTGGAAATTACAGTAGTTGGAATATATTTGTATTATTTAGACTTTATTGTGGAAAACTAGTTAACTTTGAGTTAGAAGTGCTCAAAAATGATTTGCTCTAATAGAAGCTCACACAAAGGTCAACGTTGAGCTTTTGTTATCTCGATTTCTGTAAAAGATATCAAAAAGAGATGAACTGACAAAATTTTATAAATATTATGATAAACATTTTATCAGTTGATCACTTTTTGATATCTTTCACAGGAATCGAGAAAACTGAGCTTAATTTTGATAGTCTCACAGGTGATTCGCGAACAATCCGTTACGGACGCTAGGCGTTCGCGCGCGGTTGAATCAATCCGAATAATGTAATGCTTTTTACTGAAAACGGTTCCGTATGCGGTTCCTATTTCAACAGAGCGCGAAACGTCCGTAACTGACCCGTTCGCATTTTACCTGTTCTGAAAAGATGTTCTATAAATGGGAGTACGGTAGATGTACCGAAAAAAAGTCAATGAATGTATACTCGAAATGATAAAAATTGGAATCTATGTCACGACCTAATTTTTTTCTGGGTCACAACCTAATTTTTTTCTAGGTCACGACCTTAATTTTTCTAGGTCACGACCTAATTTTTCTAATTTCCTAGGTCACGACCTAATTCATTTTTCTAGGTCACGACCTAATTTTTTTCTAGGTCACGACCTAATTTTTTTCTAGGTGACGACCTAATTTTTTCTAGGTCACGACCTAATTTTTTCTAGGTCACGACCTAATTTTTTCTAGGTCACGACCTAATTTTTTTCTAGGTCACGACCTAATTTTTTTCTAGGTGACGACCTAATTTTTTTTCTAGGTCATGACCTTAAATTTTCTAGGTCACGACCTAATTTTTTTCTAGGTCACAATCTATTTTTTCTAGGTCATGACCTAATTTTTTCTATATCATGACCTTAATTTTTTCTAGGTCACGAACTAAAAATTAGGTCGCGACCAATTTTTTTGAGTTTTCAGGGTTTTGGTAGCTGTATGATTTCTAGAAACTATAACATAATATAACGTAGATCAATCGATTCTCAAATGGCGTTTTTAATCTCTCTTTTTTGGTAAAATTAAGTTTCATTGAACTCAACTTTTTTTTTTGATTTTCTGGACCTGAAACAATGAGTTTTGAACCAAAAAAAAAGCTAATCTGATTTCGAACCAGAACAGTCTGCAGAAGCATAGTTCAAAGTTACACTTTGAATGACAAAGTTTTGACTCGAAACGTCTGTTGTCCGGAAGTGCGTGTTTAGATTTCCGGATTAGTGAGTGCACGGAGTCGAAATTTTCCAGACCTCAAGGCTACAATTAAATCCTCCCTCTAGGTCATACGAACTCCTTCATTTTTGAATTTCTGGTTCAAAAATTAATTTTCGTTTTAGAGGGCTTCTAATTCCAGAAAATTTCTAGACTTTGTTTCAAATTCCACTCTTTTGGATTTTCCAAAAACTTCTCCTCACATCTGTTTTTTATAGTTTTCAGGTACAATTTCCTCTAATCTCTTTATGAGTCAACCATAAAAAAGTGATGATCATCTGAAGTTTTTTTTTGTCTGAAAATAATACATCTGGATGTTTTATGATCATCTGGAGTTCTGATATCGCATAAAAATGAGTGTTCTTCTTTTTGAATTCTTGAATTCTTTCTCGAAAGATTCGACGATGAGATTTCGATTTTTTTTCGTCATTCTCATTCTCAGTGAAGCAGAAAAATCTCTATTGGCTATTGAGTTTCCTTCTTTGAAGTTTTTTGTTTATAGACGTTATCTGAAATTCGAAGATTCTGATGAAGTGGATTCTCTTGAGTTTCACACATATCTATTCGTTTTTTATGAGCATTAGAACACCAATTAACATGAAAATATTTTCCGTTTCGCATGATTAAATTGAGTTGAGTTGATATGTTCTTCCAAAAAATTTTCTTCCGAATTACCCGAAAAACACTTCCGAGTTTTCGATGATAGCTATTAGTCGTATAGAATCTGAAAAATCTTCAGAAGACGTGACATGTAGACGTCACGAAGATGAAATTTCCGAATAAAAAGAGACATGAGTTTAGAGACAAAAAAACATACCCAAGTATTTCTTTTTCCTTGTATGTGACGTCTTTTTGCCTTTTGTTCTTTTCCAGTTTTAATCTAAATCTCTATTATAAATATTCCCTTTTTTGTCATTTTATTAAAATGTGATTTCTCTGAATCATTCTGGATATTTTAATTCTTTTTTTGAGTTTTTCAGTTCATGAGAATGTTAATATTTTCATTTTTCTGGAGTTTCAAAAGTAAAATCTTCAAAATATGACACAAAAAATTATTCGGAAATTTTTAAGTGTCGATTTAAAAAAAATATTATTTTGGTATAAAAAGAACGGAAGAGAAACACCGTCGACCGTGGCCGAAGGTACCACAACGAAAACTACAGTAACCTAAAAATTTAACGATTTTTTTCTTCAAATGTTTGCAAAATTTTTGGACCTTTTCAAGTATTTCAGCTATTTTCAAGATTCCTTTTCGTTTTTTCCGGTTTTTTTTTCTTTCATGTGATGGCACGGTGATTTTACTACTGTAGATTACTGCAGATTACTGTAGAAACCAAATTTCCTTTTGTATTTTTTTTGCAAACACAATCACGTCAAAACGCAGATAAATTTTGTTTGCAAAAAAAAATACAAAATACTAGATTTTCTACTGTAATCTACAGTAATCTTCCGTCAAGAACGTCATCCCGTCAAGTTTCAAACAAGAAAAATTCTTAAAAATCGAAAAAGAATCTTCAAAAATAGCTGAAAAACCTAAAAAGGTCTAAAAATTTTGCAACAAAATCGAAGAGAAAATCAATTTTTTCTTTCACTTTTAACACTATCAACAACTTCAATTTTCCGACATTTTCGGGTGCAAAAAACTGAAATCAGTATACAACGAGAAAACCCCGGAAAAACTAATACTTTTTCAGGTTATTGTAGTAGTCGTTGTGGGACCTTCGGCCACGGCCACCGCCTTTTCTCTTCCATAGCTCCGATTTTTGGTACCAGAATTTCAAACTATAAAAATATGAGACAAACACTGGTTCTAGCAAGTTGAATTTTTGAACTTTTTTCTTTAAAATTTGGGCTTTGATTCTTGAAAATCCTCTGTATTTCAAATCTACCAAAATATTTGACAAATCGTTTCTCTCAAATTTAAGACATCAGGATTTCCGACTCCGTGGGAAAGAAGTCCAGAAACAAATGAGAATCTCGTTTTTCAAAAACCCACCATTTTAGATTTTAGAGGAGCATCTCTCCACGTCATCAAGCAAAATGGGCGGAGCTTGTTCTCAATTAGAGGATTTTTAAGCCCAGAGATTTTTGAATTCTTCTCAAAAATTCATCACAAAAAAGGAAAAAAGTTCGAGAAGCCGGTGAAAAAATTGGTTTTTGAACCGCCCGTATTTGAGATTTATACATAATACACACTCTAATCGGATCACTTTCATCTCTAAAATCTCTAAATTTCAACTATAGCCATATATTTTCAGCTAAATATCAAAAATATTATTTTCTTCTTATCCCACTTTTACTTCTTCCCCTATCTATTAGAGTAATTAGAAAAGAAAATGAATGAATGAGAGTACGTAGGAGGGAACAAGAATATTTCTTTTTTTTTTCTTGCAGAGCAGAAGAATGAGATCATTCTTCACTTCTGACTGAATTCCGTACTTGTAATCCAAATTAAATTATGCTCCGATGAGCATTTACTCTTTCATCGTCTTCTTCAACTTTTTTTTCTTCAAATGTTTCTAACTCTTCTTCTTCCTTTTCAGCTTCATAACTCATTTCTTTCCCATTTTTCAGGAATATAAAATATGTTGACCCTTCTGGGAAAAATCACTCATTTTCGGTAAGAGAAACTGATAAAACTGTCGTAAAACCTGTAATAGAAGAGCCTCTAACTTCGAGCCAAATTATTTCGGCTCCAATAAAAGCCGAAAGTTTATTAAATAATTAGAAACTTAGTCAGTTTACTGATGAATTATTTGAATTTTCACACTCTGAAGTCCAGTACGAAGTTTTGCTCAAATCTTATGCTTGTTCAAACTTGAGTCCAACTACCATCCACACTCCTATAGAAGGCCACCCTATACTTGGCCTTTGAGCTCAATTATCTCAATTCCTGTAAAAGGTACTAGAAACATGTCAACTAATAAAATGTTTACGATATTATGCCAAACATTTTATCAGTGAACACATATTTGATATCTTTTACAGAAACTGAGATAAATCAGAGTATTTACATGTAGAAGAGGAAACTCAAAATCCTAGAACTTTCTTTTCTAGGTAACCTCCTAATAAACATTTAAAAAACAAATAAACCAGAAAACGGGACAAAAAACAATTTTTTCTCGTGTTTTGAGATGATCAGTGTCAAGTACCTCTTCTCAGACACACACAACGATTTTTCAATTTTCTCTCTCCCGACCTCGTCATTTTTTTCTGGCACAAATTGAGCTTCCTAGTAGACTACTAAATGTTCAATAATATGAGATTCAGACCGTTGTAAGTTAGAAATTTTCATTCGGGTACGAAAGGTGCCATAACGATAACTATCGTAACCTGAAAATTTGGGTATTTTTCGAGAGAAAAACTCATTTTTTCTTGGATTTTTTGCAAACTTTTGAGACCTTTTTAGGTTTTTCATCTATTTCAAGATTCTTTTTCGATTTTTCCGGTTTCTTCGCCTAGAATT
>NC_013486.2:12317863-12361600 GCF_000004555.2 Caenorhabditis briggsae | reverse complement strand
CTGACCGATTTCGTGCCTTTGCGCATAAAAACACGAATTTTTGCGTACGAAGCACTCTCTTTTACTACAAACAAGGCTTTTAGTGAGTATTTTGTCGTAAAATACAATGCAGCGTATGCAAACACGTTGACGCGCAAATGCACGAAAACGGTCTGCTGTCGGTCGGCGGGGTCGGTGGTCGGTCGGTCGGCTAAATTTCCCGACCGAATGGAAGCCTTACCACGGCCACCCAATTTTCTTATCCACAACACCGATGATTTAATACAAGCATAATATTTAAATAAAAATACAAATACTACTATAGCTAAAGTAACCCTAAATTTTGGAATATCTCAATTAAAACTGTCTTCTTTTCAGAGAGCCGCTCTCCCGTCAATTATCTCTATCTGATACCAATGTGACTCCACAAATCAACCGATGCGCCAAGCTCAATTTGACAGCGAAACAGAGAAAACTTCTTCGGGTAAATATCCCTTCGTAATTTTTTAGCTTTCGATTTTCAGCAAAGTTTCAATGCAATGAATTCTGGTGGAACGTTCTTGAAGCTAATGGAGAAAATATTCAGACGGCTAGAAAACAAATGTCCAGATATGAGGTATAGGGCTTCGTCTCGAAACTTTTATGAATTTAGAAATTGAACTTTTAGATCCATATTCTTGACGACAGCCTTCGTAAACTCATTGAGCCGCGAACGTCAGACGCCTCCGCTCGTCAAAACTGAGCATGATCATTGTAAATGTATGGTTGGAATCTTCGAGAGACTAATTGATAACTTGGATAATATCAATGAGCAACTCAATATGATTAGACACTATGGAGAGAAGCACGCGCAGGTGATTCATTTGACTTGTTTGAACCTTATTCTTGTTATTTCAGATGGCTGAAAGTGGATTCACTGGAGCGATGATTGAGCAGTTCGGAGAAATCTCAGTGTTCATAATTGGATCTCAAGACGTCGTCAAGTTCAATCACGAGACTGTCAAAGCATGGAGACTACTCCTCGCATGTGTTACAGATGAAATGAAGGTTTCAAAACTTCTAAACTCTCTTTAAACTAATTTATTGTTTTTTTTCCAGGTGGGATATGATCGGATGACTCGTATCAATGGTCGTCGAAACAGCTGCAATCCACCAATTTCTACCGTATCGGGCAACTGAGATGCGCGTGCGTTATACTGTGAAGTACGCAGTGTACACCATGACGCCATAATGCACACTTCAATAAAATTTTCTTTTTTTTCTTCTTTCTTCCCCCGATTTTATCCCAAAAATTCCTTGTTTTGTCGGGTATTTCCATGTAAAAACATTGCATAAATATCGTAATTATTGGTATTCTGTTATGTTCTCCCTTATTTCTAGGTAAAATGGCTTCCAAACATGCAGCGAAAACTGTCGATCCGAAAGATTTGTCTCCTGCGTGGAAGGTGCTTCAAATGAAGCTGAAAGAAGAAAAAGAGGATAAGGAGAGAACTGAGAAGTCTGAGAAAGCTGAAAAGCAAGAAGGAGAAGATGGATTCACAAAGGTTCAATCGAAGAAGCAGAAACAAAAAATAAATCGGAAGCGGAGAGCTCAAGAAGCGCTAGCAGCAGCTTCTGAAGTGAAACGAGTACATCATGATATTCCAGTTGTGATTGCAGATAGTGAGAGGTAAGATATATAAACGAATTTTCCTTTAAAAATGAATTTTCAGAGGAGAACCAACAAAAGTGATAGCAATCGATTGTGAGTACGTCGGCGCTGGAATGGGTGGAACCACTGATATTCTCGCTAGAATTTCAGTTGTTAATGAGGTGCCTTTTTTAAAACGAAATCAATGAATATTCATGAACTTTTTCAGTTTGGAAAAATCCTTTACGACAAGTTCGTGAAGCCCACCGAAAAGGTGACAGATTTTCGAACCGCCGTGTCTGGGATCCGGGCGGAAAATATGACAAAAGCCATTCCATTCGACAAGGCACAAACTGAAATTTCAAAGCTCATCGAGGGACGGGTTGTTGTTGGACATGCAGTGCACAATGATTTTAGAGTTAGTTTTCATTCATTTAGAATTTATTCAGAATCTAAGAGTTCAATTGTTCCAGGTGCTCAAATTGACCCACACACGGAAGTTGACACGGGACACCGCGAAGTGTACAATTCTAAAAAATATGGCCAATCATCAAGGAACGCCGTCACTGAAAAAGTTGGCTAAGGAAGTATTAGGAATTGAGATTCAGAGAGGAGAACACGACTCAGTGAGTAAATAATAATTTTGAAAGTCAAAAAGTTAAACTTTTCCAGATTACCGATGCTCGTGTGGCTCTTCGTCTCTACAAAGCTGTTGACAAACAGTGGGAAGCTGAAATCAAAAGATATCGATAGAAATTCCTAGTTTTTCTTGGTTTTTGTTGTTCTTTGTATGTTTTTTGTTATTTTTGATACTGAATAAAAAGATATCTAAAGGCTTGTCCAAAAAAAATCGTTTTCAAGCGATTTTAACGGTTTTTTTCACTTTTTTTTGAAAGATTTATTATGCTTGTCTGAGAAAAAAAAGGGTTAGAGAGTATTTTTTGCAGTCTGAATACGGTAGCGATATCGAAGCGGGATCCTAAATAGCACACAAACGGTGAAGACGCAGACACTTTTTCTCTGCGCCTCAACCTTTTTTTCTCAGACAAGCATAATAGGTATAGAATCGAATTCCATGCCATCAGAGATCTAGGAAACGGTTGAATTTTGCAAAAACTTTAATTTCAATGAAATCGCAATTTTTGAAAAATCTCAAAAATGCGGAATTTCCGAAAATTCGAAGTTTTTAAAAATCGCGAAAAATTAGGAATTCTTACAAAATCCCATAAATTCAAAAATCGAAATTCTCAGAGATCCTGAAAATTAGAAATTTTCAATAATCCCAAAATTTCGGAATTTTCAAAAACATCGAAAATCCCAAAAATTCGAAAATTTTGAAATGTTCGAAATAGGAATTTTGAAATCTTTCAATTTTGAAACTTTGAAAAAATCACGAAAATTTTCATAATTTTCAACCGTTCTAAGCTGTCAGGTTCTCGCCGATTGGAACTTTCTGAAACCTATTTTAAAGAATTACTTGTAATTGTCAAAGAATCGGGGATGAGAAGTTTTTTCATCAAATATTAATCAATGAATTACAATATACACGGTATAAATTAGGACATGAGACACTTTAGAAGGAATTCATCGAAAAACCACAGTACGGAGAGTATCCTCATCTCGAACTTCCATCACCGCTTCTGATCCGTCGTTGAAGCGGTACGAGATGCCACCGTCGATAACTAGATGAGCATCATATCCACGACTCTTGATTCGGATTTTGTCGGCAAATCCACGTGGATCAGTTGGTGGGAATGTCGCATTGAAGATTGGATCACGAACCGAGAATGCGAGTTCTGAAAGATAATCCTATTTAAAATTAGGTAGACCGAGAGATAGAGCTTACGTCTTCTATCCGGGTCAAAGATCAGTTGTTGATTGAACTTGGTGCAAATCTCGCTGACAGCATTCTTATTCTCATGTGGAATCTGTGGGAGATTACAGTGTTGTGCAACAATTTTCATCAAATCCTGAACGCATTGTTCCGTCAGCTTGTTGATATTGAAGTGCCACGATGTGGATCCGGTTCCAGTGCAAATCGTGATTCCCGAGCTTTTCTGTTTCAGCATTTGCTCATCATTAAGGCCAATTTCATAGTAGGATACCCGAGAGGAAAGACTTTCACCAACGAATACTTCGTTTAGCGCAAGAACTGGCAGTTCGACAGTTTCTTTTTCTATGGGAACGATGGCTTTGTCCTCAGATTCCGAAATCATTCGTTTCTTTCTAAAAAATTATTAAAAATTCAATTAGGAATTGTCGAGCTGAAAGCTTACACAGGCGGCGAGAGTGACATACATTCTTCTACATCATTCTCTCTAGCAGGACTACGTGGATTATCAGTCCATCGCGTCGTCGCTGGATCCCGATTCAGTTGTTGATCGTGTAGCTCAATTGCATCACTAATACCGTCATCTCCAGTCACAGTGATACGGATTCTTTGACGATACAACCATTCGAAGTTTCCACTGAATAGCTTCTTCAGAGCACCAGATAAATTCTCTTCTGGAAGTTTTCTCATCAGACACATGTATCCTTCAGAACCCTGTGGATCCGTATTGATTCCGATGACTGGCTTGTGTTTTGTGCGAACTTTGCTAGAAGCCATTAGGAATGTTCCATCGCCTCCGGCAGAGAACACAGCGTCAGCCCAATCGACAGCTTCTTGAGTGTATCCAAAACGACGGACAAGGCGAGATTCAATTCCTGCGTTTCTGAAGATATTTCGTAAAATAAAAAGTCAGCTATAAAATATTCTATTCTTACTCTAGCTCCTTTTGAAGTGTATTTAGGTACGAATGATGAATTTTGTGTTTGGAAAGAAGCCGTTGGTAATCAGATCCTCGTTTCTTCAGCTGTAGGAAACATGGAAGAATATAAAAAAATTTGGATGAAGCAAACTTACAATACTAGCCAACTGATCATCATCACATCCTTTGTGGACCTTTTTCTCAAATTCGTATCTGGTCAATTTGCTCAGAATGAGAACCTTTTTTGGCTGGAAACTTGGCTTCTCCATATTTCCAATTGATCTTTTCGACTGGGTGTTTTGTGTCTGGTATAAGGCGGCGGCAAGGGATCTCGGCAATCTCATGTGGTCTGGAATAAGGCATAATTCGTGTGACTAGGCCAATTTTAATGTTTCCAATCAGGAATGTTCGGAAAGGAATTCGGAATTCCGCTTTGGACTACGGTACCTTAAAGGCGCACGCGAACAGTTCGCTTGCGGGTTTCGAGCGGAATTACGGTCAATCTTTTTTGAAGTTTTTCAAGTCTTTTTGTCAAATTTCCACCAATTTCTTGCGCTTTTGTAATGAGAAACTCCAATTTCGACTTAAAAATGTGAGTTTTGACATATTTCGAAAAATGAAATTATGAAAATAGGAATATTCCGAAATTCCGAAAAGATCGAAATCGGAATATTCTGGGATTCCGAAAAATTCTGTATTTATGAAAATCAGAATATTCTGAAATCCCCAATTTTTCAAAATAGGAATATTTTGAAATTCCAAACTCGTCAGAATCGGAATTGTCTGAAATTCCAAAAGTCTGAAATTCCGAGAATGCCATTCCGAACATCCCAGGTTTTCAATATGCGCGTAACTCACTCGTCGGATCGACCCAATATCTGCTCGATTCTCCCTTATCGACAATCGTTGACTGTGGAACTACAACTACTTTTGGAGCAACCGATGGTTGGGTGCTGCACAGGTACGCGTTGCGAAGGTGTTGATTGACCTGAAAAACGGATTTTGTCATTTCTCCAAAAATGTCATATACCGTAAAACCTGTAATAGAAGGGATCACACACTGTCAAGTTTGAGCTCAATTATCTCGGTTCCTGTAAAAGATATCGAAAATGAGTCAACTGATAAAATATTGGTGATATTATGATGGACAGTTTATCAGTTAACAACTTTTTCATATCTTTGACAGAAATCGAGAAAAATTGGGTTAAAGTTGGAAGTTAAGAGACCCTTCTATTACAGGTTTTAAGGTATGTTTTCTATTTGTTGTTTGTTTTTCTACATAGAATTCGAATTTTCGCTTTTTTGCTCTTCTCGAAAAGTCCCTTGCATCTACCCAGTTATGAGGAACCTGTTTTCCTTCTTTTTATTCTTTAAAGATCGCCAGTATAGGATAGATGGGTTATGATAAGAAGTATGACATCATCAGATCGGAGAAGTCTTTCTTTGTCATTGTCACGTTTTGTGGTTTCTGATTAGTCAACAGCCCCCCAAATCTTTGAAGATCACACTAAAACGAACCTGTTCGATATTTCTAATGCGAATCCTCATTTTTCTGGATTTTCAGAAACTAGGTCTTGGTCTGGTTAGGACGTTTCTTTAGAAAACTTCTCAAAGAGCTTCTTTTTTGTGGGTGGCGAAAAGTAGTGCGGTAGGTTTTTGTACTTTTGGATCTTTTGATGCATTCGCCTGCGTGGCAAGCACGTGGCACAACTCGGGAAGGAGGGTAGGGAGCTGAAACTGGATTCGGTGAGGGATGGAGAGAGAGAGAGAGAGAGAGAGAGAGAGAGAAAGAGAGAGAGAGACAGAGAGAGAATATGAAAATAAAGGCTACAAGCAGAGGAGGATGATCGGAACTTGCAGTTTTCTTTATAAGGCAAGAAACTATCTAGAATATTCCAGAATGTTCGAAAACGGTCGTAAATCATTGTCTTTGTCTTATCTATGATCGACAACTTGTTTCGAATTATTTCGAATTTGCTTCTGGGAATACTGTAGCTCCAGCAGAAACTACAGTACTCTACAAAAGTTGTCCTACTCAAAAAAAATTGACAAACAACAAGACAGGAAGATCTTTTTTCAAAAAACAAGACCAATGAATAATAAACCAAAACTAGATTTTCGTGGGAACACAGTGATGAACTGTCTCCATATCTGCTGCTGGCGAAATAGAAATGGTCTGAGATGTTAGACTGACACGCTGCCGATTTGTCTCGTCGTCTGGAGACTCTCGATCTTACACTCTCTATCAGTTGTTCTCAAAGAGGGTGTTATCATTCGGAGAAACTCTTCTTTGCAATAAATAAAATAGCAAGATGATGATGTTGAAATTATCTTCTCTGGCATCATGTACAGATTTGGAGTTACCGTAATCAGCACACTTATTACCGTAAAACCCGTAATTAAACGGCTCTCACACCGTCAAGTTTGAGCTCAATTATCTCGGGTGCTATAAAAGATGTCAAAAATCTTTCAAGGGATAAAATTTTCATTATAATATCACAAACACTTTATCAGTTGACAATTTTTCAACATATTTCACAGGAATCGAGATAAATTGACTCTATTCCAGGTTTTACGGTATATATTGTTTGGTGTAGGAAAAAAGAATAATAATCAGGATAATAAGAAAAGATCAACCAATAAGGAAGAGGAAGAGAAGCTGTCATATCACAAAATGATAAAAACGACAGCATATTAGGTTGTCATTCTGGGGGAGGGGTGAGAATTCAGGCCCCCATCCAGGTCAGATGGTCAATGTCACGAGCGGTCCATCAAATCCGAAAGATCAGATGAAATGGAAATGATATTGTCCTTCTATCAGTGAAACTGGTTTTCATGGTTTCATTTTTGAGAAGAAACGGAACTTGAAAACAAACTGATAAACAGAGAAAAGGGGGCGGAGTCAAGTGGCCACATTCTCTGTAAAACTAGAGAATCTTTGCAGATTTTCTAGGTTAATTGAGAAATGGAAGGATTTGAAAACAAAAAATCCTTAATTAATCGAATTTTCTATGGATGTCACCCCATAACAACATCTTGTCAACAAGTGCAGAACCGTGTGAGACACTGAACACAATTCTCGCCTTATCTATCAAATCTGACCATTGATTGGCTGGTCAGTTACTGATAAGATCAGTGGAGCATACAGAGAAGACTACAGTTTCGTGTCTTTGTGACATCAATAGATTACTGTAATCATCGAATTAGTTGTCTTTAATTTCTTTTTCCCCCTTTCTTTTGTTGACAAAGACCAAGGATTGCATCAGTAGAGAACATGGATTGATGACGTGGCAGCAGGCGATGTAATAGCACTTTTTTCTTGAACAGTTTACAGTTAGAGACTTAGAGAAACTGATGGTACCACGTGACAATCGGCATGAGACATGTTCAGAAGGAAGATGTTAAATTGAAAGCGTAAAGAGGAACACGAGGAGAGTTATATGGGGACAACCATATGATTACTGATAAGGATGGTATGCCGATTTTTCAGGAATTATCTGAACTGAGTCTTAAGGGGAAACGATTCAAGAATGGGGCGAAAAATTTCAGATCATATCTTTCAGAACTGTTTGTGATGATTCCAGGTTGCCTTCTTCTTGATTGGCCATTGTTATTCTGGTACAAACAAATTGAAGCTGTGGTCGTGGCCGAAGGTCCCACAGCGCCAGCTACAGTAACCTAAAATATAATTTTCCGCGTCCATTTTCTCGATTCTCACTGATTTACGTAGAGTTTTTCAGTTATTTTTTCCAAAAACAAGTCGGGGAACTGAAGTTTTTAATATTTATAAAAGAGATGCAATGGACGAAAATCGAGAGAAAATTGGTTTTTGCTTGATTTTCGGGAAATTTTTTGACCTTTTCAGGTTTTTCAGCTATTTTCGAAGTTCGATTTTCCGGTTGTTTTGACTGAAATTTGATGGAACGTTGTTAGGATAACTGTGGGTAGATTACTGAGAGAGGCATAATTTCTTTTTGAATTTTTTGACGTGGTTTTGCTAGCAAAACAAAACTACAAAATACAAGTTTTTCTACAGTAGTCTACAGTAATCTACCGTCAGGAACACCATCCAGTTAAATTTCAGAACAAAAAAACCGAAAAATCGGAAAAGAATCTTCAAAAATAGCTGAAAATCCTAAAAGGTCTAAAAATTTCGCAAAAAATCGAAGAAAAAATAATTTGTTTTTCACGAAAAATCCGAAAAATTCTGAAAAGAATTCTCCCGGAATTCGAACAAAGAACGCAAAAAATCCTGAAAATTGGACAAAAAATCATAAAAATGACCAAAAAATGGCTAGAGTTAGTCTGAAAATGAGCAAAAGGTGCCTATAATCATTGAAAATAGTTAAAAGTTACCTTTTTTCTGGATTTATTTTCTCGATTTTCGTGTAGTTTCCGTCACTTTTCTCACAATCAAAAACTTCAATTTTCCGACTTTCTCGGGGAAAAAACTGAAAATTCGTGTAAACGGAAAATAAGCATATTTTTAGGTTACGGTAGTTATGGGATCTTCGGCCACGGCCACCGGCGTTTCTCTACCACAGCTCCGATTTTGGGCTGTTTCGACCTAGTCTTTGATTCTTCTCGCAGGAAAAATCCTTTTTCAGAAACCGTAAGCCTACGCGGTTGTCATAAATCTCACTACGTGAGAAAATCACAATTTCTAGTTCCCCTCTCTCTTTCTCTTCACCGCTTTTTTTTTTGTTTTGCAATTCCCATCGTCCGTTTCGTCACCCTGATCGACCACTACAAACCACACACTCTCCGATTGGGGATCCAAATAGAAATAAGTGAAAGAGATGATAGGGAATTTGAAAACGATGATGGAGAACCTCTTCTAACGGATAGAGAAGGTCGATGACGATGACCGACCGAATCGAGACCCACGTGGGGGTCCTGCTGATTGTTTGATCTTTGAGTGGGGCGCGATACATTTTTTGTTTTGAAGATATGAAGTTATTCCTTTTTGCCGTTTCATCAGGCTACAAAATATTGCATCAGAAAATCAGTGGAAGAGAACCATATGACCCCTTTTCACGTTTTGAAATTTTCGCGTCGGTTCCAATATTCTATGTCAAAAGATGATGAAAAAATGTTAATGGATAGGGGATCCTTGATTTGAAAAAGTTGGTTGCGTGCCAAGTTTGGACGCGTTGCGGTTCTACGGGATTCCGAAAATTCCGATCGGAATTTTTCCGAACCTTTTTTTTCGGAATTAGAAATTTTTGGACTACAGTATGTCGCGAAGAAAAAATAAATTTGAATTTTTTGGAGATCGGGAAATTCCGAAATTCCGAAAAAAAATATTTTTTAAATAATTTTCGACATTTCGAGATTTTTAAAAACCGAATTTTTGAAAATCGGAAAACTCCGAGATTCCGAAATTCCAAAAAATTTAAAATCCGAATTTTCAACATTTCGAAATTTTTAAAATCAGAAATTTTCTAAATTGGAAAACTCCAGAATTCCGTGTTTTTCAAAATCGGAATATTGAGAAATTCTGAAATTCCTAAAATTTCAAAATCGAAAAATACCGAATTTTTCAAAATCAGTTTTAGAAAAATCCAAAATATCGATATTTTCAAAATCGCAAAATCGGGAAAATTCCGATATTTCAAAAAACCGAATTTTTGAAAATCGGAAAATTCCGAACATCATAAAATTACAAAATCGGAAAACTCCAAATTTTTGAAAATCGGAATTTTCAACATTCTGAAATTTTTAAAATCCGAAAATTTCAAAATCGAAAAATTCCGAGGTTCCGAAGTTCCTAAAATTTCAAAATTCCGAATTCTTAAAAATCAGAAAAATCCTAAAAATCAAAATTTTCGAAAAATTCACAATTTAAAAAAAAACGGAAAATTCCGAGATTCCGAATTTTTGAAAACCGGGAAATTCCGATTTTTTGAAAACCGGAAATTTTGAAAAATCTCTGGTGCCAAGTTTTTTGCCAAGATTGGACGCGTCGCGGCTCCGCATAGCGGTTTTTCGTGTTCGTGGGAATCTGTTTGCTTCTTTTTGCCAATTTTAAACCAAAGCTCACCTCAGATGTCGTCGTTTAAGACTTTGAGAATGCTGAAAAGTACTTTCTCGTTTTCAACTTTGAAAATTTTTGAAATTCCGAATTTTTAAAAGTCGGAAAGATCCGAGATTCCGAATTTTTAAAAATTGGTTTCTTGAAAACCCAAAGAACTAATCATGCGAAACTTCTACGCTACAAAAGTCTCTTCTGAAAATATATTTGAATGCATTTTATCTTTAAGAAACACCGGCAAGGACAAGGTTTCGATTATGCGATAGGAAAGTAATGTATAATCACTTGAAGAAGGAACTGTAAGCGTGAAGAAGAGGAAGATCTGACCAGGAACTAGTGGGGAAGGGATGAATTTGGATATGTTTCAGCAGTGGGATACGGGTAAATAGCATTATATCACAATGAAGTGTGAGGCGGAGATTTTGTAGTAAATAAATTATTAAAACGAGCAGCAAAAATCAATGAGAAAGTGTGAAGGCAACAAAAAATCAACAGAAACAGTATATTTAAACGCATGGCTTGAATTTTCGATCATGTTCCGCGGATTCCTGATCCAGACGAATTATCTTGACTCCAGACATGAAACGAGGGTGACAGTTGATCAAATTTTTAGCAGTTTTGGGATCCAAATCGACAATTTTTATGGTGAAGGCGAAAACTCGGCCGTTGGGAAGTCGAATGATATCTCGACGTGGGCTTGGGCATGATTGGATTAATCGAAGAGAGATCATAATCTAAAATAATTGTTTTGAATTGATTAAATACATTTTTTTCTAAATTTATATTTACCGAGCAATCTTTCATAGTGGCAGCGAGGAAATATCGTCGAAGTTGTTGCAGAAGATGCTCATTTTCCAACGATTTTCGTTCCAAAATCGCTTCCAATCCAGCTCTTGTCAACGAAGATTTATCGAGGAGCGCAGTTTTCGTGTGATGATCCATTCGATCGTAAATCGCATGTGCTTGAACGATTCCGATTTCATCAACCTTCTGTGCTCGAAGAATTTGTCCGAGGACTGACGAATTTCGAAGGCGGAACTTCTTTTTTGATTGATTTCCAGATAGAGCGAGGCACAGCTGAAATATATGGTTTTGATTTTTGCTCAATTGTTTTTTTTCTGGTAGAAAATCGGAAAAATGTGTAAAAGAAAGTGTCGAAGGCCCCGCAACGACAACTACCGTAACCTAAAAATATGTTCATTTCCCGTGTTCACTTTTTCGATTCTCACTGATTTTTTGCCGAGTTTTCAGTCATTTTTCAGCCATATAAGCGAACTTTCAGTTATTTTTAATTCAAAATGAGCATAAAGCGTCTTTCTTTGAATTTTTGGATTGTTTTTTAGTAAAAAAATGGTTCTCCTTTTTTCTGTGATTTTTGGACTATTTTGATGATTTTAGACTTTTTTTGCCCTTTTTCAGAGTAATTTTAGCCTTTTTTTTGTCATTTTCAATGATTTTTTTTCGAATTTCGGGGAAATTTTTAACATAATGTTTTGGGATTTTTCGAGAAAACAAATGAATATTTTCTTCGAATTTTTGCAAAATTTTTAGACCCTTTTAGGTTTTTCAGCTATTTTTGAAGGGTCTTTTTCGATTTTTCCGAATTTTTCTGTCTGAAATTCGACGGGGGATGGTGTTCTTGACGGAAGATTACTGTAGATTACTGTAGAAAATCTTGTAGTTTTTAGTTTCTTTCGCAAGCAAAATCACGTCAAAATGCAGACAAAAAAAATAATAAACGGAAATTAGGTTTCTACAGTAATCTACAGTAATCAAAACAACGGTTCATCAAATTTCAGACAGAAAACCGGAAAAATCGAAAAGAGTCTTTGAAAATGGCTGAAAAACCTAAAAAGGTCTAAAAATTATTCTCAAAAACTACATAAAAAATAATTTTTTCTCTCGAAAAGTCGCTAAAGTTTTAGGTTACGGTAGTTGTCGTTGTGAGACCTCCGGCAGCTCCGATTTTTGTACCAGGAAAATATAATGAATTCCAAATTTCAAATAAACTCACAGCAGAAATCAAATCCTCTGACGTCGCCTCGTTTCTGGGGAACAGAGTTTCCGAGAAAACGGCCTCTTCCAGTGGTTTTTCATCCGAATGCACTTGATTTCCATCGATGAAAATTCTCAAATTTCGATGCGGAACCAAGAAGAGGGAATGGATCGCTTTGTGCATTCGAGAGTAGTTTCCCGAGAACAAATCCATTGGACAGAAGTCGTACATTTCCGAGAAATGAGAGTGTCCACAGGACTTTTCGATTTGAAGAATGCAATTATTGCAATGGGCAACATTTACATTCGGATGGTGTTGGAAGAATCCTTGTTTTGGTTTGATTTCAACAGTAATCGTCGAACTATGGCCCTCGTCTGAAATCGTCGTTGGTAGTTGAGTAGCATCCAACATTTGCAACGAAGTCAATCTCTTCGGATTCGTCAGAATTGTTGTTCCATGTACTCTCTGAAATGTGTTCAGTGGCAAGAATGAGTACTCATCCGGCAAATCAAATAATTCCTCGAAAGTTTCGATTTTCTGATTGGCAGGAAGACTGGGAATCTTGGCGAGTTGATGCACATCCACCGTGTCAAACTCAACGATATTCATGCCAACTAGATATTGCTCATCGAAGAATGGGGCAACAATTCGTTCCATATAGCTGTTCACCAGCTCACTTCTCGCCTTCACTGTCAGAAGACCGCTTTTTCGGGCTTTCGCAAACCTCCATACTATTCTGAAATTGGATTTTTGTCATATAAGAATTTTGATATTTTTGCCTATTCACAAAAAATTGTTTATTCACATACAAATAGCGGAAAAATTCCTAAAATGCATACTTGTAAAATTCCGGGCCGGCCCGGTATAAGAAATCCTGTATTTTTGAGCCAAATTTTGAGCTCTGAATATAATTTTTTCATTTTTTTTTCGTTTTTTTGGATTGTTTGTCTGTTCGATAAAAAAAATCGGAAAAACTCGAAAACAAATTTTTGAATCACAAAATATCACAAAATTGTTATAAACTCACACCCTCTATGTCGTCCTACATACTTCTCAGCCATTCTAACAGAGCCCCGTATTTGTTCAAAATCAACGGCCAATACTTTGACTGCTTCCTTCACAGAAACTTGTCTATGTGGAACCGTGTATGTAAGGTGATAAATTCTAAGCTCAGTCCGGTGGCGTTTGCTAAGCGAGTAGGAGCGATTCCTTATGATATTCTGATCCCTCCCACTTGACCTACAGGACTCTAGTCGGTCCGTCTGGTCATTTTACTTTTTTATTTTTACAGGTCCCATTTCTTGTCAAATTATCTATCGATTTCCCCCCATGCATTGCAAATAAATATATTATTATTATTATTATTATGATCGAAAAAAATTGTTTTTTTTTCAGGTTATTGTTTTTTTCAGGTTTTCGAGATATTTGGGATAAAAACTAACAAAAACCTTGAAAAACGAGGAAAAATTCGAATTCGTGCGCTTCTTCGTAGCAAAGGGACTAGAAACCCCCGCTCGGCCACCATCCCACTTTGCTTTTTCGATGCGGTTTTTTTTCGCATTTTAGGATTTTTTTTTGAATTGTTTCACTTTTTAATGTGAATCTACATAGAATTCTGCACGAAATAAGGCAATTCATACCTGACTCCTGTCAATCTGTGTCTCGCGCTGATAACAAAATTGGCTCTTCCCTCTCCACGAAAACAAAAGGACCGATAGTCTCGTGGCTCAACAAGCACCTGAAAATCCCAAAATCCTTACATTCAAGAATAAAATCCTCACCTTTCCAGGTATCTGCATTTCCGTAGATTTCAATATATGACGTTGTGTTTTAGCACATCTGAAAGTAGGAAGAGATGAACAATGTGTTATATACAGTGGGCCATAGATGATTCATTCGACAATCAACAAACCGGAAACCAAACATAAATCCTCATTACGAAATACATACATTTCTCTCTCTCTCTCTTTTTGTCTTTATTTATTTTCGGAAAGTTCATAAAAATGTGTTGAGGCGCAGAGAAAAACGGTAAGACAAATCAGGTGACGGGATCAAAAAGTTGGCTATTCGCCAACACCTTGTGACAAAGAAAAATGGTGCTTTCATACAGATGTTTTTTTAGAATGACGACATTATGTGTATGGAACGAATGAAAACATAAGGAAGAATTTTTCTTTTTTCTATTCAGAAACACATTTTCTTTTTCTTAAATTTGTAAAAGAAGCTTTTCAGAGCGCTTTTCATGGAGAAAAATTGAAAAAAAATGGGGGGGAAAACACAAACAACTAAAATGCGCTCTAACGCGCGCTTCTTGGCAGCGTGCCAAATCTCCTTTTTTTTCCAGGAAATGGGTCATTTTTCAACCGAGTTTCCGGTCATTTCCGCCCGTTTTCGATGATTTTCGATGTAATTTTTGCACAATTTACGTTTTGCTCTTTGATCTTTAGTCAACGGCTACTACTATCATCGCAAGGAAAGAAAGAGTAGCGGAGGAGAGTTTCGTCGTTTCGAAATACGAATTTTGTAGACAAAGCACAAAGGAAAACCAAAACTGTTTGAAACAAAATCATTATGGGGGTTATTCAGAGGTAGCAAGCTTCTATTTTTTAACTGGTTATTCAGGCAAAAATGTGTATATAGTTCATGATTTTGCCAGAATCAAGTGAATGAGAAAAAAAAAAACTGAAGCAGCTGGAATTTTTAATTTAACATTACCAAATACATATCCTAATTAGTATTTTGCAGCTCTTTTGCAGTTGTTTTTCGAGTTAATCCAGTCATGTGAACAAAATTACATCATAGTTGTTTTCCGAAATTCTTTCCCAACAAATAATTAGAGTAACATCTAAATTATTATTTTGAGACAAATGAAATGTTCGGAATTTCAGAGATCTCCAAGAAATGGAGATTTTTCAAATTCAAGCTGAATACAGGGATGCTCGGAATGGACTTCGGAAATTTCAATCGTTTTTTCCCGGAATTAGAGCGTTTTGGACTACAGTTTATCAAAGGCGCACACGAAAAGTCTCCCTGTGGGTAACGAGCGGAATTACTTTTTCTGCGTTTTCGAAATCTGTTTGTCTTTTTTCACCAATTTTCGGCGTTTTTGGATATAGTATTTCTACTTTGAAATTTGAATTTTTTAAATTTTCGAAATTTTAAAAATCGTTTCGAGATTCCGAAATTATTCCGAAACTTTTGTAATCGGAATTTTCGACACTTTGAAAAAATCCGAAAAGATCATTCCGAACATCCCTGATTCACGCTGTGTCAGGAAGCCTGGTCGAAAAACGCATACTTGTAACATTCCTGGCCGGCCCGCCAAAGCCCGGGCCCGTTCCGGGCCGGGCCTGAGGAAAATTTCAAGGCCCGGTAGCAAAAATTTTGTCATTTTGAACCGAATTTTGAGCTCTCAATGCAATATTCTATTTTTTTGTGCTTTTTGGATTGTTTGTCTGTTTGATCAAAAAATATCAAAAAAAAACTCGAGAAAAATTTTTTGTTCGAAAAAAATCACATAAGGGTCCTCCCTTATGTGTTTTTTGAAATTTTCAAACTTGTGGAATGACAGGCCCGCCGGGCCGGGCCGGGCCTCCGAAATTCGGGAAAAAGCCCGGCCCGGCCCGTTACAAGTATGGAAAAACGGGCCCCAGCGAACCCCAAAATCTCGCTGAATTCGCTGCCGAGTCTCGCTGGCTGAGGATCAAAGTTTTGCACGATGAGCGAAAAAAACGCGCATTGATTCGATCTATTGCTAATAAATAGATCAAATCTGCGTCCACTTCAAAATTATAAAATTTCTTCTGGCCTACGAGTTCGCCGGGGCGCGTTTTCCTGCGAGGCTTCTTGACATACCGTGCTGATTCGGAATTTCGATCGAATCTTTCCAAATATTTTTTTCCGGAGTTTGTAGAATACGGTATGTCAAAGGCGCACACGAAAAGTCCCCCTGCGGTTCTCGAGCAGAATTACTGTGAAAGGTTTTTTTTGAATTTTCGAAATCTTTTTGTCAATTTTTTCGCCAAAATGTTCGCGCTTTTTTTTGATCGGAAAGTGGGATTTCTGGTTGAATTTTGAAAATCAAAATGTTCTCCAGAATTTGTTTTCAGAAGGAAATAAAAAAGTGGTCTCCACATCAATACAACTTCCTATACTGAATGTGGGCATAAATATTGTGGGTAGTGTCATATTGATGCTGTTTTTTTCCCAAATCTTTTTCAAATCCGGCGGTTTATAACTCTCTGCTCCTGGCACACATTCCAATTCACACACTCAGAGAACATCAACACAAAATACGTGCCAACTTTCACTCTGACCACTCTGCGTCTCTCCACGCTTTGAGCTATTTCACATCTTCTCAATTGTCTTGCCGAGAAAAATCGACTGACCCACACACACACTCATCGCGCTTCGTTTCTCGCCTCGATTTTGCATCAAAACAAAGTTTTTTTCGTTGATGTTGTCCTATTCTATCTTGTCTTCTTATCATATATTGATCGCTTGATTAAAAATTGTTCTCTGATGTTTCTCGGTGACTTTCGGAAGTCATTTGCGTCACTATTCTTCTATTCAGACTTCTTTCTTTTTTTCAGAACCCGCTGAAACTATGGCTCGCAAGTTCTTCGTCGGAGGAAACTGGAAGATGAACGGCGATTTCGCCTCCGTCGATGGAATCGTCGCTTTCCTCAACCAATCCGCCGGTAAGCACACGCTCCGTGCAGTATTCTAAATATAAATTCCTTTTTTCCAGACAACTCCAACGTCGACGTCGTAGTCGCGCCACCAGCTCCATACTTGGCGTATGCCAAAGCCAACTTGAAGGCTGGAGTGCTCGTTGCTGCCCAGAACTGCTACAAGACAGCAAAAGGAGCATTCACCGGAGAGATCTCGCCAGCCATGATTAAGGATCTCGGATTGGAATGGGTCATCCTTGGCCATTCTGAGCGTCGCCACGTCTTCGGGGAGAGTGATGCCGTAAGAAAATATTGCTCATGATTTTTGACTTGGCTAATGCCTATTCGTTTCAGCTGATCGCCGAGAAGACTGTCCACGCTCTTGAGTCTGGAATCAAGGTTATCTTCTGCATTGGAGAGAAACTCGAGGAGCGTGAAGCTGGACACACAAAGGACGTGAATTTCCGTCAGCTCCAAGCCATCGTTGATAAGGGAGTCAGCTGGGAAAATATCGTGATCGCCTACGAACCAGTGTGGGCCATCGGAACCGGAAAGACTGCATCGCCGGAGCAAGCTCAAGAGGTCCATGAATGGATCCGTGCGTTCCTCAAAGAGAAGGTCTCTCCAGCCGTGGCGGATGCCACCCGCATTATCTACGGAGGATCCGTGACTGCCGATAACGCCGCAGAGCTCGGAAAGAAGCCAGACATTGACGGTTTCCTGGTCGGTGGAGCCTCGTTGAAGCCTGATTTCGTCAAGATCATCAACGCCAGATCTTAATTTATTTGCTCGTTATCGCACCTTATTTCTTCTCAGTCAGAATTTTCGATGTCTACAGTGTAGAAAATAGCAGCTTATGTATTCTAAACCATGTATTTTCTCTTCTTCATTCTTTTTTGGAAAATAAATAAGCTTCTTGCCGAATCGATGATTTTCAGAATGATGCGAATTTGTTTGTAGCTGTGTGAATATTTTCAGCTGTGTGGGAATGTTTTAATTGATCTCCTCTTCCTAATTAGCATATTTCCGAAATTTCATCAAAAACTATTCGCTTTTTCCCGAATTACAGCCCATTTTTGCGCCGTTTTTTCACAAAAAAAACTGCGCTCGCGGAAAAGTGGGCGGGGCGTCGCCGACGCAAGACTGCGGCGCGGAAAAATAGAGAATTTTTTCTCTACCCATTTTCGAAAAAGAAAACAGTTTTTCTAAAATTAATTTTTCAGACACCGCTGAGTATCGGAAATTGTGAGAAAAAGAGGTTTTGAACATTTTTATTGTGATACCTCGCGCAATTTTACTCCAATGAAAGATATTTTTCCAGATGAGTAGCCAGTATATCAACGAGCCGATTACAACAGGAAAGGTGAGTATTAATTTCTTTCAAAAGCTTTCAAAGCGAAAATGTTCCAGGTCACACTTGAAACCACCGCCGGAGATATCGAAATTGAATTATGGACGAAAGAAGCTCCACTAGCATGCCGGAATTTCATTCAGTTGTGCATGGAGAATTACTACAAAGGAACAACTTTCCATCGCCTTGTTAAAAGTAGTTTTTGAAATTGCAACTACGAAATTCAAAATTTCAATATTTTTCAGATTTCATTCTACAAGGAGGAGACCCGACGAATTCAGGAACTGGCGGAGAAAGTATCTACGGAAAGCCATTCAAGGATGAATTCCACCAACGTCTCAAATTCAATCGTCGCGGAATCGTTGGAATGGCGAACGCTGGTCGAGATGACAATGGATCTCAGTTCTTCTTCACGATTGGAGATCGCGGAGCTCCGGAACTCGACAAAAAGCACACGGTATTCGGAAAAGTGACAGGTCCAACACTATTCAATATGCTAAAAATCACGGAAGTGGAGACAGAAGGAGATCGGCCAGTGACACAGTACAAGATCACTGGCGCTCGAATTGACAATAATCCATTTGATGACATAAAGCCGAGAGAGAAGAAGAAGAAAGAAAGAAGTGAACGAAAAAAAGAGCCGAAGGTTGTGGAAACGAAGAAAACGAATCTGCTCTCATTCGGAGATGAAGCTGATGAGGATGAGGAGGAATTGACAATTTTCAAGAAGAAAACCGGAAATAAATCAAAGTCTGCTCATGATGCACATGACAATGATACAGTAGGATTGTCAAAGCAGGCGGCAGTAACTCGGGATGAGATGAGCAATTATTGTCCAGAAGATGATGACGTCGTCAGGGATGCCTCCTCGATTTCGTCTATTCGTGAGAAGTTGATGAAGAAAAGTCAGAAGAGAAAGGTAGGGTGTCTACTATTTTTCTGGAGGTCCCACAACGACAACTACCCTAACCTATGAATATTCTTATTTTCCGGATTTATTTTCTCGATTTTCACTGGTTTTCGTCGAGTTTCCCGTTATTTTTCCCCAAAAATGTCGGAAAATTAAAGCTTCGGATAATGATAAATGTAACGAAAACTGCACGAAATTCGAGAAAGAAAATTGATTTTTTTCTTAGAGTTTTCGCAAAATTTTAGACCTATTTAGGTTTTTCAGCTATTTTCGAAGATTCTTTTTCGATTTTCCGAAATTTTCTGTCTGAAATTTGACGAGACTCGTAGTTTGTAGTTTTTTTGCAACTTAAATCACGTTTGTATCTGCATTTTGACGTTATTGTGTTTACAGAAAAAATAAAGAAATCAGGTTTCTACAGTAATCAAAACAACGTTTCATCAAATTTGTAACCCGGAAAAATCGAAAAAGAATCTTCGAAAATAGCTGAAAATCCTGAAAAGGTCTAAAAATTTTGCAGAAAATCGAAAAAAAAAATAATTGTTTTCCCCGAAAATCCATGAAAATCTGTGAAAAATTCTCTAAAAATTAGGAAAAAAAATTTTCAAATCATCATGTAAATGATCAAAAAATGGCTGAAATTAGTCTGAAAATGAGCAAAATGTCTAAAATCATTAAAATAGTACAAAAATGACAAAAAAAATAGTAAAACCTTTTTTTTAATTTAAGACAATCCAAAAAAATTCAAAGAAAAACGCTTTAGACTCGTTTTGAACCTAAACTAGCTGCAGATTCGATTATCTGGCTGAAAATGACTGAAAACTCGATACAAAAATCGGTGAGAATCGAGAAAAAATTGCGGAAAATACAAATATTTTCAGGTTACTGTAGTTGTCGTTGAGGGATTTCGATTTCTTGTACTAGTATAATATTATCCGCAATTTGATATGCAAATTCTATTTCAGCTCGAAGAAAAACCAGCTGGAGAAGATGAAGACTACGAACAGATGATTGAGGATGAGAAGAAGGCAAAAGAGAGGGAAGAAATGTAAGGGAAACTTCTAAAAATATGTAAAATGTCATAATTTTCCATTTTTCCAGTGACAAAATGAATTCGGAGCTGAAAGAGATGCAAAAAGAGTACATGAAGGCATTGCGACCAGTGAAGGAGAAGAAAAAGAAAGAGAAAAATGAGACACTTTCAGAAGCGATGCAATCCTATCATGATCTCAAAATGAGATTTAAATCGAAAACCAAAGATGTTGTGAAACAAAAAGATGCTCAACGAGAAGGGCAAACAATGCAGATGCTGGAAAGATTCAAGAATCGTCTGGGAGCATCTAACCAAGAAGCGATTCTATTCGATCGAAAGATTCAGTTAAAAGAGGAACCCGTGAAAAATAAAGATGACGAAGGTGAAGAGAAAAAGTTTGGAACGATGGATTTGGATGCAGAAGATCTTCAAGGAACATCGTGGATGTCTCATCGATTCAAAGCAGAAGATGTCCAGCTATCGTCGAAAGCAAAAGATGCGAATATGCGAGAGGAGAGTGAAGACTGGTATCATATCACTGATCCCAGGAATAAGATGGCAAAGAGACGGCGTGGAGAGGAATAACTCTATTGGAAATCTCCTATTTATTTTATATGTATTCACTTCTCTTCTTTTTTTTGAATCTCAATCTCTCAAAAGTAAACACATTTTTCTAAAAAATCAAGTCTAAAAGTTCAAAAAGTGTTTGTTTACACAAGAAACGCCTTTTTAATGATCGATTCTCTGACAATATGATTTTGATAGAAACTGAAAATTTTAGTCAGTTTGATTTTCAACAGCATGACTTCGTGGTCTATTCTTCCGATTGAAGTGAAATCCGAGGTGCTGAAATTCACTGGTTTTTTTTCAAGGTAATTTTTAGTTTGTTTACTCTGGTACAAAAAATCAGAAGGTCCCACAACGACAATACCGTAACCTACATTGTTTCTGTGATTTTGGGACTATTTTTATAATTTTAGACATTTTTGCCCATTTTCAGATTTATTTTATCCATTTTTTGGTCATTATTCACCTTTTCTTTGCTTTTTTTTTAATTTTGGGGGAATTAAAAAAAATTTTCGAGAAAAAAAATTGATTTTTCTTCGACTTTTTCTGCAAAATGTTGAGACCTTTTTAGGTTTTTCAGCTATTTTCAGACATTCTTTTCCGATTTTTCTGGTATTTTCATCTAAAATTTGATGGAACGGCGTTTTGATTACGGTAGATTACTGTAGGAAACCTATTTCCTTTTGTATTTTTTTTTGCAAACACGTCAAAAGGTAGATATGCTCGCGAAAAACTACAAACTAAAAGGTTTTCTACAGTAATCCAGAACACCATCCCGTCCAATTTCAGAGGAAAAATTCGGAAAAAGAATCTTCGAAAATAGCTGAAAATCCTAAAAAGATCTGAAAGTTTTGCAAAAAAAATGTCTGAAAATGAGCAAATCACAGGAAAAAAATAGTAAAAAATCATTTTTTTAACCAAAGAAATCCGAAAATTTTGAAAATATTAAATAGCTGAAAATTCGGTTATCGGGCTGAAAAATGACTGAAAACTCGACGAAAAACAGTGAGAATCGAGAAAATGAACATGGAAAAAAAAGTTTTTAGGTTACTGTAGTTGTCGATAGACCTTCGCAGCTCCGGTTTTTTGTACCAGAGTAATAGGAATTTATGAATCGAAGGAAATTCCAGTAACAACGTTCGTTTGTGTTCAAAGTCAGATCAAGAAGCTGTGGAAACTCCGAAAACGAATATTCCTTTTCTAAAAATCAATATTTCATCGGACCATGTGACATTAATCATAATTGAGAATACTTCAGAAATTCTGAGAATTGATATAATAAAGGAAGAAGACGTAGAAATATACAGGTGAGATCACAGAAACTCATAGAAGGCCTAACGATCGACGACGTTTCAGAAGTCAGAATTTGGAATGTGGTCTGAAAACAAAGATTTTGAAATCTGCAAATTTTCTAGAGGAAATTCGAAACTTTTTCAATGGAATTTTCGCTCGAAAATTGGAAATTGAGAGTTGTTTAATCGAGAATGATGAGTTAAAAAGTGGTGATGAAATATTGAAAATCGTCGGAGAAAAACTGTCCAAAGCAGTTCCAAAAAAGGTTATTCTGTCTGGGAAATCCTTTCAAGCAACCAAAAATGCTCTGAAAACTAAAAATATTTCGTCTGAAATTTTGATTCGCACCTGGAAAAAGGATATTTCGAAAAACTGGACCGGATATGATTGGTTCAAAGGATTCAATGTTTCCGGATGGAATTCAAAACAAGGAGGTTAGTTTTTTAAGTACTTTTTATGCTTGTACAAATACAATCGAAGCTGTGACCGTGACCGAAGGTCCCACAACGACAACTACCATAACCTAAAAATACGTTTACTTTCCGTAATTATTTTCTTGATTCTCACTGCTTTCTGTCGAGTTTTCAGTTATTTTCACCCCAAAAAAAACGATAAATTAAAGTTTCAAAATCGAGAAAAAAAACCATTTTTGGTCATTTTTCATGATTTTTTGCGAATTTATTTCCGAATTTTTTGGATTTTCGAGAATAACAATTAATTTTTTCTCCGATTTTTTGCAAAATTTTTGGACCTTCTTAGGATTTTCAGCTATTTTCGAAGATTTTTTTTTCGATTTTTTCTTTTTTCTTTGTCTGTAACTTGACGGAATGGTGTTCCGGATTACTGTACTTTACTGTACTGTACTGTAGAAAACCTTGTATTTTGTAGTTTTTTGCAAGTAAAATTTATCTGCAGTTTGACGTGATTGTGTTTGCCTAAAAGAATACAAAGAAAAGTTTTCTACAGTAATCTACAGTAATCTTCAGTTACCAAAACCATGATCCATAAAATTTGCAGAGAAAAAACCGGAAAAAATCGAAAAAAACATCTTGAAAAATAGCTGAAAAACCTGAAAAGGTAAAAAAATCTAAGAAAAAAAATTTTTACCGAAAAAAATGTTTAGGTTACGGTAATTTTCACTGTGGGACCTTTGGACTTTTCTGGCCAGAATAACACTAAACTAGAAAAGGAGTTTTTCAGCTCAAGAACACATAATTGCAACTACACACATTGAATTGTATCCATATATAGCTCTTCTTGAGTCTTGGCCAAACGAAAAATTCCATTGGTTTCCTGGTCTCCACGTGGCTGACCCACAAAAGAAGTTCAGTGGTCCTGGCAGTGGAATGCAAAATTCGACATTCATAGAGTTTTCGACCCATCAATTCATAAAAATTCCGATTGATTCAAAAAAGGCAATGTTTGTAAAGTTTTCGCAATGTGGAGTATCGATTCGAATGACCAACGAAGAAGATATCGATGTGGAGGATACGGTAACTGAAAACTGAAAACTAAAGGCGAGACTTGAATTTCAGGAATGTGGTCTGGAATGGATGTGTCTGAATTGTGAACCAAAAACTATGGAGGATTGGTATTTTCGAGAAACAATTGGAAATTTGCACTAGAATTATTTTTTATTTTCTGCTTGTTTAATGAATTTTTGATCTTTTCAAAAAAAAAATCTTGTTTGATAAATATATGTGTTGCACCACATGTAGTTAAGCGGCTGAAGTCTTTAAGGTTCAAAAAATCAAAGGAACTTGGTATATTTAATTTATTAGATGGAAAGATTAGGAAAAAACAGACAGATTTACAAGAAATAGGATATTATGATTAAGAGACAAAAGATAGAAAGATTGTACAGGAAAATTATTAAAGCGGCTGTCGTTATTGATTTGGAGAAGAGGTGGACGATGAACTGCTTGAAGATGATGGTGATGTAGACGACATCTTCGATCTTTTGACGATTTTGAACTTGGAGTAGTCTGGCTTGACACGTGGCACTGTGGATGATGATCCTTTGGTCTTGGACATGGCATTGGCGAAGAGTTTATTGGTTTCCGATTCTTTTCGTTGCTCAATGATCATCTTCTGAAGTTCCACGAATTCAGGTTTGAATGAAACATGAGCAGTATGTTCTCCATTCTTCGCAAGTCGCTGTTGAGCCTGGATATTCTCCTTTCTTCTCATGGCATCAAACTTTCGAAGAAGATCATCAGCCATATATTGATAGAGTTCGAAGTTGTTCTTCCGGATGACTTGTTCGGTGAGACAGTCTTCGAAGACGCGGATTGGACAATCGATTTCACGAAGCTTATGAAGAGCATGAATCTGTCTAGTACCAATTACCAACATCTCGGTGTAATGGCGGACGAAGTCGTGGGCCGAACAGCGCTTCTGAGCTTGTCTGACAGCTGGAATGGCCGAGGATCTAGACTTGCAGACAGTGTTGGATGGCATAGTATATAATAGGAAGAGAATGAGAGCTGGTATTCAGATCAGAATGAGTTGATGAATGAGTGAACGGTGTTCTCCTCTGCCAAGTGGGCGGGGCTTGGGAGTCCAGGTGGGGCTACTCACATATGTAGTTTTATCCAGCGTCTTCACCTAGCTAATTGGTTTACGACCGTTTTATGGGAAACATCGGTCCTTTACAGGTAAAGAGGGAATCAAGATTAGACGATAGGATAAACGACATAGTTGTAAATTTTAGGGGATAAATGAAAGAGACGAGAGGGCAATTAAAAAAAGGAACTCTGAAAAGAGGTAGCTAGAATATCAAATTATTTGGGAAGTTAGGTCGAATAACCTAGACATTATGCAGGAGGTTTTCTGGAGCTCTGAATAAACTGGAAATTCATTAGGGCTACTATGTACAAGCATCATACTGTCATTTTCTGTCATAATCTCCACCATTCTCCCAATATTGCTTTCAAATATTTTATCTGTATCACTTTCCAGATTTCTAATTAGGCGGGGTTGCCGAAAAGCGTACAAACGGCGGCTGAAAATTTAAGCATTCGAGATTTAAGCTTGTCTTTCATACTTTTGTCACAAATTATATGTAGCTATTAGTTAAAAAAATAAAATCACAGCCGGTGTAGTTCTCTGGTAATCGGTTTCTAACCAGATTCGAGTAATTTTCCAACCAGATTCGGGAAAATTCCGGAGCAGAAATGGCTAGATCTGGTTGGAAAATTAGCCGAATCTGGTTGGACTTTCACCAGATCTGGTCGGAAAATACGAGCAGAGCGTCGTAGTGCGCGTTGTTTAGTGAACCCGTATTTTGAAATTTCCCGTACCGTAAAAAGCATTTAAAAATAACTCTATTAAGGCTGACGATTCATATGACTCCGGGAAATGGTACACATTCCCAAGGGCAATTGAACATTTCCTGACCCGACATCCTTGGCTGGTTTCAATGCATTGAACAGACGACACTCGTAGCAGAGGTGGATGACCAATGGCCCTCTGTCCGCGAAGACCATTCCTGGATGTAGCACCGAATTGGCCTTTATTTTGATGGTCTTGACATTATCTTCGAGAATATTTTAAAAATATTACATAGTATTTGAAACAAATAATACACTTTACCAAACGTTTTGGTTCATAGGCGAAGCGTTCTTCAGCCTCAATTGAATCCTTTTTCGAATTCTTCTTTGGTTGCTTAGATGCCTTTCTCTGCTTTGGCTCCTTCTTCTCCTTTGTAACCATTGGTTGTTTTGGTTGCTGTGGCTGCTTATCGTCCTTAACCTCCTCGGCCTTCTTAACCTTCTTTGGTTTCTTTGGACTAACGACTGAAATTATAAAAATAAAAGAAGAACATAGAAAACAAATACCGATTTTCTGAATAATACCTCATTTTCAGAATTCCTTTTTCAATCCAATTGAGTTCATATTCTAGTTACTCATTTCCAGATTTTTTTATTCAGCTCTTTTCAGTCAGTTCCTCAATTTTAAACTCATGTCGTTTATCCCATTGTCTAATCTTGATTCCCTCTTTACCTGTAAAAGACCGATGTTCCCCATAAAAGGGTCGTAATAGGTGAAGACGCCGGATATANCTATGCGAGTAGCCCCACCTGGATTGCGAAGCCCGGCCCACTTGGCAGAGGAGAACACCGTTCACTCATTCATCAACTCATTCTGATCTGAATACCAGCTCTCATTCTCTTCCTATTATATACTATGCCATCCAACACTGTCTGCAAGTCTAGATCCTCGGCCATTCCAGCCGTCAGACAAGCTCAGAAGCGTTGTTCGGCCCACGACTACGTCCGCCATTACACCGAGATGTTGGTAATTGGTACTAGACAGATTCATGCTCTTCATAAGCTTCGTGAAATCGATTGTCCAATCCGCGTCTTCGAAGACTGTCTCACCGAACAAGTCATCCGGAAGAACAACTTCGAACTCTATCAATATATGGCTGATGATCTTCTTCGAAAGTTTGATGCCATGAGAAGAAAGGAGAATATCCAGGCTCAACAGCGACTTGCGAAGAATGGAGAACATACTGCTCATGTTTCATTCAAACCTGAATTCGTGGAACTTCAGAAGATGATCATTGAGCAACGAAAAGAATCGGAAACCAATCAACTCTTCGCCAATGCCATGTCCAAGACCAAAGGATCATCATCCACAGTGCCACGTGTCAAGCCAGACTACTCCAAGTTCAAAATCGTCAAAAGATCGAAGGCGTCGTCTTCTTCATCATCGTCTCCAAGCAGTTCATCGTCCACCTCTTCTCCAAATCAATAACTACAGTAATCTCTATTTAAATTTTGTTCTTACAATCTGTCCTTCTTTATCTGTTCATTAAACCATTTCTTCCTGTGCCTTGCAAATCTGTCAATTATTTTCCTAATCTTCTCATCTAATAAATTAAATATACAATTAACCTGTTTTTTGTTTTTGAAAAGTTCCAAGCATTCATATGTTCTCAGGAAACGATAGACAGAAAAAAGGAAAGTGAGAATTGAAAGGCATATTTACAGACAGAGGTGTTTTTTTGTGAAAAGATAAAAGTACAAAGCAATAGAGGAAAAACAAAGCGGAAAGGAAATTATGGCGAAAAGTATAGAGAGAAGGCAATTTGATCATTCTGACTAGATTTGGCTTGTTTCTGAAGTCTCCTTCAACGACGCTGTCTTCTTCTGCTCTTTTTCAGTGGCAGCTCGTCGAGCAATATCTGAAATCACTACTTCCACAGTTTCATCCATCGGGTTGTTGAAGTCGGCATTGAACTCGTTTCGCATTATTGTCACTCGAAATCTGCAATTTCTTTGTTTTCAGAAATTACTGTAGTTTTCAAAACTCACAATGTAACAATATCTGCATGCGTACACTCCATGGCAATATCCAATGGAGTTTTACTGTCAACATTGGCCAGGTTGTTATCAGCGCCACGTTTCAGCAATTGACACACTTGTCTGAAATCGAATTAATATTTTAGGACTCCTCAATGAAACAACTCTTACAATGTGTGTCCTTCTCTGGCAGCCAAATGCAGTGGTGTATTCAATTTCTCATCCAACATATTAATTTTAGCTCCATTGAGCAATAAGAATTCAACAGCAGCGGTTTGTCCACTTCTCGTAGCGATGTGCAGAGCAGTAGTTCCATTGTGAAGAGCCATAAGGTCGAATCCTTGAGCGTGTGCTCGTAGAAGAGCAAGAAGATCTCCAGACTCGCATGCCTCTTTTATTGACTCCCAATCCACCGTTTTCGCATCTATTGAGTTGCCAATAGCTTCTAGGTTAGTGTCAGAGCCACACGCTGATAACCGTTTCGAAGCTGGAGAAACGGGGATCGATAGATCTGCCGACCACGGATCAGCATCTAATAATCCACTGTGTTGATCTGCATCCTGAACATTTGCATATGAGGAACTTCGGTTGACTCCATTGGCGTTTCCTTCTATACTCGTCTTGTGTACCAGATGTTCCTGTCGGCTATTTGCAGAACTTCTAGCTCGGGTATCTTCAGAAACGGCAAATCGTCGTTCCACGTATTTCGCTTTGATCCATGCTTCTCGAGCCGGACGAGCTGATTTTTCATTGATTGGTGGTGGAACAACGGCATCAGGAGAAGTTGGAAGATGGGCAAGGAAGATAGCGTTCACTTGACGGTTTCCTAACGATAGAAGAACATCTCTCAACTCGTTGTCAATCGAATCCATGCACAATGATCGTACTTTCGAAACCTGCACTCCCAACGATCGATGAGCTCCAGAACATTCTATGCACAGAATCACTCCTAGATTGATGCTGACCCATTTCGGGGCAGGTGATCCACAATCCGCGCAAACTTCATTACCAGGGACCCGACGGATTTGTTCGAAAGCGGTGGAAGATGGTTGAGATGTGGAAGATGCGACGAATGGGATATTGGTTGAAGTGCCTGGAAGAATTACATACTTTTTATAGGATGGATGGATACTTACTACCAGAAGTAGAAGCAGGATCTGATACAGATCGCCCTTTAGTGATATCCAGTTGATTCGAAGTTGGCGAGATTGCGTTGGATGCTGACACATTTGAAGAAGCAGACACTGTTTTGTTTCGTGGACTCGACGAGTCGGCATCTGTAGAATCGCCTCCTTCATGGAGAGCCAGAATAGTTCGTTGCAATGCTCTCATCCAATCTTGGCACAGGGATTCAGAATCAGCCTGGAGGAGGTGGATACGGGTGGGAGTGACTAGTTCAAAGCAACCGATTCGGTCAATGTTCGATGGAGCAGGTCGGACGAGACAGATTCGAAGATTTTCTTCCATTACTGTCGGTGGTTCCAGATCGCTTGATCGGTGGGAGTAGAGCTGAAAATATATTTATTGACCTAACTTTTCCTCAGAACACTTTGCAATTCTCAATTTCACAACATTGTATGTTTTTTCCTATTGACCAAAATTAGTACGGAGCTGTGGCCGTGACCGAAGGTCCCACAACGACAACTACCGTAACCTAAGGATTTTCCGAGAGAAAAACGGGAAATTTCAAGACCTTTTTAGTTTTTTTTTACCTATTCCTGAAGATTCTTTTTCGATTTTTCTGGGTTTTTTTGTCCGAATTTTGATGGAACGGTGTTTTGGTTACTGTAGAAAACTAATTTCCTTTTGTATTTTTTTCGCAAACACAATCACGTCAAAATGCAGATCAATTTTACTAGCAAAGAAAACTACAAACTACAAGTTTTTCTACAGTAATCTACAGTAATCTTCCGTTAAAAACACCATCCCGTCAAATTTCAGACAAAAAATTCGGAAGAATCGAAAAAGAATCTTCAAAAATAGCTGAAAATCCTAAAAACGTATTTTGCAAAAATCGAAGAAAAAAAATTTTTTTTCTTGATTTTCGTGCAGTTTCCGTCACTTTTATCACTATCAAAACCTTGAATTTTCAGTTTTTTTTTTTTTGGAAAATTAACAGAAAATTTGACGGAAAACACTGAAAATCGAGATAATAAATCCGGAAAATAATACTATTTTTAGGTTGCGGTAGTTGTCGTTGTGGGACCTTCACAGATCATTATAATGTTTTTGTACCATTATAATGAACGGGGTTTTAAAATGTGTAATTTAAAAGTCCCACCAATTGTTTATCCTTAATTTGAAACCATCTCCGATTCCATGTCTTGAATGCGTTCGAAGACCGCTTGTACAGATATCCTTCCATCATCACATCAGGTTCAATCGGCATGCCAGATGGGTGTTGGAACATTTCCTGAAAATTCAAAGAAATTAGAATTACGATTTCTCGAAGTCATTATTGCTCTTTTGGTCATTGGAAGTTTATTGATGTTATATATATTTCTCTAAAGCCCCCACACTGTCAACTGTGAGCTCAATTATCTCGGTTTCTGCAAAAGACATCAAAAATCGGTCAACTGATAAAATATTGGTGGTATTATGATAAGTAATTTATCATTCGACAACTTTTAAATATCTTTGACAGAAACGAGATAAATTTGCTCAATGTTAGAAGAAAGGTATTTACCAGTAATCTCGAGTCCGAGAACGTCTCTGGGAACCGACTGGAACACCCCGCAGAGTTGTCCCATTCAAGTGAATTTCCTCGTTTTGATCTTCCAAGAGTATCATCTCGCGACGAATCTCTTATCAGAATACTTGCAATTTTCCCTTTTGTCCGTTTTGCTGCTCTTCGCACTAAACTTCGCTTTGATCCTGACTCTTTCAAATTTCTTGTTGCATTCATTTCTTGTGCCTCTCTAACTTTTTGTGCTGCTCGAATCTGAGATTTCTCCAACTCCAACTGCACTCTCCTTTCTCTTCGCTCCTCTTCCATCCTCATCATTTTTCGTTTAGTCTCTGGACTGATCGCAACTGTTCTAGTGATAACTTTCGAAGTTCGGATTCCAGACTTATCAAAATGAGTTCTAGTGAAAGAAGAGGAACATGGCAAGTTTTCCTCTTCATCCTCTTCACAACTAAAGAATGTGATGAGTTCGTGGACGGTGTGGGTAGTGGAGAGGGAGAAGGACGATGAGGTCGATGATGTGGCAAGAGAAGACGTTGGCATTCTGATCAGTGGGAACGTTGTTGAAGTATAAAAAGAAAAAGAAAAAGAAGAAAAGGAAGTACGGAACAAGAGTATTGTTTTGCTTGTTTGCATGTATACGAAATTATGACTCCTCTAGTAGTATGGTTGATAAGATTACACAAGCTATTTCGCCACCGATACGTGGATTCTGAAGAATGCTAGTTTTAGTGAAAATCTAATATTTTCACAAATGTTCATCTTTCTTCTTTTCAAGAGGAAAAACCAAATTTTTTAGACCTTTCAGCTGTTTTCGCAGATTCTTTTTCGATTTTCCCGAATTTTTTGTCTGAAATATGATGGAGCGGTGTTTGATTACTGTAGATTACTGTAGAAAACCGAATTCCTTTTGTATTTTTTTGTGCGAACACAATCACGCCAAAGTGTAGGCGATTTTGCTTGCAAAAACACTACAAACTACAAGGTTTTCTACAGTAATCTACAGTACTAATCTTTCGTCAAATTCCAGACAAAAAATTCGGAAAAATCGAAAAAGAATCTTCAAAAATAGCTGAAAACCCTAAAAAGGTATAAAAATTTTCGCGAAAAATCGTCGAAAAAATCGCTGTATTTTTGTCGAAAATCCGAAAAAAATTCTGTAACAAATTCTCTTGAAATTCGAAAAAAAACGCAAAAAATCATGAAAAATTACCCAAAAAATGTCTAAAATTAGTCTGGAAATGGGCAAAAAATGTCTAAAATCATTAAAATAGTCCAAAAATTACAACACTTTTATTACAAAAGGAAATTCGTTCTCTACAGTAATCTACAGTAATCTTCCGTCAGGAAAATCATCCCGTCAAATTTCAGACAGAAAGTTCGGGTACTATTCTAGAACTTTGTGCCCAACATGGCAATCAGATGATTTTGCAGCAAAAACGGCTGATCAAACTAAAAGTTACATGAATCGAAAATTCTAGTACCCGCTCTAAAAACAGCGGAAATAATCAAATTGAAACGAAAATTGACTGATAACAAAATTATCAAAAAAGGTGTGTGATTCATGGAATGCCGGGTCTGTGGGCTGAAAAGCGCAGAAAGACTGGAACAACGAGAAAAACAGAGAGATCACGGGGCGAAAATTAATCTTCTTATGCAAATTTTGCTGTGTGCAAAATGAAAGGATAGTGGTCATGTGCTACCGTAATCCAATAGATAGTAGATTGAACGAAAAAACCGAATAGAGGAAATGAAAAAGAAAACAATTGGAGATAGAGAGAGAACATCAAGTAAACTGAGAGGGGATGAATCATCAATGTGTCTCGTTTCTTCTTTTCTATTGGGCAATCACAAGAGAAACATGAAAAAACGATTTTCGGATGAATATGGTGGACAAAATGCAGGAAAAGAGGAAGCCATAAATCGAGACACAGGGGAGTGGAGACACAGTTTATATATTTGTCGTTCTCTTTTTTTGCTGCCCGCAGTTCTCTTTGGGAATTTTCAGAAAAAAAACCGCTTGTTAATTATCATTTTTGTCCAATTTTCGGTCAGTCTTATTTTTTTCTAATCTGAGGCTAGTTTGATTACTGTGAAACCTGTAATAGAAGGTCACCCACGCCACACTGTAATGTTTGAGCTCTATTATCTCATTTCTCATACAAGATATCAAAAATGTGTCAACTGATAAAACTCTTCTTATATTATGATAAACAATTTATCAGTTGACAACTTTCTCATATCTTTAACAGGAACCGAGATAAATTGGCTCAAAGTTAAAGGCCCTTCTATAACAGGTTTTTAGTAGGAATCAAATCGAACGACGAATTTATGAATAATCGGGGAAGACCCTTTTGTTTATAATTCGGTTTCTGTGATGAAATCGAGAGGAACACCCTGTTTATAAACCAGGATTTTCTGATAGATGGCATCATGATGACGTGGCATAATATAGATGAATTAGTCACTGGAGATCCATTTCAGGGGACACTTCATGTTGTGGTAAACAAGTGTCATTATTTTTTAGTGATTCTCGATTTTTTGTTTTTTAGTTTTACAAATTCTTAGAATTTGTTACAACACTCCTATCACTCTGGTTTCTTATCCGCACTAACCTTTGGCACTAACGAATGAACATCCTGCATTTTCCTCTCGATCAATTTCGATTTGGCCGCAAATGTCTGAATTGTATCGGCGACTGCTCCGTTGTCCGCTACCGTCCACTCGTCGAATGTGGCGTGTCCTTTGGAGAAAAACGCCGACGATTCGCGCACCAGGGTCCACAGCTGGAAAAAGAAGAGAGAAGGTTATTAGATTTGTAGATTTTTGCATTTTGAAAGAAGACTCAAGAGGAGAATCTTTTGGCTCATTGGGATAGGCTTATGTTCCTTTTATGGTCAATTAAATCACCGTAAAACCTGTATTAGAAGAAGAGCCCCTCTGATAGAAGGGCGCTCCGAGAGGGCTCCCTTTAAAATGTGTTGTTTTCAATTTGAAGTATTCCAGAAATTCCACAACATCTCAGATAATTTTGAACCTAAAAATGTCTATTCAGGACGAGGAAATCCAAGTTTTTGATCTATAAATCTCTTATTTTCAACTGAAAAACCTCAATTTTTATTCTGAAAATTCCCTATTTTAATTTAAATTATTGAGCTTAAAAATCGGCTATTTTGGAGTCAAGAATCTCAAATTTAGGACCTGGAATTTCGAATTTTTTTTTCAGCTATTTGACGATTTCAGAAAGACACCTGTTTTTATGTTTTCAGTACTAAAAAAAACCTAAAAAGGGTCTTTCAGAAATCGAACAATAGCTGAATAACTGGGAATTTTCAAAAAATTCTGTGAATGCAAAGTTCTTAATCTAAGTCTGTTTTATAACTTTTAAAATTTTGAAAGTAGTTGGAAGCTTGACAGCCGATCTCCAGGCTTCTGAAAATGGTCAAAATGGCCAAAAATAAACTGAAAAGTACGATCTTATTAATCGGTACAGTATACTTGAATGACTAGAAAATTATCCCTTTTGCTCAAGACAACTAAATCTTATCTCACATGTCATTTTACGATAACTCTAAATATCTCAACATAAGCTACTGTCTTTATCAATAACTTCTCGATTAAAATTTTATAACTCTTTTCATAATCGCGATCCATTTCTCCTACCAAGCACCCTGAAAGGTATCTAGCTTAACAGTGAAATTCAATACTTTTTCGTTCTCAAAAAAGGGAAAAAAGGGGGAAAAAGGAGTGAGCATTTCGAGGAGTGCGAGTCATCAAAAATGCTAGGTAAATAATGGAAAAAAGGAGAGACCGACTGGGCCTTTCGCAATTTTTTCTTTCCTTATGTGGCTGGTTCCCTTTTGAACATTTTTTGTTTCTTTTTTCAGTTCACTAATTTTCAATGGTTTCTGAATTTTTAAGAAAACTCACAGCATCCAGTATCATGTGATCCTTATGGGCATGCGCTATATTGATGTTTGCCACGTAGTCGAGAGTTGTGTGCGCGAAACAAGTACCGACCTGGAATATAACTTTGTTTGTCTTAACCTTGGCCAAAGTGTTCGGGTAAAAGAGCGTTTCTATTACTTTGGTAAAAAACGGAGCTGTGGGGAAGAAAAGAAAACTACAGTAACCTAGGAATATGTACATTTTCCGGATTTATTTTCTTGATTCTCTCTGATTTTCGTCGAGTTTGCAGTCATTTTTCAGCCAGATAACCGAATTTTCAGCTATTTTAGGTTCAAATCGAGTCTAAAGCGTATTTCTTTGCATTTTTCGGATCGTTTTTAGTCAAGAAAAAAATGGTTCTTCTATTTTTTTTTCTGCGATTTTTGAACTATTTTCAGTGATTTTATACATTTTTTGCCCATTTTCAGACTAATTTTAGCCTTTTGTTTGATCATTTTTCATGATTTATAAAGGAGGCGAACCAGCAAAAATTTCGGGGGACAGTTCGGGGGACGAAATCGAGCCGCGCTTATGTAGACCATCGGTCGTCATGCGCCTTCGCGGCCCCGTAGCTCAGCCGGTAGCGGCGCTGTACCCCTGAGCTGCCTGTCATGAGTTCAACCCCTCATGGGGATTCTCTATGCAAAATATCAGGAAAACTTTTTTTTTTGGTGTCTGGCCTCGTTAAGACATTTTACAGAATTTTTTGAATTTTTGAGAGAAAACAAACTGATTTTCTCTTCGATTTTTTGTGAAAGTTTTAGACTTTTTAAAGGATTTTTATTTTTTTTCGAAGATTCTTTTCCGATTTTTCCTAATTTTTTGTTTGAAATTTGGTGTTCTTGACGGAAGATTACTGTAGAAAACCTAGTAGTTTGTAGTTTTTTTGCGAGCAAAATTTATCTGCATTTTGGCGTGATTCTGTTTGCAAAAATAAAACAGGAAATTAGGTTTCTAAAGTAATCTACAGTAATCAAAACATTTTTTTATCAAATTTCAGACTAAAAATTCGGATAAATCGAAAAAGGATTTTTAAAAATAGCTGAAAAACCTAAAAAGGTCTAAAAATTTCCCTTTTTTGAGCAACTATTTTTCTCGTTTTTACTGATTTTCTTCGATTTTTCTATTTTTTTTTTCCTTAGAAAAGGCGGAAAATAGTTATTGAATAGTGAGAAAATTGAATGAAAAGAAAAAATTAAAACATTCTTAGGTTACTGAAGTTGTCGTTGTGAATCCAAAAGTTCAATTTTCAAATATCAGAGTAATATTTTTATCCTAGATCATCCGACTCACAGCAGTCAACGCGTTTCTTCCTTCGGTGGCATCTGCTGGTTTTTGCCTAGATATTCCTGCATTTTTGACTAAAGCCTCATCCATCGATTGGGACATGTTTTCGAAATGAGCACGCGATTCTGCCACTTTTGTTAGCTCACTGTAATAGGAGAAATTTTTTGAATGCTGCTGTCGAAACCACTTCCATATTATCATATCCTCTTTTTATCGTAAAACCTTTATTAGAAGAGCCGGTCATTTTATTGTTCCAAAGTGCCTCCTGAGAGCCCTTCTATTAAAGGGACCTTCTAATACAGGTCTTACGGTAATTTGAAACTTCTAAAACTCACTTCTTGATAAAATTCGATAGTTTTGTGTAGATCACCACATTCGAATGATCGTAATACGTCCTGAATAGGTTCACAGTTTGTCCATAAGCATCTGAAAGTCCTTGAAATGTGTTGGCAGCCAATGGATTCCCAGAAAAACTTTCATCGCACAGTTGATTCACGGATACTGTTAGCTTACTGAAAACTTAAAGCTCAATGACTTCCCTCCTTCATTTTTGAACTCACTAGAAAGTATTAACATAGTTTTTGCTGAACTCCATCATAGCTGAAATGTGGCGAAGCATCTCGTTCAGTCGATTCTCGAGACGATTGAAATATGCGGTATGTTGAGAGACTTGGGCACGGAATCTCGGTGAGTCCTTAACATTTTTTTAGTGATGAAAGATCTTTTTGAAAAATATAGAAACTTTTTACCTGAATTGCTTCAGAGCAATCGATTTTCGGAGGAGACGCTGGCATAGCCATCCCATTGTTTGCTACTGTCATAGATCTGAAACTTTGGTGAATTTAATTGGGACAGGTTAAGAATTGGAGAAAAATAAATTCAAAATAAGAGGAATAGGGTCAATTACTCATGAAAAAAAATGAAAGAAAAAATGTTTCAGAATTTGTGGAAAATCTTAAAAATTTAGAAATCGACGAAGAAGGGCAATTTTTAAAAATCAGAATATAAAAATTTAAATTATGGCAGAGTATCTGGTTAATTTTAAATTGTTTTTTTTTCCGTATTCCAACCATTTTCAGACGATTTCCAAAGTTTTTTCTCGAAATTAGAGCTTTTTGAACTACGGTATGTCAAAGACGCAAGCAAAAAGTCCTCTTGCGGGTCTCGAGTGGAACAACTTTTAACGGTAGTTCTTTGCGTTTCCCAAATCTGCTTGTCAATTTTTCACCGGTTTTTTGCCATTATTGATGGGAAATTCAGAATTTTTTCGGATTGAAAAACAAAATAAAACAACTGAAAATAGATAATTTCTGGTTATTCATGGTGACTCATCACTAAAGCTTTGACTGTTCTCCCCTTTTTCTCCATTCAAAGAGTCTAAAATATAAGTAAAAATCGTTGTCGATTCTACCCGAAGCAGCTTAATTATGTTTCAAGCCACAAACACTTCCACGTGCTTGTTGTTTGCTTCAACCGAAAAAAAAAGGAGAAAAGCGAGCTGAAAAATTCAGAATTCGTGCTTCTTCTCTTCTAGGAAACCCAAGGCAGAAAAAAGGAAAAAATCTATATCAATTTTTTCAACACGTAACAAAAGCCAAAAAAATAGAAAAACAGCCGGTTTGTATTGGATGCCGCTCCCCCCTCTCGCTGCTGATGATGATGATGAACAAGAGACGACGAGAGATAACGGGAATCGAGGAGACGCAGACAGTTCGAGAGAAGAACAGCCTCAACTTTTCGGACGGGTCATTGCGAAGTGTGTAGAAAAAGGAAGAAGAAGAAAGCGGAGAATGGGATGGTGGAATCGAAGAAAAGAGCGAAAAGAAAAGGACAAAACAGAAGAAACAGTGTCCTCTCTTCACTCGGTTTTCCGTATAAACATTCCTCTCTGTTTTTCTTATTTTCTCTCTGTTTTCGTCACTCTCTCTTTAAAAGACTGCTCCGTGTGCCTCATGGAGCAGCAGAAAACGGGACGAGAGTGAGCGCCTAATTTAATATTCTCGCGCCTTACTTGCTCGGTGAAAATTCTATTTCAATTCACAACGAATTCATCTAATCACAAGAGAGAGAGGGGGAAGCATTACAACTACATCATGAACGTTGAGAAGATGTGATGAGTAATACTCATTGAGTAAACGAAATATATATTTGAAATATACAGAGAAACATGAAGGTAAAATTGGATTTCCTGATGTGTTCTTTCGGAGAGAGTGCGTATGGTCGTTTTAGGGCAAAAAATGGGACAAGAGGAAGAAAAGGGGTGATCTCAATTTGAGATATAATTGCAAATTAGGAAGGGAGATTTAAGTATTTAGATCTGTCCACGACGTCTTTTTGGAATTGAAGATGTCGCTTGCTCGGCCTCTTCTTCACTGATCTCTCGAATCAATGGTCCTCCAATTCTGCGGGATGGAGATGAGCGAGATCTGCAAAAAATGGATTTTTTCAGTCGACTTTTTAATGGCGTTTTTCATATGTTTCTGGTCAGCACTGGATGATTGATTGGGCTGATGAAATTGGCTACAGTAACAACTTTTCATATCAATTTTTCGAAGTGACATTAATCGGTTTCCTTTTTTTAACTGATTAGGTCAAGGTCACTATAATAACGTTTTTCGTTTTCGAGAAGGAATAGTTTGATTCTTGGTTTTTTTTCAAATGAAGGGTGTTCTAAATTGAGAGAAATATGGAGTTTTGTGATAACAGAGGATTCTTAAAATATTTGATTTTTGTTCCTCTAAATGTAATAATCGACATACTGTGATGTCTCCTCCTCCTCTGGCAACGTCACAATTGGAGCTCCACGACTCGACGACGTACGATCCTCAGTTCTTCTGAAGCCTGAAGGCCGTCTGCTAGAATCTTCAACTTCTCTCAAGTTGCTGCTTCTAGAGGCTCCCCCGTATCCTCCTTGTCGCACTCTGGATGAGAATTCGCGATCGAATGCTTCGGCATTGGCTGTAAAACGAGGGATTGCCCTAATGGATTTTCTTGTTATCGCTTCGCTCCCGCGGAAGCGGGAATTTCAGGGTGATAGAAAAAAACGAGATTTTTGGTTTTTGAAAAAGGTGATTTTGAGGAGAAGAAGAAGACAGCTGGCTGACAATTGACCGGAGAAAAAGAGAGGCAAAAAGCAACCACACCCACGGGCAATTTATGAAACAAGAATAGAAACTTGTGTGGTGCCCAGGTATTGAACTACTGGTGTATGCTGTTGCGCTTTATTAAGAAAGTTTCCAAATTTCTCGCAATTTTCAATTAATATTTCAGCTCAAAATTCATTTTTCAAGGGCCTAAAACTTTGCCACGTCACTTTCTCATTGGAGCGCAACAGCATATTATAGCAGTGCGAACCCCGTGGCGGTGTTATAAACTTCGAAAAACAAGGAATGAAACTTTCCAACCCATAAACAATTATATAAAATACTATTACCTTCATCCAAATTCACAAATCTCTGTTGTTTTCGAACATTTCCCTCACGATCCCGTTTCTTGTCAATGAAATGTGATCGATCTCCAATCGAATGACCAATTGACATCGATGATTCGCCGTTTTTGTCAACGCGTCTGAAAAAGAACAAATAACATAAAAATGCTGGAACGACGCGCTTACCGCTTCGTCTCGGTGACATCTCCATGCTTTCTGACTGTTTGCTGTTCGACACGTGGTCTTCCATCGGGTCCAATAGTCATCACACTTGAACTCATGAACATATTGGTACCTTGTCCTGGTGGTGGCATTCTGATGCCTCCCATTCCACCCAAAAGCCCTCCAAATGGAGCAAATGGATTCATTTCTAGTTCTTGACGTCTTCGAGTTGCCGGTTGACCACTTCCATCTGTTATGGCTCCGAAGGGGTGGCCCATGAGTCCACCGAATGGATGACCGAATGGTCCCGGGAACCCACCCATTCCCATATTTCGAAGCATTCCACCCGTCATCATGTTCATATCATTCATCATTTGATGATGCATCTGGCTGAAAATGTTAAACTTTATTTTTTTTCAAAATTTCAAAATGTAATATCTTACCCAAAACTATGCATAGCTCCCATTGGAAAGTCATCATCATCGTTAAACATGTCTGTTCTTGAGAACAAGTTTATAGTTCGAGTAGGCGAGAAGACGGCTGAAAAAAAAAAGAAAATTGAACACAAAATTACCAAAAACTTGTATAGAAAGAAAAAAAAATGATTCATGACACACAATGTGTTATCAGGCAGAGTATAATAAAAATACAGAAATGTTGGTGACAAAAAAAGAAGAAAATTCGAAAAAAGATGGCAGATTCAACAAAATATAAACACTGATAAGAAAAAAGGAACGTAGTATACAAAAATATGTATAAAAGATAGGATGGTACTTTTCTTTTGCATCAGAGATGGTCGGAATGGCTTTTTTCGGAATTTGCTATCACAAAAATGCGAAAAATTGGGAGAAAAAGATTTCGAAAATTCAAAAAAACCGCTCAAAATAATTCCGCTCGATACCAGCATGCGAAATTTTCGAGTGCGCCTTCAACGTAACGTAGTCTGAAAGACAATAATTCAGAAAAATTCCGTTCCGAGCATTCGTGTTTTTTTGTTTTTCATTCGACAAAACGAGATTCGAAAGAAAAAAGAATAAAAATAGCCAAAACTTTTCTGGGTCCGCTACACTGCACAACAAAAGAAAATCAATTCATTGTCCTTTCAATACACTTTATGTCAATACAAATCGAAATTAATTATTTTCATTAAACATATGACTGAAAGAAGAGAAATTTCTTCAATAAGTTTGATTGCGTATTTAGAAGGCATAACGCTGATTGCATTGTGATTCAGAGTGGAAAGGTTATACCGTTTCCAAGAACAAAGTTGTAAAAATAAAAAATCATTCGCGGAGAAGAAAAAGCGTCATAAAGAATACATAAAAACAAAAGAATGCGAAAACTCACATGCCTGATGTTCAGGACGGAAAAAAGAAAGTCGATATAATCCGCTTTTTCTCGAAATTTTACACAATTTTTTTCTTTTTTTTTTGCTTGTCGGAGAGGGAGCTTAACTTTTGAAAGAGTTGCTGAGCTTGTAAAAACGTTTAACTGCTTTTTGGCTAAAAAAGTTCTCTGAAACTCGAAAAACAAGACACCACAAACTAAAAAGTAACAATTCGACAAAACAACAAAGCGTTGGCAAAAGGACTGGGATGAGAGAGACAGAGAACCGCCTTTCGGACACAGATGAAGAGACAACAAGGGGCAATGAGAGAATTAGAGATATGGAGAAAATTGGAGACGCAGAGATTAATAAGCGAGGGGGCTGGACACTTCGAGAATGTTCCAGTTGTTGTGTGGGGTGAAAAGTGACAGGAGCACGAGCGAAATTGCTTGAGTACACACACCCGTTCGTATTTTTTTGTGTAATCGATATATCCTTTTGAAAGAAATACCAGTGGTTTACTGAAGAATAAGTGACTCAAATTGAAAATTAATATATCAGAAATTCTTATTTTTAGTAAAAATTTGCATTATTCAGATCACAAATAAATAATAAAATTAAGGTCACCGATTAGAAGAAAACAAAATGGGTAAAAATTGAAAAAAATTCAAATGTATCCCAATGGGATGGCGTCTGTTTTGGGTCTAACTGGTTTCAGGTACACATCGATTGGTCGTTCGAATCCTTTTGATTTGGCACCAGACACACCCAATTTATCGACAGATTCAAAACCAATCGTTTCGATGAGGTACATCTCGAAATCGTCGGGTTTGAATTCGATCTTTGAGTAGTTCGTTTTCAGTTCCTCCGACATCTTGGCACGTTTTCGATACGTTTCGAAGGCTTGAGGCTCGATGATGAGGCGACCACCTGAAAAATGAGAATACCGTAAAACCTGTATTAGAAGGGCCGGCCCTACTATTGTTCCAGTTTTTTGGGCAAAAACGACTGTTTCAACAAATTTCTGTGAAAGTTTCCGGGATATTTTCCAATCAAAACGTGTGGAAATGTTTACTTTCAAACAGCACATTATGGAGGGGGGCTTTTCTATTAAAGGTGCCCTTCTAATACAGGTTTTACAGAATGCTACTGGGCTTTAGACATGTTTGTATCTAGTTGACGCAATGTCATTTTGAAAACAAATAGAAAGTGCGAACATTCAGCAAGGCTGTGGAAAACATTTCAAATTTTAGACGAGTAACAATTTTTGAAGGATTACGGTAGGAGGAAGTCCGCATGCACTTTCTCCAACTTTCTGAAAGTACAAACAAAATGTGTCTTACCTGGATGGAGCTGTGCAAAAGCTCTCTTGAAAAACCGTCGCATCCCATCGTCTCCCCAATTCAAATGAATCCATTTTGTAATCGAAAGAGCGAGGATAACATCGAATTCAGGTTGAATCATATCGAGCATCTCATCATTCTCCATCACATAATTTTCCTTCTTAAACCAGATATTATCCGGAAACTTGGTAGAGAACGAACGAGGCGCCTCAGTTCTTTGTGAAATTGTACCAAATTGAACGCCAAATGAAGCAGGAAATTTTCCAGCTACTTCTGTCTCATGATCACAATAATGGCGGATATTCTTGCGAGCCACACCGATCAAGTGCTCATCGATATCGATACCAAGGATTCGTCGCGGAGAAAAATCCTTAGCAATCGAGAGTGTTAGAAAGCCAACATTACAACCTGGAAAAATTATTTGTTGAGCTGAAAAATTTCCTGCTCCTCACCAATATCAAGAATCTGCTTGTGCTCGAACCACTGCTTGTCGAAGACTGTGAGCCGCTTATCAGATTCTCCAGGATTCAAACGAACTCCGTAGTATCTGTCAAAGTTTCCGTATCGATATTTCCTGTTAAAATACTCTGTCTTGTTCTTGCGGAACTCTGCAGCGTCTTTTTGTTCTTTGGTCAACGGTGGAGCCTTCTTCTTCGGAGAGCCGTGATGATTTTTCTGGAATTTTTTCTACTGAAAGTTTATAATACTCATTCAATTTCGACTTATACAACGTACCTTGTATGGGGACTTTCCTGTTTTCTTCTCGTCTTTTTTGTCATCCTTGTCAGACTTTCGCCGCTTTGAGGGAACCTCCTCTGGTTCTAGAATACCTAAACGCTTTTTCTCAGCTTCTGGATCATCAAGAAGTTCGATATTGATATTGAGTGGGTCGGTTTTCGAGCCACCCGGAGCGAAATTGTCTCGATAGAAGCGTTTTCGCCCTCGGAAACCGCCACGACGGAATCCAGACATTCTGAAAATTTGATCTAAAAATATTAATTGAAAAATTTGACACACCATAGTGCACACTGAGAAGGTATAAAATTGAGAAAAAGAACTTGAAATTCACCAAAATTAGCTGAAAAAAGGATTTCCGAAAATCAAAAAAATTTCAAAATTTCATTGGCCAATCGAGCGCGCTTGCAACTTTCGTGCGCGCGAGTTTGAAAAAAAAACTTTGCAGAGTCAAACTGAGTCCGGATTCCGGAATGAAATAATTTACTCTATTGTCGGATATAAAAAAAGTGACACCTGAAAATCTCGGAGACGGCGCTCGTGTCGATTTACGAGGGGGCGGAGCGAAAACGGATACTGTAGATAACAAATTTATTTATGTGAATTTAGTGGGATTTTCTGAACAAAATGTTGATTTCTTGGTATAAAAATGACCGCTAGCATCTCTAGAATCTATTTTTCAGCAAAAAACTAAACTCAAACGCGAAAGTAGCTCGAACGAGCTGAAATTCTGAAACATTACGTTTTTGCCGCATTTTTTCGTAGATCAAAAAAAGGAACATTTTTTAAATTCTCAGGTGTCACTTTTTTGGGGAGCCGGATTGTTGGTACGAATTCTGACTCTTCTCTTGTTTCTCGACCTGCAATTATTCACTTTGATCATACTTGCTAAATCTCGGCCCGGCCCGCCGGACCGGGTTCCGAAAATTTCAAAATTTTTCTGTTGTTTTTTAATACGTTTTTTTGAAAATAATCATTTTTAAGCACGAAATTTATCCCAGGACTCTTCTTAAAGCTGAAAACAACGAAATTTCGAAAAAATGCTCCCAAAAATCCAGGTTTCTCTCAAAAAATGACTCCTAAAAATTTTTGCCTCAAAAAACCCGGGCCAGGCCGGGCCGGGTCGGGCCAGTGAAAATTCCTCCACCGGCCCGGCCCGCGACATGTATGACTTTGATGATCTGTTGAAAATAACTTAAACTACCTAGTACGATCGGCGAAATGCTTTTTGAATTCCTTGAATTTCTTATAGTATCCTGCATAGGTAGAAAGTTGGAAAGTGGATCCTATTGTCGAA
>NC_013486.2:12303244-12317742 GCF_000004555.2 Caenorhabditis briggsae | reverse complement strand
AAATAATGCAAGCGCGCTCGGCGGCTAACAGCGTTCCAATTTGGGACAGTTCGACAGTGCACAGTTCAAATTAGAACATTTCGATTCTGTCCTTGTTCTGTTTTGATACTTGTTCGAGAAAGACACTGTTCTGATTTGAATCAATTCGACTTTAGGTCTGTTCGATTTTGAAAACGTTCGAATTTGTCGTACCCCCTTTTTTTAATTCGACAATAGGATCCACTTTCCAACTTTCTACCTATGCAGGATACTATAAGAAATTCAAGGAATTCAAAAAGCATTTCGCCGATCGTACTAGGTAGTTTAAGTTATTTTCAACAGATCATCAAAGTCATACATGTCGCGGGCCGGGCCGGTGGAGGAATTTTCACTGGCCCGACCCGGCCCGGCCTGGCCCGGGTTTTTTGAGGCAAAAATTTTTAGGAGTCATTTTTTGAGAGAAACCTGGATTTTTGGGAGCATTTTTTCGAAATTTCGTTGTTTTCAGCTTTAAGAAGAGTCCTGGGATAAATTTCGTGCTTAAAAATGATTATTTTCAAAAAAACGTATTAAAAAACAACAGAAAAATTTTGAAATTTTCGGAACCCGGTCCGGCGGGCCGGGCCGAGATTTAGCAAGTATGATCAAAGTGAATAATTGCAGGTCGAGAAACAAGAGAAGAGTCAGAATTCGTACCAACAATCCGGATCGTCATATTCTTCTGGAACATCGTTAGATGAAATGAATGGAATTGATGATCATCTTCAGTTTTTCCGTCTCATGGTGAATTCCGCAAAAATGAAGAAAGCAGAATACGATGATAACTGCAAGGAGTGGATTTCCAAAATGGATCCGTTGATTTATGAGAAGTAGCAGTTCATTCGATTTATTGAATTTGAGATGAAACCACTTTTCACTGTTGATTTCAAGCACAAGTTGCATTTCTGTTGTTTTTGTTAATCTTTTTTTCAAATAAAATTTTTTGTTAACCATATGAAAAATGGAACTGATAGTGAAAAAGGAAAGACTATATAAGAATTCAGAGATTTGGATTGCTTAAAATTCAAAAATAAGATCCACTTTCCAAGTTTCTGTCTTCAATGATAGCATAATTTTATCAGAATTCAAAAAAATATTTTGAAAAATTACTCGAAAAATCTCGAGAACATTTTTCGAAACGAATACATTTTGATATAGTGGCCTAACTTCTGCAAGCTGGGTTTTCTAGGCCACCATGTAGAAAGGATCTAGAAATGACCTGATATTCATCTCATGTGTATTCCAGGTTATTTCAATGAAGTGGCCTTAAAAACTCAACTTGCAAAAGTTAGGCCACCATGCCAAAATGAGCTAAAAATCACACCAGGGTCATGTTAGGTCATTTCTAGGCCTAAAATAGTTGGTGGGCTGAAAACCCAGATTGCAAAAGTTAGGCCGTCATGTCAAAATGACAAAAAACGAGAACACATTTTCAGCAACGAAACTCCGGGCATTTTTCGAAAAATGTTTTCGTCGATTTTTTTTCCGAGAACACACTGCTCTGAACCAAATTCCCGTTAGATTTATTAATTTACATCGAGATCACAAAATAAAACAACACAAAAATCACAGAGATCAAAACATTGATTAAAAAATTAATTAGGCATCAAAACTTGAGCTCGTATCAAGCCCAACAATCGGGCAGTATTGATCTTCATCAACAGTATCCGAATATCGATTCTCAATCACCAAGCATGCCGTCTTGCGATGTTTACTGTGTCGGTAACCGTATAAGAAGTAGGAAATGATTCCTGAAAAAATATCATTTTTAATTGTTCAATTTTCTTCTGCTAAATTTACCACTGAAGAAGATAATGACTAAATGAAGTAATGTGTTGACTGGAACACTTCCGAAAAAAGAAACCAAAAGAAGAAATAGTGCAAATAAGGATGCAGTTGGGAAGAGTGTCACTTTCGCTTCTTTTCTGAAAATTGACAGTTTCTATGTCAAATTTTTAAAAAATTTCCACTGACTTGTACAGATAATCATTGGTTTGCAACCTGTTAATATTCACACTGAACACCAAAATTATAATAACGAATCCGGCACTTAGAAGCCAACAAGTCGTCGTGGGCATCGCAAAGTTTCGAAGAAAAGTTGAGAATGCAGAAGTCATAAAACAGAAAAGGAATAGAAGACGTTGAGATTTATGGAAATTGGAGAAGCTAACATCTGGAGATGGTGGCCGTGGGGCTGATGAGGAGAAGGTGGAAAAGAAGGGGAGTTCAGGTTCCTCATTGGCGAATAAATGAACTTCTTGGGAGTTGTAGTCTGAAAAATATTTTATGAGAAATTATCTGAAAGGTGAGTGGGAAACCATCATCATTGTCAGCTCCACATTGCTCAGCTACACAGTTATGCTCATGTTTTTTGATGCTTGGTTTTCTATTTTTCTGAACTTGCTGATCCATTGAATGGTATTGGGATACGGATTTGGCAAGAACTGGTTGCCGTTCTTCATTTTCATTGTCTTCCTGTAATACAGAATTTAAATTCAGAACATCACAAGTTCAGAAATTCAGAATTCAGAAAACCACAAATTTGGAAATTCAGAAACTTGGAAGTTCAGAAATTCAAAAATCCAGAATTCCCAGAAGAGTCGGAAAATCCAGGATTTCCAGAAGTTGGACCACTTCTGAAAATTTGGAAATTCAGAAATTCAATGAATTAAAAAAAAACTTTTTTCAATATTCTCAAGTCTCAGAAATTCCATGAGGACAATCCGAAAATTCTAAGTTTTAGAAAAAAAAAACACTAGTTTCGATTTCTCAGTAATTTGAAATTTCAATTCATTTTTTGTTACCAGTGTGTGTTTTTGAACGTTCGGCTCAGTGAGTTCTAGGCCGGTTCAGCATGGCGGCCTAATTTTTGCAAGTTGAGTTTTTGAGCCACCATGGTAAATGGGCTAGTAATGCCCTGATGCACACCTGTTGTGTTTCCTGACCATGATGGCCTAGATAACTCAACTTGCAAAAGTTAGGCAACCATGTTAAAATGGCCTAGAAAACGCACCATGTGGATATGAAAATTGGTGGCCATCAACTACGGTTCTCTAGAAAAACCATGTCGAGAAAGTTAGGCCATACAATTCCTCACATGAAATCGGAGTGTCTGATTTTCGACACCGATCGAAATATATTGAAATCTCGTTCAAACGTAGCGAAAATCACAAACTGGTTACAACTGTGCTACAGTAAGCCTCTCACCTTCTCCAATCTCCTCTGCAATCTCTCCGTCTCCATTTTCGTAGCTTTCATATACAAAAACGCCGTTGTATCAAACGTCGAATGACTGACTTCTGATTCATCATCGTCTGCTCTTTTAGATCTTTGTGGCATCAAAGAAATGGAATCATCAACTGAGACACCATCATCGATATGTACTCGTGTTCTTTTCTTTCCGATTGATTTATAACCGGAAGTTTCTTCTGGAATGCCGATTTGTTCAGGATAATAGTGTTGGATGTAGACAAGGAGAATCTAGGATGAAGGAAGATTTTAAGCTCTGTAGAGGAGATAGTACCGTAATGACTAGTTTGGCTGGAGCCATGAAAATTACAAAATTGAGAAGCAGAGTCTTCTGAATCATTGAGCAAAGAGCCACAAGGAAAGTGCAAAGGAGGACAGCAAAGTATGGACTTTTAGTAGAAGTATCTCGGGCATATGGAACCAGACGATCTGGAATTTTTAATTTTTTTTTAGATGGAGGGAGCTTTCTGCCTGTGTTTGGATGCCGTTTTTGACCATTTTAACCTATTTTTTTGCTCGTTTTCCGTCCGTATTCAATTCAGTTTTGACCCGTTGTTGGTCCGTTTTCGGTCAATTTCGACCATTTCAAACTGATTTTTTGCCCGTTTTCAATTATTTAAAACTTATTTTTGACCAGCATTTTTGTACCGTTATTGGTCATTTTTAAGCCGTTTTCAACCTGTTTTTCACAGTTTTCTGCCCGTTTTTGGTCCGTTTTTGGTCAGTTTTCGATCATTTAAATCTAGTTTTTTGGCCAGCTTTCAGCCCGTTTTTAAGCCGTTTTCAGCCTGTTTTTAACCAGCTTTCAACCTGTTTTTAGCCAGTTTTCTGCCCGTTTTTGGTCCGTTTTCGACAAGTTCTCAACCTGTTTCTTGTCGGTTTTCGACCTATTTTTAAGCCGTTTTGGGCCATTCTAAACTTATCTTTGGCCCTTTTTTGGTCCGGTTTTGACCAACCGTTGTGTCCGTTTATTTCACCTTCACAATTCAAGAAGGGGTGTCTTTCAGAAATCGGCAAATAGATGAAAAACTAGGAAATTTTAAAAATTTCTGTGAATGCAAAGTTTTCAATCTAGGTCTGTTTTACACAGTCCGAAAAGTTCAAAGTTCTCCGACACTTGACAGCCGATCTTCAGTATAATAAACTGAAAAATGATTTTTGGTATATCTTATTGGATCGGTACTGTATAGGAAAAAGTTTTACCATCTAGGAGACAGAAGATTCCGCTTCCTGTTCAGTTTCTGTTTTTAGTACCTACCATGGCAAAGAGCAGCAATGACACGTGTCGCAGGAAGAAATGATGCAAGAACTCCACCGGAAAGTGCACAAACTGAGCACACAGAGAGCATGTACCTGAAAAATGAATAATTTAAATAAATCAGAAATGTCAGACACTCTGAAATTATTAGAGAAGCCAATTGATCTATAGAAATTAGAAAGAAGCAAAACTTAACAGGAGCATTACCAAGCTAAAATGATAGAATGAAAAAAGGATAAAGCATATGTGTGGAAAACGAACCGCATTCGAATAAAACCCTGTTCGTAGTAGGATCTGAATGCGGATGATGAAATGGGTGATGACGTGGCAGTGGTATCAGTGGATATCATCGGAAACCGACGGACCCAATATTTGGTTGTGGATCTAAATGTGTGACAAGAAGAAGTAGGGAAAATGAATTTTGAAGAAATGTGGATCCATGCAGAATTTCGAAGAAAAAACAGTGAAATGTGCCTAGAAGTTCCCAGAAAATATTCAGTGTTTGTGTGTTATCATGCGAAAATTTGGTGAAGTGATTCTTAGAAATTTTCAGTGAATTACAACAAAACTCACTTGGCAGCTGGAATGTTTATCGCCGAGAAAACTTCTGGAATCATGATTCCTTCACTCAACGCTGTCACATTTGTAGATAAACTGAAAAATTCAAGATTTCTTCAAAATTCAAGGTGGGACTCAGGTCATTAAAATGTTTCCAAAGTTATGTATTTCGATAATATTACTTCGAAAAATTTCAAAAAAGTCTTTCGAATTTATATGTATGCAAATACATACTGTAAAACCAGTAATAGATGGGTCCCCTACACTGTCAAGTTTGAGCTTGATTATCGCAGCTCCTATGAGAGATATCAAAAATATACCAACTGATGAAATTTATCTGATATTATGATAAACAATTTATCAGTTTACAACTTTTTGATATCATTCACAGAAAATGAGATAAATTGGCTCAAAGTTGAAAGAGGGTCTTTCTATTACAGGTTCTAGGGTATCTTCGGGAACATTTTAATGTCAAAAATTACAAAAAATTCTTTCTCAAAATCAAGAAGATTCACCTAAATGTAATTGCCAAAATGAAGAAAATAGTTGTGAGAACCAAAACTAAAAAGGATAAAACTCCAGAAATTCGCTTTCTTGGATTCTTCGTTTCTTCCAAAAGACAAGATGTACTTTCGATTCCAGTATAACACGCACAAAGAGCACAAATCGAGTAGAGCACCTAAAACTTTTTTGAAATCAGTTGCTAGTCTCATATCCGTAATGGAAGAACAAACCCCTTTATATCCATAATGGAAGAACTCTGCCTTGATCCAGTTCTCTGGGTCCGAGTGGAAGAATGAAACCATAGTACATGAAGCAGCAATCAGGAGTGTTACAGCTAAAAGAGAGACGCAAATCGTTCCGACGACTCGAAGAGAACAAAGAAGCAGACAGAGAGTTATGATGGCGGAGAGTACGGTAAGAAGATCAACTTGTGGGGAGAGAATTGAGGAATCCGGAGAGAAGACGTCAAAAGTCAACGATTTGGCAGGAAGGCCACGGAAGAGAAGATTCTGGAAAAGAATGACTGGATCTATTTCGAATTGATGAGAATCTCACAAAATGATCTGCCCATGCTTTACAAAATAGTCCCGCCTGTGCGACATAATCCACCAAACTGATCCAGGCGATAACGAAAGCGGGAAGCTCTCCAACAACTGCGTATGCAAAATGATATTGTGCACAATTCTTGGGCATAGTACAGGATAGTTCCGATAGATGAGCAGCTGAAAAAACTTAATTGTTTTTGATTGATTTTTTAAAACCTGTAATATAAGGGCCCCACAATGCAGAGACTTCCGGAATGACTTTTTTGAGAAACGGAATCCGGAGGGTAAAATTTTGAGTTCACCACATGGGCAGAAAAGTTGTAAAAAACACATATCGTGCTTTAAATTTGGATTGTTATCGATGAAGTTCAAAAAAGTCAGAGAATTCTGGCAAATTAATACAAATGCTTAAAACCCGGAATTTTTTTTTGCAGTCTGGAATCCGTAATGCCGAAAAATGAAAATATCTCGAAATCCGGAATAAGGAATCCGGACAAAAATATTTTTCACGAAATCCGGAATGAAAAAAAAAACGGAATCCGGACATCCTGTTCCGTACTGTCAAGTTTGCGCCGAATTATCTCAATCCCCATGGAAGATAGCAAAAATGTGTCAACTGAGAATATGTTCTTCATGTTATGATAAGCAATTTATCAATTGAAAAATTTTGTCTATCATTGGGAACAGAAAACTTGGCTCAAAGTGAAAAGTTAGGGACCCTCATATAATAGGTTTTACGGTACAACGACTCACCAGTAAAGAAAATGATCAAAAAGGCAAAGATCAATGCCAGAACAGTACTTGGGCCAGCGACTTGAGTCAGTGAGAACGGGAGAATAATGAAGAGCATCATAGAAATACTTTTGATTCCAGCCAAGGCGACCATAAGAGGAATTCCCAGACGACGCGCCCATTCGGAATGCCGGAGAAATTGTTCATCGACCCGTCGAGTACGGAGCATTTTACGGAGAAGAGATGTCATGCTGAAAGATGATAAATTAGAATAATGGAGATTTTGGGAATACGGTAGTAAAATATTAAAATATCAATAATGGAATGGAATAAAAATAGCTGACCAAGAGTGTCTAATTTTTCCTATTCTCTTCTGTTTCTGTGAAGTAGTATATGTAACTCGATCCTTCTTCTTCTCCTCTTCTTCCTCTCATTTTTTCATCCTACTAAATTTTTTTGAGGAGGAACACAGAAACCACTTTAGCTTGTTAGGAATGGCAGCCTAGATCCCCTGTTTTTATTTTAAAAGAAAGAAGATGTTCTCGTTTTATCGGGGTAGTCGAAAATTGCCATTTCGGGGGGTTAAAAAAGGTCTCTTGGTTCCTTTTTTTATTATATGGGCGACTATTAAGATGGGAGCGAACGGGAAGAGAAGAAGAAGAAGGAAAAGGCCGGCAGTTTTATGGGAATTTGGATAAGAATTGCTATACGGAGAGCCAAGGAGCTAGGAAAAAGGGAATTGAAAGGTTTGGGCAATGAACAATTTGAAGAAGGAAAAAAGAAGGATTTTGAGAACTGATTGGGGAAATAAGATCCGGAAAATGAGTCTAGACATATGTTTGTTGGACTTTCTGGGGAATATTGCTCAGTCTCCAATCTTTAAAAACTACAAAAAAATCCCGTTTTCCAAAGAAGTTACAGAAAATAAGAATCATCGTATTTCCTCTACTAGAAGCCCACCCAAACCGTCAACTTTGAGCTCAATTATCTCGAATCCTGGGAAAGATATCGGAAAGTGGTCAACTGATAAATTGCATAGTTGCAAAAGGCCGGGCCGGTAGACGAATTTTTTCGGTGCGGTCCGGCCCGCGGCCCGGCCAGCCTAACACAGTTGAAAAATTTCCAACAAAAAATTGGGTAACTTTTTTGAATTAAAAAAGAAAAAATGTTAGTAATTTTTCTAACTTTTACAGGAATCTTGATAATTGAGCTCTAAGATGACGGTTTTTGGTAGGCTTGTATTTGAAAAAATACGGTAGTTCATCTTGTAGCTATTGAATATTTGGTGGGTTTGAGCTCAATTATCTCGATTTTCGTAAAAGATATCAAAAGGGGGTCAACTGATATAATGTTTGTCATAATATCACCAATATTTTTTTTACAAATTTTTGATATTTTCACAAGAACCGAGATAAATGAGCAAAAAGTTGACGGTTACAGCTCATGAAAATCATCCCATTATTCGAAAACAAACATGTGATAGAAGGGTCAAGTTTGAGCTAAATTATCTCACTTTCTGTGAAAGATATCAAAAGTGTGTCAACTGATAAAACATTTTTGATACAATGATAAACATATTATCAGTTTACAACTTTTTCAAATCCAACGGTAACCGAGATAAATTACCTTAGAGTTGAAAGTTAGGGGGCTCTTCTATTACAGGTCTTAAGGTATTTAATACTTGTCAGTTTAGTCTGAAAGTTTTAGAGGTTATAAATCGAATCAAATATTGAAATTTGTTTTTATGATTATCAAAAAAAAGATACGGTATCTGAAAATAGTAGACCCCTCAAAATCTCTAAAATTGCGAAAAATGCATACTGAAAACAGCATTAAAAAACAAGGGACCTCTATCGATCTTTTCCCAAACCACGAGATTTTTTTCAAAAGTTGAAGAAGAGATGTGCAAAACATGAAAATTGTGCTCTTGAGACATTGACAAGAATGGATGAAAATGGAGGGTTTTCTATGTTCTCTAGGGACCGTATCATCAAAAGTGACATGTTGTGTTCCTCCTCTTGATTGGAGAGACAACGAAAAATGTTCTATTTGTTTCTTTTTTAGTAAAAGGAAAAGAGAAAGTAAAAAAAGTGAAAGAATTTTTCGCTGTAACTCTGGGAGATACTTGATTTTTGGTTTTGGCTGTCTCAGTGTGTGTCTCGTGGATTTTGGATAGATTCGAGAAGTGAAAGAAATGTAGATACAAAAAAGGAACCAAACAATGGATTTGGATAGAGAGATTCTGGAGAGATTCCGGAGATACTTGATGAAATTTGAAAAATTAACACTTATGACATAGAAGTCAAATTCTCGAGGAACGCGAGAAGCAAAAATTCTCCTGAATTTGGGAAATAATATTCTAAATTTACCGTGAAACCTGTAATAGAAGAGCCTGTTTCTTTTAACTTTGAGTTAACTCATCTCGGTTCCTGTCAAAGATATGAAAAAGTTGTCAACTTGTTTGAAATGATACTGCTAACATTTTATCAGTTAACACATTTTCGATATCTCAAATAGGAATTGAGATGAATTAGCTCAAACTTTACAGGGTGAAAGCCCTTCTATTACAGATCCTATAATTTGGTGACCACCTTGTTTTTGTACAATATTCTGATGTTATTTCTCATCTCAGAAAACACGAAAATCCAAAATCTGGATGATAAGATGATTATCGGTTTGAATACAAAGATCAAGAGAAAATTTCAAGGATTTCTTCTCCTGAATTCTCTGAGAAAAGCTGTAAATTGAATTTGGAAGCGACTCCCCTTTTCTGAGATTTTCAACGAAAAAAGTGGGGAAAAAAAGGAAAGAGAAACAACGGATGAGGCGGAGGCACTTCACTTTTTTCTTTTGGGTGAGAATTAACTTCTTTTTCAAAAATTCTCGCTTTTTTTTGGGAAAAAAAACTACTCCAGGATTCGTCTTCTTCAGAATATTTACATAATCCACGACTTCTTTCTTTTCTTGTTTTCTAGAACAAAAACAAAATTGGAAGAGAAGAAGACGTCAATCAGTGATAATGATAAAAAATAAAAAGAGAAAATAAGAATTTTCGTAGGGAAAGAAAGAGAAATAGAGCCGGATAGAATGAGTAAGATTAAGAATAAGCAGAAAATAAGAAAGAGAAGAAGAAGAAGAAGAAGAAGAAGAAGAAGAAGAAGGTGTACATAATAATCCTGTGGGAAAATTTTTGTACTTCGTGATTTGAGCAGAAAAAAACATTCCTGAAAAAGTTTGAAAGCAAAAAAATTACAAGTGAACAGAGAGAGAGAGAGAGGGAGGGGGATGTAATTAGAGTTTTGAAAGGGAAGAAAAACTCAGAATGATGTCAAACGATGTCATTTGGATTCCGCTCGTCATCATAAGTGGAAAACTACAATTTAATATTTTAAAGATTACTGTAAAACCTGTGTTAGAAGGGCCGCCTAACTTTTAATTTTGTGCTCAATTATCTGGATTCCTGTCAAAGATATAGAAAAGTTGTCAACTGATAAAATGGTTATCATAATATCAGAAGTATTTTGTCAGTTGATACATTTTTGATATCTTTCGCAGGGAACGAGATAAAGTAACTCAAACTTGACAGTGCGGGGGCACCTCTACTAAAACATGTTTTACGATAAATTGAAAACTATCATAGGTAAGCAAAATCAGAGTTTTCATTTTGTAGCTGACCTTTTTTCTTAAAGAAATGCATCAAAACCAGACCCGAGCCTAGCTGTAATCATGGCTTTTTTGAATTTTTCTGTTTTTTAATCGTTTCGTAAAAATTAAATTACAAAATTGGAGTTCTCATTCCATTGTATAATTAACAACTTCAAATGGCTCAACAAAATCAGCCAAGTGGCCTTTCAAAAAGGAACCGAGATAATTGAGCTCAAGGATAATCATTTGGGTGGGCTTCTATTAGAGGAAATACTGGTCAGTTTGGTTGTTGTTTCTTCAATTTAAATATCTGGATTGTTTCAAATTCTTTGGTCATTCAGAGCAAAAATTAAAGATTCACACAAAACTTTTTTATAATTTATATAGTTAGGAATAGCAATCTAGATGATGTGGTATAAAAGTAGAGCTTCTAGAAATCTCTTTTCTTGCAGACTTGACAGATATCTAACATGGCATTCTACTTTTTATTTTCATAAAGAGTATTTTTAAAATGTGCAAGACAGGTTCCAGACGACTAATGAAAAACAATAATTTTCATTTTTCAAGGATTCTGAAGAGCCACATTGCGTGTCGTGTGGAAGAAGAAAGAAGAAGAAGACGTAAGAATTGTAGACTGATAGATCAAGAAGAGGAAACGAATGTGGCAACCTACAATTTTAGAAGACGTGCGGGGGAATTAGGATTCAAAGAATTGGTGATGTTCAACTGGAAATGAGAAAAATTCAAAATCACTTTGTATTATTTGGTCTTTTCAGGACAAAATAAGAGAGAAGACACACGGGTACGGACGGAAGTGGTGCCCTCCCTTCTCCTCCCCCTCACGTCTTCAGAAGAAATCGAATCAGACATTTTTCTATCTCTCTATTTTTCTCTCTTCTAGAAAAGAGTCATCCCTAAATGTGTGATACTTGATCCAATTTTGAGTACTGATGATTTCTAGAAGAGAAGTATCAGATTCGGTGTGAAAAAAAGAAATAAGAAACCAGAAAAATGGAGAAAGGGAACCGAAAAGAAAAAGAGCGAAAAACTTGAATAGGAATGTGCTTGTTTGCTTGATTGCCGCCTGATAATTGCATTGACTTTCATTTTGGATTTTTTTTCTTTTTGGTTCCCCTTGTCTTATTTATTGGGTCTTTTTAAGACATAGTCTTGTTTAAACGTTTGATGAGAATGATGAGAGTTAATTACTGTAGATTTCTTGAAATGAGAGAAAAAGAGACAATACCAAAGACAGACCTCGCTGTCTAAAATTTTCGAAATTATCAAATTCCGCAAGTTTGAGCTCAATTATCTCGATCCATTTGCTAGATACCAAAAATGTGTCAACTGATAAAACAATTTTGATATTATAATGAACAACTTATCAGCTGACAATTTTTTTCTGTCCTTGACAGGAACCGAGATAATTGAGCTTAAAAAGGTAAGGGGTCCTTCCATAACAGGTTTTACGGTGAGTTTTTTTTTTGACAATTTTCATGTATTTTCAGTTTTTTGTGGTTTTGATATCATTTGCAGTGATTTTGATAATAATTTTTATAGATTTTGGTACCATTTTCAAGGAATTTGGTTTCATTTGTAGTGGAGTTTGGTAGCATTTTTTGAAGATTTTGGTACAATTTGTTTTTTTTTGTATTTGGTACCATGAATTTCGGTACCAGTTTTAGTAATTTTTGGTACCAAAATCTTAAAATTTACCGTAAAACCTATAATAGAAGGACCCCAAAATTTTAATTTTCAGCCACTTTCTCAGTTCTTGTTGAAGATAACAAAAAGTTGACAACTAAAAAAATATTTTTATAAAACCACAAACATTTTATCAGTTACCACATTTTTGATGCCTTTCAAAGGTGCCGAGATATCTGAGCTCAAACTTTACAGTGTTTTATTTTTGCTCATTTTTTGCACAATTTCATAGTTCTTTGATTCTAATATTTGTAGTATTGAATGTCTATTTTTTTTTCAATTTTCCAGATTTTTATTTATCTTAACGGCTACAAAGAATTACAAATGTCTAGTTTTCTCAAAGCGAATTATTAATTTGTAATTACAAATTTCTAAGTCTCATAAAACTGGTTTCGAATGCTGAGCAATTGAATAAATGATTCAGAATGCTGAACTTTGATTATTCTAGATTCCCTTCTGTAATTATGAATCCCTTGAGAGGGACACTACTCACTAATTGTTCACTTCCCTCCTCCAGATTCTCACTTTTTCATTTCAAATTGTCTTCCAGAAAAAACAAAACAAAGAAGGAAAAGAAGAAGAAGAAGAAGTCAGCGTCAATCAAAAAAGTTTTCTTTTTTTTCCAGAACAATTGGATCAACGATCGACGGAAGGAGCACGAGACGAAGGAAAAAACGGATATTTTTGCATTTTCTTCTATTTTTTACTCTCCGAACAAATTGAGGATTGGGATACAGAAGGAAGTAACAAAGAAAAGGAAAGGGTTTCTCTGATAGGAGAAAAAAGGAGAAAAAACACCAAATTCGAGAAGTCTCTGGAGAGAAAACGAAACGGAGAAGCCCCTCCATATATCCACAGCTTCTCATATTTTCTCACACTTCTTCCTCTTTTTCCCCTTTTCTACAGAATATTACATCGATTTGTTGTCTTGAAAGAATGAGCAAGTTTTTGAGATTTACTCTGATTTCTATGCTGGCATTGGGAATTCTTGGTGAGAAATTTTTAGAGATGAATGGGTACTTACCTTAAATTTATTAGTCGTGATGTGTCTAAGAAAATTTTGAAGTCTTCCCGGTCCTTAACCGAACAAATTCATTTATTGGAATCTGTGAAATCTTGGATGTAGAACCCGCACAACTTGAAATTTTGAAACTTCAGATTCTGAGATTCTGAGATTCTGAGATTTCAAGATTACGAAATTCTGAAATTATGAGATTCTGATATTCTGAGATTCCGAAATTCTGAGATTCTGAAATTTCAAGATTACGAAATTCTGAAATTTTGAGATTCTGATATTCTGAGATTCCGAAATTCTGAGATTCTGAGATTTCAAGATCCCGAAATTCTGAAATTTTGAGATTCTGATATTCTGAGATTCTGAGGTTCTGAGATTTCGAAATTCCAAAATTCTGAGATTCTAAGATTCCGAAGTTCTGAGATTATGATATTCTGAGATTCCGAAATTCTGAGTTTCCGAAATTCTGAGATTCTGAGATTCTGAGATTCTGAGATTCTGAGATTCTGAGATTCTGAGATTCTGAGATTCTGAGATTTTGAGATTCTGAGATTCTGAGATTCTGAGGTTTCGTTCGAGATTCTGAAATTTTGAAACTCTAAGATTTTGAGATTCTGAGATTCCGAAATTCTGAGATTCCGATATTCTGAGATTCTGAGATTCTGAGGTTCTGAGATTTCGAAATTCCAAAATTCTGAGATTCTAAGATTCCGAAATTCTGAGATTCTGAGATTCTGAGATTCTGAGATTCCGAGATTTCGAGATTCTGAAATTCTGAAATTCTGAGATTCTGAGGTTCTGAGATTTCGAAATTCCAAAATTCTGAGATTCTAAGATTTCGAAATTCTGAGATTCTGAGATTCTGAGATTCTGAGATTCCGAGATTTCGAGATTCTGAACATTCTGAAATTCTGAGATTCTGAGGTTCTGAGATTTCGAAATTCCAAAATTCCGCAGATTCTAAGATTTCGAAATTCTGAGATTCCGAGATTCTGAGATTCTGAGATTCCGAGATTTCGAGATTCTGAAATTCTGAGATTCTGAGATTCTGAGGTTCTCAGATTTCGAAATTCCAAAATTCTGAGATTCTAAGATTCCGAAATTCTGAGATTCTGAGATTCCGCGATTCTGAGATTCCGAGATTTCGAGATTCTGAAATTCTGAAATTCTGAGATTCTGAGGTTCTGAGATTTCCAAATTCCACACTTCTGAGATTCTAAGATTTCGAAATTCTGAGATTCTGAGACTCTGAGATTCTGAGATTCCGAGA
>NC_013486.2:12271145-12303234 GCF_000004555.2 Caenorhabditis briggsae | reverse complement strand
AAAAGGGGGTCAACTGATATAATGTTTGTCATAATATCACCAATATTTTTTTTACAAATTTTTGATATTTTCACAAGAACCGAGATAAGTGAGCAAAAAGTTGACGGTTACAGCTCATGAAAATCATCCCATTATTCGAAAACAAACATGTGATAGAAGGGTCAAGTTTGAGCTAAATTATCTCACTTTCTGTGAAAGATATCAAAAGTGTGTCAACTGATAAAACATTTTTGATACAATGATAAACATATTATCAGTTTACGACTTTTTCAGATCCAACGGTAACCGAGATAAATTACCTTAGAGTTGAAAGTTAGGGGGCTCTTCTATTACAGGTCTTAAGGTATTTAATACTTGTCAGTTTAGTCTGAAAGTTTTAGAGGTTATAAATCGAATCAAATATTGAAATTTGTTTTTATGATTATCAAAAAAAAGATACGGTATCTGAAAATAGTAGACCCCTCAAAATCTCTAAAATTGCGAAAAATGCATACTGAAAACAGCATTAAAAAACAAGGGACCTCTATCGATCTTTTCCCAAACCACGAGATTTTTTTCAAAAGTTGAAGAAGAGATGTGCAAAACATGAAAATTGTGCTCTTGAGACATTGACAAGAATGGATGAAAATGGAGGGTTTTCTATGTTCTCTAGGGACCGTATCATCAAAAGTGACATGTTGTGTTCCTCCTCTTGATTGGAGAGACAACGAAAAATGTTCTATTTGTTTCTTTTTTAGTAAAAGGAAAAGAGAAAGTAAAAAAAGTGAAAGAATTTTTCGCTGTAACTCTGGGAGATACTTGATTTTTGGTTTTGGCTGTCTCAGTGTGTGTCTCGTGGATTTTGGATAGATTCGAGAAGTGAAAGAAATGTAGATACAAAAAAGGAACCAAACAATGGATTTGGATAGAGAGATTCTGGAGAGATTCCGGAGATACTTGATGAAATTTGAAAAATTAACACTTATGACATAGAAGTCAATTCTCGAGGAACGCGAGAAGCAAAAATTCTCCTGAATTTCGGGAAATAATATTCTAAATTTACCGTGAAACCTGTAATAGAAGAGCCTGTTTCTTTTAACTTTGAGTTAACTCATCTCGGTTCCTGTCAAAGATATGAAAAAGTTGTCAACTTGTTTGAAATGATACTGCTAACATTTTATCAGTTAACACATTTTCGATATCTCAAATAGGAATTGAGATGAATTAGCTCAAACTTTACAGGGTGAAAGCCCTTCTATTACAGATCCTATAATTTGGTGACCACCTTGTTTTTGTACAATATTCTGATGTTATTTCTCATCTCAGAAAACACGAAAATCCAAAATCTGGATGATAAGATGATTATCGGTTTGAATACAAAGATCAAGAGAAAATTTCAAGGATTTCTTCTCCTGAATTCTCTGAGAAAAGCTGTAAATTGAATTTGGAAGCGACTCCCCTTTTCTGAGATTTTCAACGAAAAAAGTGGGGAAAAAAAGGAAAGAGAAACAACGGATGAGGCGGAGGCACTTCACTTTTTTCTTTTGGGTGAGAATTAACTTCTTTTTCAAAAATTCTCGCTTTTTTTTGGGAAAAAAAACTACTCCAGGATTCGTCTTCTTCAGAATATTTACATAATCCACGACTTCTTTCTTTTCTTGTTTTCTAGAACAAAAACAAAATTGGAAGAGAAGAAGACGTCAATCAGTGATAATGATAAAAAATAAAAAGAGAAAATAAGAATTTTCGTAGGGAAAGAAAGAGAAATAGAGCCGGATAGAATGAGTAAGATTAAGAATAAGCAGAAAATAAGAAAGAGAAGAAGAAGAAGAAGAAGAAGAAGAAGAAGAAGAAGGTGTACATAATAATCCTGTGGGAAAATTTTTGTACTTCGTGATTTGAGCAGAAAAAAACATTCCTGAAAAAGTTTGAAAGCAAAAAAATTACAAGTGAACAGAGAGAGAGAGAGAGGGAGGGGGATGTAATTAGAGTTTTGAAAGGGAAGAAAAACTCAGAATGATGTCAAACGATGTCATTTGGATTCCGCTCGTCATCATAAGTGGAAAACTACAATTTAATATTTTAAAGATTACTGTAAAACCTGTGTTAGAAGGGCCGCCTAACTTTTAATTTTGTGCTCAATTATCTGGATTCCTGTCAAAGATATAGAAAAGTTGTCAACTGATAAAATGGTTATCATAATATCAGAAGTATTTTGTCAGTTGATACATTTTTGATATCTTTCGCAGGGAACGAGATAAAGTAACTCAAACTTGACAGTGCGGGGGCACCTCTACTAAAACATGTTTTACGATAAATTGAAAACTATCATAGGTAAGCAAAATCAGAGTTTTCATTTTGTAGCTGACCTTTTTTCTTAAAGAAATGCATCAAAACCAGACCCGAGCCTAGCTGTAATCATGGCTTTTTTGAATTTTTCTGTTTTTTAATCGTTTCGTAAAAATTAAATTACAAAATTGGAGTTCTCATTCCATTGTATAATTAACAACTTCAAATGGCTCAACAAAATCAGCCAAGTGGCCTTTCAAAAAGGAACCGAGATAATTGAGCTCAAGGATAATCATTTGGGTGGGCTTCTATTAGAGGAAATACTGGTCAGTTTGGTTGTTGTTTCTTCAATTTAAATATCTGGATTGTTTCAAATTCTTTGGTCATTCAGAGCAAAAATTAAAGATTCACACAAAACTTTTTTATAATTTATATAGTTAGGAATAGCAATCTAGATGATGTGGTATAAAAGTAGAGCTTCTAGAAATCTCTTTTCTTGCAGACTTGACAGATATCTAACATGGCATTCTACTTTTTATTTTCATAAAGAGTATTTTTAAAATGTGCAAGACAGGTTCCAGACGACTAATGAAAAACAATAATTTTCATTTTTCAAGGATTCTGAAGAGCCACATTGCGTGTCGTGTGGAAGAAGAAAGAAGAAGAAGACGTAAGAATTGTAGACTGATAGATCAAGAAGAGGAAACGAATGTGGCAACCTACAATTTTAGAAGACGTGCGGGGGAATTAGGATTCAAAGAATTGGTGATGTTCAACTGGAAATGAGAAAAATTCAAAATCACTTTGTATTATTTGGTCTTTTCAGGACAAAATAAGAGAGAAGACACACGGGTACGGACGGAAGTGGTGCCCTCCCTTCTCCTCCCCCTCACGTCTTCAGAAGAAATCGAATCAGACATTTTTCTATCTCTCTATTTTTCTCTCTTCTAGAAAAGAGTCATCCCTAAATGTGTGATACTTGATCCAATTTTGAGTACTGATGATTTCTAGAAGAGAAGTATCAGATTCGGTGTGAAAAAAAGAAATAAGAAACCAGAAAAATGGAGAAAGGGAACCGAAAAGAAAAAGAGCGAAAAACTTGAATAGGAATGTGCTTGTTTGCTTGATTGCCGCCTGATAATTGCATTGACTTTCATTTTGGATTTTTTTTCTTTTTGGTTCCCCTTGTCTTATTTATTGGGTCTTTTTAAGACATAGTCTTGTTTAAACGTTTGATGAGAATGATGAGAGTTAATTACTGTAGATTTCTTGAAATGAGAGAAAAAGAGACAATACCAAAGACAGACCTCGCTGTCTAAAATTTTCGAAATTATCAAATTCCGCAAGTTTGAGCTCAATTATCTCGATCCATTTGCTAGATACCAAAAATGTGTCAACTGATAAAACAATTTTGATATTATAATGAACAACTTATCAGCTGACAATTTTTTTCTGTCCTTGACAGGAACCGAGATAATTGAGCTTAAAAAGGTAAGGGGTCCTTCCATAACAGGTTTTACGGTGAGTTTTTTTTTTGACAATTTTCATGTATTTTCAGTTTTTTGTGGTTTTGATATCATTTGCAGTGATTTTGATAATAATTTTTATAGATTTTGGTACCATTTTCAAGGAATTTGGTTTCATTTGTAGTGGAGTTTGGTAGCATTTTTTGAAGATTTTGGTACAATTTGTTTTTTTTTGTATTTGGTACCATGAATTTCGGTACCAGTTTTAGTAATTTTTGGTACCAAAATCTTAAAATTTACCGTAAAACCTATAATAGAAGGACCCCAAAATTTTAATTTTCAGCCACTTTCTCAGTTCTTGTTGAAGATAACAAAAAGTTGACAACTAAAAAAATATTTTTATAAAACCACAAACATTTTATCAGTTACCACATTTTTGATGCCTTTCAAAGGTGCCGAGATATCTGAGCTCAAACTTTACAGTGTTTTATTTTTGCTCATTTTTTGCACAATTTCATAGTTCTTTGATTCTAATATTTGTAGTATTGAATGTCTATTTTTTTTTCAATTTTCCAGATTTTTATTTATCTTAACGGCTACAAAGAATTACAAATGTCTAGTTTTCTCAAAGCGAATTATTAATTTGTAATTACAAATTTCTAAGTCTCATAAAACTGGTTTCGAATGCTGAGCAATTGAATAAATGATTCAGAATGCTGAACTTTGATTATTCTAGATTCCCTTCTGTAATTATGAATCCCTTGAGAGGGACACTACTCACTAATTGTTCACTTCCCTCCTCCAGATTCTCACTTTTTCATTTCAAATTGTCTTCCAGAAAAAACAAAACAAAGAAGGAAAAGAAGAAGAAGAAGAAGTCAGCGTCAATCAAAAAAGTTTTCTTTTTTTTCCAGAACAATTGGATCAACGATCGACGGAAGGAGCACGAGACGAAGGAAAAAACGGATATTTTTGCATTTTCTTCTATTTTTTACTCTCCGAACAAATTGAGGATTGGGATACAGAAGGAAGTAACAAAGAAAAGGAAAGGGTTTCTCTGATAGGAGAAAAAAGGAGAAAAAACAACAAATTCGAGAAGTCTCTGGAGAGAAAACGAAACGGAGAAGCCCCTCCATATATCCACAGCTTCTCATATTTTCTCACACTTCTTCCTCTTTTTCCCCTTTTCTACAGAATATTACATCGATTTGTTGTCTTGAAAGAATGAGCAAGTTTTTGAGATTTACTCTGATTTCTATGCTGGCATTGGGAATTCTTGGTGAGAAATTTTTAGAGATGAATGGGTACTTACCTTAAATTTATTAGTCGTGATGTGTCTAAGAAAATTTTGAAGTCTTCCCGGTCCTTAACCGAACAAATTCATTTATTGGAATCTGTGAAATCTTGGATGTAGAACCCGCACAACTTGAAATTTTGAAACTTCAGATTCTGAGATTCTGAGATTCTGAGATTTCAAGATTACGAAATTCTGAAATTATGAGATTCTGATATTCTGAGATTCCGAAATTCTGAGATTCTGAAATTTCAAGATTACGAAATTCTGAAATTTTGAGATTCTGATATTCTGAGATTCCGAAATTCTGAGATTCTGAGATTTCAAGATCCCGAAATTCTGAAATTTTGAGATTCTGATATTCTGAGATTCTGAGGTTCTGAGATTTCGAAATTCCAAAATTCTGAGATTCTAAGATTCCGAAGTTCTGAGATTATGATATTCTGAGATTCCGAAATTCTGAGTTTCCGAAATTCTGAGATTCTGAGATTCTGAGATTCTGAGATTCTGAGATTCTGAGATTCTGAGATTCTGAGATTCTGAGATTTTGAGATTCTGAGATTCTGAGATTCTGAGGTTTCGTTCGAGATTCTGAAATTTTGAAACTCTAAGATTTTGAGATTCTGAGATTCCGAAATTCTGAGATTCCGATATTCTGAGATTCTGAGATTCTGAGGTTCTGAGATTTCGAAATTCCAAAATTCTGAGATTCTAAGATTCCGAAATTCTGAGATTCTGAGATTCTGAGATTCTGAGATTCCGAGATTTCGAGATTCTGAAATTCTGAGATTCTGAGATTCTGAGATTCTGAGGTTCTGAGATTTCGAAATTCTGAGATTCTGAGATTCTGAGATTCTGAGATTCTGAGATTCTGAGATTCTGAGATTCTGAGATTTTGAGATTCCGAAATTCTGAGTTTCCGAAATTCAGATTCTGAGGTTCTGAGATTTCGAAATTCCAAAATTCTGAGATTCTAAGATTCCGAAGTTCTGAGATTCTGATATTCTGAGATTCCGAAATTCTGAGTTTCCGAAATTCTGAGATTCTGAGATTCTGAGATTCTGAGATTCTGAGATTCTGAGATTCTGAGATTTTGAGATTCTGAGATTCTGAGATTCTGAGGTTTCGTTCGAGATTCTGAAATTTTGAAACTCTAAGATTTTGAGATTCTGAGATTCCGAAATTCTGAGATTCCGATATTCTGAGATTCTGAGATTCTGAGGTTCTGAGATTTCGAAATTCCAAAATTCTGAGATTCTAAGATTCCGAAATTCTGAGATTCTGAGATTCTGAGATTCTGAGATTCCGAGATTTCGAGATTCTGAAATTCTGAAATTCTGAGATTCTGAGGTTCTGAGATTTCGAAATTCCAAAATTCTGAGATTCTAAGATTTCGAAATTCTGAGATTCTGAGATTCTGAGATTCTGAGATTCCGAGATTTCGAGATTCTGAAATTCTGAAATTCTGAGATTCTGAGGTTCTGAGATTTCGAAATTCCAAAATTCTGAGATTCTAAGATTTCGAAATTCTGAGATTCTGAGATTCTGAGATTCTGAGATTCCGAGATTTCGAGATTCTGAAATTCTGAGATTCTGAGATTCTGAGGTTCTGAGATTTCGAAATTCCAAAATTCTGAGATTCTAAGATTCCGAAATTCTGAGATTCTGAGATTCTGAGATTCTGAGATTCCGAGATTTCGAGATTCTGAAATTCTGAAATTCTGAGATTCTGAGGTTCTGAGATTTCGAAATTCCAAAATTCTGAGATTCTAAGATTTCGAAATTCTGAGATTCTGAGATTCTGAGATTCTGAGATTCCGAGATTTCGAGATTCTGAAATTCTGAAATTCTGAGATTCTGAGGTTCTGAGATTTCGAAATTCCAAAATTCTGAGATTCTAAGATTCCGAAATTCTGAGATTCTGAGATTCTGAGATTCTGAGATTCCGAGATTTCGAGATTCTGAAATTCTGAAATTCTGAGATTCTGAGGTTCTGAGATTTCGAAATTCCAAAATTCTGAGATTCTAAGATTTCGAAATTCTGAGATTCTGAGATTCTGAGATTCTGAGATTCCGATTTTCTGAGATTCTGAGATCCTGAGATTCTGAGGTTTCGTTCGAGATTCTGAAATTCTGAAACTCTGAGATTCTGAGATTCTGAGATTCCGAAATTCTGAGATTCCGATATTCCGAAATTCTGAGATTCTGAGATTCTGAGATTCTGATATTCTGAGATTCTGAGATTCTGATATTCTGAGATTCTGAGATCCTGAGATTCTGGGTTTCGTTCGAGATTCTGAAATTCTGAAACTCTGAGATTCTGAGATTCTGAGATTCCGAAATTCTGAGATTCCGATATTCTGAGATTCTGAGATTCTGAGGTTCTGAGATTTCGAAATTCCAAAATTTTGAGATTCTAAGATTCCGAAATTCTGAGATTCTGAGGTTTCGTTCGAGATTCTGAAATTCTGAGATTCTGAGATCCTGAGATCCTGAAATTCTGAAATTCTGCGATTCTGAGATTCTAAGATTCTAAGATTCTAAGGTTCTAAGGTTCTAAAATTCTAAGATAAGGAAATCAAAATATTTTCAGCCGACATCCGCATTCCTCTCTTTGGCGGATCCATCACCATTCACAGCAATTCTGATGGGAGTTTGAATGTTGCAACTAACAAGGTACCGAAAATCCAATTTCTCAAAAATCGACAATGAGTTTTTCAGAAGTCGTCCACCACAAACACTGAAAAGCACACCAACTTTACTGTACGTAACGGTACTGTAGAAGATTTTGGTAATTGAAATTAACAAATGGGTGATAAAATTTTTTTAGTTCCAGAATTTTCTTCAAACACCACGTCATCAGAACCACATGAATCAGCAACCGAAAAACCAGAAGAAACGTCTAGAAAGCGTCCATCTCAACAGAGACCGAAATCGGATGTGTTGAATGCGTTACTCTCCATGTTTGGAAGATTTTAATTCTTTGTGTAAATAAACTCGATTACCGTAAAACCTGTAATATAAGGTAATTTATCTTTTAACTTTGAACCAGTTTTACTAGCTTTTTGTCACATCGTGTCGGTACTTTATATATATAAATGTGTTTTCATATCAATTTATACACACTACATGGCCATTGGCATCAAACATGCAAGAACGTTTTTTTCGTTGAAAGGGGGTGTGGCCTAGTAGATCGTGATGTTTTGATTTTCAATGTTTAAACAATCCGAAGTATGTTCAAGATTTCAAAAAATCGAGCATGCCAAATTCAATGAAATTTAATAGAGTCAGGGAAGGAAAGTTTTGAAGTCGGAAATCGGCATGTTCTAGTAGATCCTTTGCTACCAGAAGGCTATGCTTACGCTACCAATTGCTATTTCATTTATTTTGAAATTTGATTTCGGTCATTTGGTAAAAGGGGGACGTTCAGTGATATACACCTAGCCATGAACCCCAAACAATGGCGACCCGAGGCCTTTCAGTACTTTTTTTACTTCAATGACGTCAATCAGTCTTCAAAAAAAATAGCAATGAGTAGCGCATCCGAAGCTTCCTGGCAGATGGCAGCATCCAACTCCAACCAGCATCCGACATCCAACTTTGTCCTCCTTGCTCGTTCGGTGCTGATCCCGGTGGTCATCTTTGTAGAGAGGTCAGTTGTCTTCGTAGAATTGATAGGATCCCTTTCCATCCCAGCTGCCCGTTGATTTAGTTGATTTACGTCTACTGTATTTTTGATTGCCTTCTGAAATCAAGATCAGTCAGTGTCTTGAAAACATGTGAACCTAGAGCATCAGCATCATCAGTATCAGATCCCTCACATCAAGACACCTAGAATTTCTGTATCAGAAAAATGAGGAATTTCGAAGTTTCAATCAAAATCTCCGAATCTCAGAATTTTCTAATAGCAGAGTTTCATAATTTCAAAATCTCAAAATTTCAGAGTTTCAGGATTTCAGAATTTCAGTTTTTTAGAATTGTAGAATTTTAGAATTTTAAAAATTGAGGATTTCAAAATCTCAGTATTTCAAAATCTACGAATCTCAGAACTTCCGACTATAGAATTATCACTAGCTGAAATAAAATATAGTTTTTGTTCCAGAATTTTTTTTCCAAACACCGCGATCTCAGAACCATATGACTCAGCAATCGAAAAATTAAAAGAGACTTCTAGAATCGGATGTGTCGAATGCGTTATTTTCCATGTTTAAAAATGTTGATGTACATAATTTTAAAGGTGGGGGGACATGAAAAAAATAATGTTCTCGAAATTCCGTTTAAATATGCCCCTCGAGGAGTTGAACTTGTGAGGGCGATGATTGAGGGTGCACAGGTCCTGGGCGCGCATACGCATAATGGATGGGCGACGGAGGACGCGCCGATGAATTGGGTACAGGGAAAGGACGCCGGTATGGGCATATACGGGGCATATGGGGCACACCGCCGCCGCAAAGCATCTCCTCGCCTGGCTTGCTGGCACTCGATGAAGTGAACTAAAACGTTGGTTGGGGATTCCTAGAAGTATCAGTTAAGTTCTATTGTGATGTGATTTTGTTCAGGTCTTCCGATTTCGTCTTTTCATTTATTATTCCATATTCTTTTATATTTTGAACGACATATTACTGATTTTTCGAAACTCAATGTTTTGGTTTTGAAAAAGACTTATGGCAGTTTCCATTTAAATTTGATATGCAATCAAAAACAGAAGAAAATGGGAAAAAATTCGCTAAAAATTGTTTTTTTTCATTTGTTCAAAAAATGTCTCAATTTCACTTTTTTGAAATTGCATGAAAAATTGAAAATTTTTATAATTTAAACTTTGTAATTATTGTATACTTACCAACTTACCTTTTACTCCACCTGAAAATACGATTTTTACAATAATTACAAAGTGAAATTAAAAAATCTCAATATCACCTATTTTGGCGAAAAAAAATAGCAATTAACGAGTGAAAGGCATGTTTCTGCAAGAATTCAGCGATTTTTTATTCTGCCATAACTCTTTTTCACAAAAAACATCGAAGGAATAATCGAAAAACCAGAAATGTAGGCTCGAATTGACGAAAAATTGACAAAGTTGCCGGTGTGGATTTACGGTAAACAATGGGCGCATCCGGGATTTCGGAGTGTTGTAGTCGGCCTACCGTATCAGACCCATATCGCACACATCGCCCACCCACCCAGAATCCATCTAGGATACGCGCGCATTCGGAACACTCGATTCAGCCTCTCCCGCATCGCACACATATGACTCATCGCAGCTCGTTGTTCGCGATATGTGTCAAACGGACTTCTAGAGGATCGCATATGGATCGGGTCCTATATGCGCATCATCGCCCAGGACCTGTGTGCGGCGCCGCTACCGACTGAGCTACACGGGCAAAGAGAAAGCGGTCGCCCGATTGCATACATAAAGGTGAGGACGACCGCTGTACGCAGAGTGACATTAAGCGTTGTACACCGTCACGATAGAATGCATACTCTAGCTACAAAAAAACTACGAAAAATCTCCTGTCCCCCCACCTTTAATTACTTTAAAAATAAATTTATTCACTAGTACTAAACAGAGAGCTTCAATAATCCACTAATTTCACCATTCCATTTCCAAGTAAGACTTCAAAAACTTCTCGTGGATCTCAGTGAAGATCATGTCACAGTGGCGGATTTCATAGCGAAGCATCTGAAATTATTCCAATGAAAATCTAGTTTGGAACCTTCATCTATACATCACGCTCATCATCTACATCACTCTTTTGACCCTTCAATTTGTCGAATTCTCCACAAATTTTATCAATCAAATCGAATTTTGAATCGATGAGATGAATGAGTTCTCCCTCCAAAACACAGCGATGTCCAAGAGGAATTTTACGCTGCTGTAAATTTTCAGAATACTGTAATCCATAGAAATGAGACCTACACAATGCTCCTCCCAAATTTCAAGTCCTTGAGCGGCCTTATCCAAAAGTTCAGTGAGAATCTCAAATCTATCTTCCTCAAGACTTCGATCCTCTCTTGGAAGAGCCCAAAGGGTCCGTTCGATACGTTTGATGCGTCTTTCGAATTCCACGAAACGGCGAGCCAAGTCAGGGATATACTTACGAGCAATCGAGTCGGGGATCTGGAAAAAATGCTTCTGAAATTCTTCCATAGCTCAGATTTTCCAAAAAGACTACCATAAAACCTGTAATAGAAGGGCCCGACACACTGCCAATTTTGAGCCTCTGTATCTCGATTCTTGTGAAAGACATCAAGAAATGGCTTGCTGATAAAATGTTTTTGATATTATGATAAACAATTCATCAGTTGACAACTTCTTTATATCTTTGACAGAAGTCGAGACAGGATGGCTCAAAGTTGATATCAGTATAATACCTCCTTCATATTCTTATAAACGGTTGCTGCATTCTTTTTCTTCAAATCCTCATAGAACTCTGGCTCCCCCCCTTCCGCCGGTTGATCCAATCCCAACTCGATAACCATTTCGTGAAGTGGAAAATCGTGAGCTTCTGGAACGCCTTCTGGCGATGGAGCACGTTTGGCAATCTCCGCATCCAGAAGTCTCTGCTCCTCATCCGATAAAGGGGGAATTATTGCATACTTCTAAATATCCAGAAACCCTCTTTTTTATTCTAATCTACTTTTCTCACCCCATCTTTAATATCTTTGTCAATTGCTTCGGCTCTTTTCAAGATTCCATCGAAATCAAGATTGGAAAGCTGCTCGCTGATGACGTTTTCCATAGCTTCAGTCATTTTAACTGATACTGTGTTCAGTTGTCTTTTACTTTTTGCCATCTTCCTGTCATCTGGATGTCCTGGACACCTGGTTTCGTCTTAATGTCACGCAAAAATCAACAATTGTTCACATTTGAACTCCCGCCAATTGCCCATGTGAGGCATCACTGAGCGCAGAAGAGACGCAGAAACGAAAAAAGTAAACGCGCTCCGTCGCACAATCGAGCGGAGCGCAAAATTTTAAACTATGCGAAGCCATGTGAAGCTTTTTATGGCTTTTTTGTTAAAATTTCTATGATAAAACCTAATTTGAAAACATTTTCCAGGAACTCAGAAGTACTCGCGACCTGATTCGACAATTGACGGACACGTCTCTTGTCGGGTTTTCTCATTTTCTACTCGTTTTACTTGTCTAAAATGGAAAACGCAATAGCATCGGCGGTTTCGGATAATGTTTCTCCGGAAGAAGAGGAAATTTCAGAACCTGTAACATCAGTGGAATCTGAGAAATGTCCAGTAGAAATGGTTTCTCAAGAGTCTTCCTCTGAGGGGACGATTTCAAAGCACGAAGAAAAGAAAAAAGATGATCCGAAACCTTCAGTAGCTCAGAAAAAGAAGTATTCCCGATAATCAAACTTAAATCGTTAATCCTTTACCGTTTCTAGACCTTCTCGACGCCGTTCATCTATTGGTATGCAGCTAATGAGTACATTTCTCGCTCCCGGAACAGAAGAAATAATGAGTCCAGTAGAGCCAAGAGTTCGACCAAAGAGAAATATCCCTGTAAGACCACCGCCGGCACCTGTAGCGCCAGTGAAAAAAGTGAAGCCGGTGGAAGTTCGTTACTCGGTAAGAGCGATAAAACAATTGTTCTTTTAATTTCCTCTCTCAGTTCGATCTCGGCGAAAGAAAAGAAACCAAATCTTGTCTGAAGACGACTACCTGGCCAATACTCATCGGTAAAGGAACTATCGTTCCCAAACCGAAATCGCGAACTCAAATGGCGGCTAGTAAAGTCAAAGAAAAGTACCGAAACAGTGCGAATTTCGGAGAAGCCACTCCCATCCGTAGACCATCAAAACTCAAGTTTCACAATATATGTTCTATACGAGTTATGACTCCTCGCGCAGATTATGTGAGTTGTTCGCTCTGGCTAGAAGTACTGAAACAGTTGGTTTCAGGATCCTGAACGGCTGCAAATGGGATCGCCAGAAGGTTACGATGCTTTTCGAGAGCGTCTCAGCACTGTCGAGTTACAATTAACACCACAATCGGAGGCAATGGTAAGATCACTAAGCTAGTTTGCATTAAAAAAATATTCAGCTGGACGAAATGAGAGAGACTGGTGTAGTTCAAGTCAACGCACAAATGGTGTTTGGTGATTCTGATACAATGGCCACGGAGTCATCTTCAGATGCGAACAACACTGCCGTGGAAGACGTTGCATTTGTCGAGGAGGCTGAGAAAGAACCAGACGTGTTTGTTGAAAAGAAGAAGGCATCTAGAAGGAAGTCAGTTATGCTCGGTTCCGCTGCTCCTTTAAAATCTCCCGCGAAGATTGAACAAGCACGGGACGACGACATCGTTGAAGTATCCAGTGAACCGTCTGTATGAAAATAAATCCCTTGACTTACATGCCTTATTTTGAATATTTCCAGACTTCTTCTTCTTCTTCTCGGAAGTCCCGTAGATCCGTCCGATTGAATCCAGATGCGATAGAAAAGCCAGACGAGAAGGACGTTATTTTGTATGAGAAAGAAAAGGAACCGAAGAAGAAACGAGACCGGGATGTTCCCGTTGATGGTCCAGTCGAACCGAATCCGAAAAGAAGTCGACGAAGATCTGCCTATATCAAGCCGGACGAAGAGGTGACAGTCGACATGGATGTTGGAAAAGAAAAGAAGAACACCACGATTGCCGCTTTTTTCTCTCCAAAACATCCAAAGAAGACGGAGGAGAAGGTTTTGGAAGCTGAAAAAGAGCGAAAATCCTCTCGAAGGTCTTCTGCATATTTTGGAACAGCGAGAGTTTCCAAGGAGAAGTTTGTTCAGGAGCTTGATGAAGACGTGGAAATCGTTGAAGATCCCACGCCTTTAACGTCTTCTGTGATTGCAAGATTTTCCTCATCTTCCTCCTCATCGTCCGGTTCTACTCTGAAAATCGAAGAAGACTCATCTGCACCACCTCCAACTTCTCTGAAACTTGCATCTATTTTTGAGAAGCCTTCAGCTCAAATAGCAAGAGTCGCTGAAGTTAAAGATAACAAGGTTGCTAATTTAGAACTTTTTTAGTGAAAAAATATCAATTTCAGATATCCACACCGACATCCAGCCCATCAAGTACAAAGTTCTTTTCAATGTTCTCACCGAAACCAAAGCCAAAAGTTGTCTCTGAATCATCATCGGACACCATAACTGTTTCGGATAGTCCTATGGTCCAAAGAAAGCCAAAATCGGCAGGTGTACAACGAAAGGAACACTGGGGTGATAGGCATCCTGAAAGCTACGAGTTCGTTCTGAAAATGGCTCCAGAATCGAGCATTCTGGAAGAAGAAATAATCGATGAAGACATATTCAAATCAAGAATTGTCGAAGATGATGTTTTAAGTGTTGGTTTAAAAGTTGAATCAGACCTACGTGAAGTAGAACAAGAGCAAGCAGATTTTCTGATAGCTACACCGCCTGAGGAAATAACTATTGAGAAACTAAGCGTCCCTGAAAAGTGCTGTCCTTCTACAGTGTTCCCATCCGATATGGATCATTTAGTAGAAGGAGCAGAAGAGAAAGAATTGATTTGCGGATGGTTGAAAAGATGGAAAAAACGAGTGAGAAAAGAATGGGAACGAGAACTGGCGACTAAGAAACAGAAGCAGAAGCACGAAGGAAGACGAGGAAGAAAGAGAAAGGATTCAGAAGATTCAGGAGATGAGTTTGAATTGGATGCAAGAGATGATGATCTGGAGAATCCTTTAGTGTTGATTGGTCCAACCGGTGTAGGAAAGACTGCTTTGGTATGAATTTAATGAATCAAAACTGAAAAAAAAAACTAAACTTTTTTCCAGATCCGAGCGCTCGCAAAACAATCAAACATGCGAATAATCTCAATTGGTCCCGACGAAGAACGATCCGGAGCGGAGATCAAAAAGAAACTTCAAGAGGCGATTCGATCACATCGTGTTGACCAACAGCCAGATCGGAGAATTTCAATGTTTTACAAAACAGTCACTGATTCTAGCTTTAACCCAAAAAATTCAACGCCGAAAGAATTTGTACAGAGTTTGGTAGTTTTCGAGCACGTCGATGTCTTTTTCGAAAAACTCGATCGTTATGGGCCCAACGGGCTGCTGGAGATTGTCAACGATTCGTCTGTACCTGTGATCTTCACTTGTGAAAATGATTGGCCGCGAAAAACTGCGCAAGTAGAGTTGAGACGCAGATTTTTTGAAGTTCGAATGGGAAGAAACGAGGTGAAGATTCAAAAATATGTTCAGGTGAGTATTCTAGATGTATCTGTCATGATATTTTAAAGTTTTTTTTTCAGAAATTAATATATTCCTGCCGAAACGTCTTCTTGGATGATTCTACAATCCAAAAACTATCCACGTCTGTGAATCACGATCTTCAATCACTGATCCGTCAAGCTCATCTCTTCTCGTTGGTCCCGACTCTACCATTTCCTATCACTTCTCGATTTCTCACTTCAACTGGTTTTGAACAAGATTGGGAAAGACCAAGAGAGGCATTATCAAAGAAAGATGAACGACTGGAAGAAGCGATAGAACAACATGGAGACGTGCTTCCTGATGGAATCGTTAAAATACATCACCCAAAGAAAGAGAAACTCTGGGACGCGGATGGCAGAAAATTGGCTCGAAAACAGTCGGAATGTTTGGAAAGTGTTCAAAATGCGTTTGAGGCATTGCATGGAAGATACTCTCGAAAAAGTTTAGTACAAGATGTGCTTCCGCTACTTGTTCCAATTGATCGGGTCGAGCGTCAGAAGCGAGCAGTATCCAGAAGACATCTGCATCGTTTCAAGGTACTTTCGGATGTTCCGATCGACGGAGATGCGTTGATTGAAGTCGTCGGTGGTTGGAGCATCAGTGGTCGTCATTAAACTGGTTTTCAATGTGCATTCAAACTGTCATTTCAACTGAAAAATTACTAATTGATTCATTGATCTTCCGCTTTTACTGTAAAATATTTATGATATCATTCCTTCATCTTTTGGACTGAACTTTGATAAATGTCTAATGAATATTGACAAGGTGTTGATCTTGTTTTTAGGATATAATCTCCGTTCAGGCAAAAGAGCTGTACACGATGTGTCGAAACGCCGAATTTGCAGAGCGAAAGATAAAAGGCCAGCGTTTGACAAGCGGAAAATCCATTGAAAATATTGGAAAATGCAGAAAAAGGACTAAAAATCGGGAAATTTGAGAAATTCGCTGATAATATTTAGTATTTAGTAGCAGGACCAAACTGTGGTTTATAAATTTCCGACCAAAATTCGTTAATGAAAGACAGGAAAACAATGTACTTGAAAAGAAAATCAGGCCAAAAAGGCGAAATTCGATGATTTTAAGCGAACTTTTTGCATTTAACTGATATCGGAGACGCTTATTCTATTCAGATTTAAGCGAGAAGATATTGAAAACACTGAAAAAGGACAAAATCAGAAGAACAAGCCTGAAAATTCAAAAATTGAGGATTCCTTTGAAATTAATGGCTTTTCAACGGGATTAAAGTGTGCTCCGGGTTTCTGATGGCGTGTAATTTGTTTCTATGCTTTATTCTTCCGAAAATTGTAAGAAGAAAGCTTGAAAATTGATTAAATAAGCGAAAAAACGGGAGAAAACAGTGCGGAGGAGTGTTTGTAACACAAAGTATGGTGGGCGGCGTAAGTCGCGAGATGTCGGCTGCTACGAAACACCTCCTTTTATAAGCGCGCGCGTTTCAGGAGGTTTTCGGTTGAAATCATGTTTCGCTGAAAGACTCTCGATGATCTCCATCGCCACTAACGTGGTGGCAGGGGTAGTAGGGGGCAGGTGCCAGGCGCCCCTCTGTGGTCTTTCTGGATTCGTGAGGGAAGCCCCCGAGATCTACCATGGGATGTTCCCGGGTTCTTTCTGAGGAGTGTGAAGCGGAGGCTGGAAAAGTTCGAGTGAACCGAGGGGTTTTGTCGTTTTTCGTGTCCGCCCGCGTTCGTGTCCGCCCGCGTTCGTGTCCGCCCGCGTTCGTGTCCGCCCGCGTTCGTGTCCGCCCGCGTTCGTGTTCGCCCGCGTTCGTGTCCGCCCGCGTTCGTGTCCGCCCGCCCGTTCATCCGTCCATCCATCCGTCCATCCATCCGTCCATCCATCCGTCCATCCATCCGTCCATCCATCCGTCCATCCATCCGTCCATCCATCCGTCCATCCATCCGTCCATCCATCCGTCCATCCATCCGTCCATCCATCCGTCCATCCTTGATTTGTCAGTCTGTATTGTCAGTCTGATCGGTTAAGACGCGGCGTGGGTGTCGGAGGTAGTTGTGGGAGCGTGGGAAAACGGGCAAAATCACGAATGCCGACCGATGAACACCTGGTCGAAACTATTTTTCGGTCTCAAAAATCTGGGAATTCCGATTATTGGAATTATTATCGGAGTTTATAGGGTGGGATTATTCGGAATTCTCGGAATTCTCGTAATTCTCTGGAATTTATGGGAACTTAGGAATTATTGGAACTATTACTGAACTTTTTGGAATTCTCGGAATTGCGATCATTGCGATTGAAAGTATGGGAATCGTGAAAATTTATGAGAATCTCGATTAAAACGGGATTTATTTCCTGAAAAAATTGAATCAAGTAATAACAGGTTCCGTTTCAATAATTTGATCTGCTGAAAACAAATTAGGACAAGCTGCAAAAATGACAAAAGTGGTTCCAAATATCAATCCAGTGAATAGAAAAAGGGAAGCCCGATCGATGACCATTGCCATGAATCTCCAGTTTAGAATCTCTTCTTCCTCTTCTTCATCATCATCTAATTTTGCCTGAAATCAAAAAAAGAAAAATTTTAAAATCATTCAAAATTAACTCCTACTTTAAAAACTTTTAGATAACCAATCACTTCTTCTAGATATGGAATCGTAGAATCCATTACGATTTGGCTATTCACTAGAAGACGTGGGCGTTGTTGTTTTTGGGAGATCAACTCGCTTTCTTCTTCTTTTCCTCCTGCATTCGATTCCTCATCTTCTTCTTCTTCTTTCTTTTTCTCTCTTTTAGGTTTTCTGAAGACGTGATCCGGACGGCTCATTAGAAGAAACCAAGGGAGCCATTCTAGAAAAATGTATCTGGTCTGAAAAAAGAAAAAAAACATTTTTCAGTCAAAATCTTCTGAAATACCCAATCTCCCATTCTATGCATCTTTGGATGTCTATAGAAAATATTAACAGTGATAAGAGAGACACAAATCGAAACTCCTAGAATCACAATAGCAAATGAGAAGAATGCAGCAATGATTGGAATGGATTCAGAAGTGGGCGGAGCTACTTCAGACACCATTGCCAGGAACACCATAATAGAGAGGAAATTGGTGATTTCTGAAACTACAGTAATCCTTTTACAACAACAAAAAATCAGCCTTACGCAATGTAACTTTTTCGCCGCACTCCACGGGCATTGTAAATCCTAGAATGTTACTCAAAGAAATTAAAATTGATGGAATGATCCAGTTGAGTCCATAATACATTGTCCTTCGTTTCAGATGCATATGAAAATACAACTCCACGTATGTCTCATCTAGAAAAGTCGTCGATTTTCTAAATGCTGGAGTAGAGATCAAATCGAATTCTCCATTGGGGACATAGTACTGTAGATCCATTTTATGACCCTCTGGAAGATCAGCATCGTCTATCCGAAGGTCTAGTTTCTTGCCATATGTCCAGGATCCGAACTGAAATTTGAATTTGAAGTTGAAAACTTAATTCGTTTTTTGAAAAAATCGGAGCTTTTGGAGGAAGGTCCGACAACGAAAACTACAGTAACCTAAAATTTTTCCGTATTCATTTTCTCAATTCTCACTGATTTTCGTCGAGTTTTCAGTTATTTTCCCCCAAAAAAATTGGAAAATTGAAGTTTTTGATAGTAAAAATAGGGAAAAAAATTCAGAAAATGTGAAAAAATTGGGTACTTCGCTTTTTTTGCAAAATTTTCAGACCTTTTTAGGGTTTTCAGCTATTTTGTTGATTCTTTTCTGCTATTTCCGAATTTTGTTGTCTGAAATTTGACAGATGGTTTTCTGGACGGAAGATTACTGTAGATTACTGTAGAAAATCTTGTAGTTTGTAGTTTTTTTCTGCAAGCAAAACTTATCCGCATTTTGACGTGTTTGTGTTTACAGAAAAAATAAAAAGAAAGTTAGGTTTCTACAGTAATCTACAGTAATCTACAGTAATCAAAACAACGTTCCATCAAATATCAGACAAAAAAATTCGGAAGAATCGGAAAAGAGTCTTTGAAAATAGCTGGAAAAATCAAAAAGGTCTAAATTTTTTCACAAAAAGTTGAAGAAAAATAAGTTTTTCTCTCGAAAAATCGCTAAATTTTTCGACCAAAAAATTTTCAAATGTTTCTTTTTAGTGGAAAAAACACAGAACAATTGACAAAAGGCAGTGAAAAACAAGAAAATAACTCTGAAATTAAAAATAAAAATTTTTAGGTTACTGTAGTTGTCGCTGTGGGACTTCGGTCGCCGGCAACTCTCTTCCAGGGCTCCGATCATTTTGTGAAAAATTTTTTCTTTAATAGAAGCCAACTTAACTTTGAGCTTGTATATCTCGGTTCCTTTGAAAGATATAAAAGAGTGATCAGCTAACAAATTGCTTATCATAATATCAAAAACATTTTATCAGTTGACAAAGTTTTGATATCTTTCTCAGGAATCGATATAATTGAGCTCAAAGTTTGAGGTTTCTTCTATTAAAGGAAATACAGTTATACTTTTTTTAACACCTACTTTCAGATAACAAACTTGTTCATCATATGGGAACCAGGTCATTGAAAGAGAGCATGAAAACTGCATAATGCCTGAAAAATTAAAACAATTCAGAATTTGAAAAAAAAACTTCGAAAACCTGGTGGCGCAAACAGGACATTCCCATCATTGGAAACTACCATATTCACCGGAAAACTTGAATCAAAATGTTCATTTGCACTATTAAACAACAGAATATCTGGTTTCCAAAGTGTTCCAAACGGAATCTGAAGACTTGTGATGTTACCGTACTCTTCTGGAGACCATTTCATTTTGTAGTCGTTCCACGTATACTGTGTCCACACTACCAGAGTTATCACTTGATTTTTCTCATCAACGTCTACTAGTTGCTGAAGAATCAAACGGAGTTTTACGTTTACAGGTTTCATATGATCAGAAACTGGACGCTCCATTGGATCGTATCTGAATTATGCTGGTACAAAAAACCCGGAGATGTCGGCGAAGGTCCCACAACGAAAACTACAGTAACCAAAAAATATTTAAAATTTCCGGATTTATTTTCTCTGTTTTCGAATTTCGAGAGAATTTTTTTGGATTTTCGAGAAGAAAATTGATTTTTTCTCAGATTTTTTTTGCAAAATTTGTTGACCTTTTTAGAGTTTTCAGCTATTTTTAAAGCTTCTTCTTCTTCGGTTTTTTTTCGAATTTATTGACTGAAATTTGATGGAACGTTGTTTTGCTGTAGATTACTGTAGAAAATATTGTATTTTGTGGTTTTTTGCAAACAAAATCAAAATGCAGGCAAAAGAGATTGTGTTTGCAAAAAAGTAAAAAAAAAACCAAAAATTTTTATTGCATCAAAATGTGTTAAAATTTATCTATTTTCAGAATATTATTGCGAAAAAATTCGAAGAAAATCCGAAATCCCCAAAAAACGCCGTTGAAAAGGAAAAAAATCCAAAAAAGGTGCCGCCGAGGGACGAGGATTTTCAGTGAGACCCCTAGGCCACGCGAGCGGCGCGACTTTCTTACCGTACAAATTTTCAGGATTTTTCTCGCTTTTATCTCCGACAGGTAAAAAACATTAAAAAACACTGTCGGCCACTTGAAAATAATGCTGTCAGGCGCCGTGGCCTAGGTTTCTCACTGCGCGGGAATTCAAATCCTCGTCCCCCGGCGGCACCTTTTTTGAATTTTTTTCATTTTCAACAGCGTTTTTTGGGGATTTCGGATTTCTTTTGAATTTTTTCGCAATAATATTAGGAAAATGTTAACAGATAAATGTTAACACATTTTAATGCAATAAAAATTTTTGGTGGAGTCCCCCTTTAAGTTTCCAACATTTTTTTGGGATAAAAAACTGACAAATTTGCGAAAATTAGTTCAAAACCAGAAAATAAGTCCTGAAAATAATAATATTTTAGGTTACTGTAGTTGTCGTTGTGGGACCTCCCTTCTCACCCTTCTCTCAAATCCTTCAACAGTCTATACTCGTCATCACTCGTATCTGCTAGATTCAAAAACAGTAAAATATATAGAATCTGTAGTAGTAAAAACATCTTCGTTCAACTGTAACAATTTTAGTGTAGCAATTTTAGGTCGAGGTGTGAAATGGGGATACCCACTTGAGATTTTTGTGCCGAATAACACAAATAGTCGAAGAATGTCGCTATTAGGGATAGAACTAAAGAAGAAACTGAAGAGTTAGATTGATTTTTGTTAGTTGTTTGATAGCGATTAACATTGTGCACTTTTCCGATTAGCGGTGTCATCAATAGTCAAACAAATATTGGAAATTTATTTACTACCGGAGCCTGGGAAAGTTTGCGATTGTTTTTTGAAATGGAATTTCAATTGAATACTGGTTCTCAGATATTCGAGCTTCTTGTTCATTTTGTTTCAGCCACAGAATAAGTAAATTGTTACCCGAACTATGGCTTTTAATCCAATGCATCTTTCATCATAGATGAACTCTTTAAATTAAAATTTTCTTTTTATGTTGTTTGTAAAAAAATGTCTTTTATTTGTTCTGTTTTCGCTTTCTTGTGAAATTCTGAAAATTATTTTTATTTCTTTATTTTTTTCCGATTTCCGCAATTTGCTGGCGCGGTGTGCGCACCAAAAACAGCACACCTGACGACAACGGGCCTATTTGCCGATTTTCGAATACATTTTCCCCTTCTTATTTCTACAAAATATTCTGTGTCAGCTATGGGAAGAGAACACAAAAAACATAAAAAAGACCGGTAAGTTTTAATTATTATTTGAGAACAAGTTTTTGAAAACGGTATTCTTTCAGAAAACGACATCGTTCGCGCTCGAGGTCTTCAACGACAGATTCTGATGATGAGCGAAGATTTGAAGCCAAGGGAAAAGAACAGAAAAGACATAAAAAGGACAAGTAAGTTTTGGTCTATATTTAAAAACATTTTTATAACGATGCAGAAAAAGACGTCGTTCTCCTTCGAGGTCTTCATCGGCAGATTCATCAGATGAGGAGAGAAGATTTGATGTAAGTTTTTTTATTGTTCAATAAATTTGATCGTTTCCCGATTTCAGAAAAATCTTGAAGAGCAAAGACAACTCAAAAAGGCTCAACTACGTCGTCAAAAAGAAGAAATGAAGGCAAAAGAGACGCCCGAGGAAAAGAAGGCTCGTCGAATGGCAAAAAAGATGCAGAAAGATGAAAAAAGAAGAGCGGCAGAAGCAGAGGACACTTTGATTCCACCTGAACTCAATTATACAAATCTCAACAATCCGTTCAACGACACGAAGCTCACTACAACATTCGTTTGGGGCAAAAAGTTGGAGAAAGAAGGAAGAAGTGGACTAACGCAGGATCAAATAACTAAAGAGTAAGTTGATAAAATCCTTTCAAAATCTAGAAAAAAAAAGAAAATTTTCAGAGCGAGCCAGAGAATTCGAAAAAATCTAACTGAAGCTGCAGAATTCAAGCGCATTCGTGATTCACGAGCCGCTGTCAAGGAGGATATGGAAATGATGAAACGAGATGCAGATCTACGTGCTAGTCAGAAAACCGATTCAAAGGAACGCGAATTTCAACTGGACCAAGTCAAAGAGAGAACCCGAATTCGTATTGATCAGGGAAGGGCCAAAGCCATCGATCTGCTTTCTCGCTATATTCGATACGCAGGAGAAAATTTTAGCCCAACTGCTAGTCCTGATTTTGAGCTCGTGAATCCTATTGAATACATTCGAACTACATGTAAATCTATAGATGATTTCGAGGATTTGCTAGAGGATATCAGTACTTATCGAGAACTGGATGGACGGGAGAGACACGAAGTATGGTGGAATGATGTGACGCAAGTGGTTGAAGACGAGATGAAAAAGAAGAATTCACAACGGAGAGGCGAAGTTCATTCCATACTTGATAAAGATGTTATTGAGTCATTTAAGGTGAGCAGTTTTAAATATAAAAATTTTATTCTACTACAAAAAGAGAGAAATTCACTGTATCCATTCTCTAATTAGCACTGTCTTCTTCTTCTACGGGCTCTTCTTCCTCCGGAATCGTTGGTATCTCATCATCACGACACATCACAAAACGAGGGATCTCATCCGGAGTTGGCTCACGCTCAAAGTCCATATTCTCCTCGTAGTCGATGATTCCTCCGACGTCTTTGTAGATTTGTTCTGTCAACTCGGACAGTTTTGTGTATTCCTCCTCGCTAACCGAATGATCTTCGGAGAATACAATTTCAGCGATTTCGTGGAACACTTTTGGCAACTCAAGGAATTCCTTGCTAGTGCGAAACTCCTTTTTCTCTCTCCAGCTTCCGAACGACGTAATGCTTTCCATGGCAAGTCTCCAATAGCCAAATGGCACATTTGATAGAACCACGATTCAAGATCCTGGCGAGCACCAACGTTTCCATTAGAATGATGAGCGAGTGGTGCGTAGTCCAAAGTTCCAGAATAAGTAGCCGTTGGAGATCCATTTTCCGTAGTAACGTTCTTCACAAGAGAAGAAATATCCGCCATGAAAAGGTGACGACTGGCGGCGTCGTAGTGGAAACAGTCCAAATCAACATTACGGAGAAGAGATCCGTGTTTGTGAGCACAGCGAATGATCTGAAATTGATTTCATAAAATGTGATAAAAGTCTGAGAAATCCAGATGAACACCTACATTCAACACATCTGATGACAGACGACCGACTGTTCCGAATGTGAACTTGTTGCGAAGCTCAAAACACTGCTCCAGAGTCGGTCCTCCGCGGAAGTAGAGTGTCATATGAAACGCGTCATCGGTCATAAAAATCTTATGGACCTGAGAGAAGTGACGCCAATCCTGGAGTTCGGTTTCCACTTTGCACAAGAATCCCGCTTCGGCGCGAACGACATGAGGAATCGTATCGATAGGGGCCACACGGATAACCAGTTCTTTGTCGTCGGCTCCCAATCCCAAAAAGGTGCCGCCAACTTTGTCATTGAAGCCAATCCTTTCGAAAACCTAGAATTTTCTATTTTTTGGATTTTCGGAATTGTTGAAATTTCTGAAAATTTTGGAGTTTTGAAATTTTTTCTTTTTTGAATTTTAGTTTTTCGGAAATTTTGATTTATTGGGATTTCCGAAATTTGTTAACTTTCAGAAGTTTGAAAATTCTCAGTTTTTGGACTTTTTAAAAAGATTTCCGGAGTTTTGAGGATTCTTTTAAAGTTGTTTCAATATGGGAAAACCCTTATGCGCTTTTACCTAATGATATTCTGTCGGTCAAATTTTTCATTTCAGAGCCTGGTTGATTTTCGACCAGTCTGACCATTGCTAGGAGTCTGGACCTTGGCTGACAAGTTTCCGATGTCTTTGGAAGTTTTGGAGGTTATAAAACAGACCTAGATTGGAACCTCTGCATTCTTGAAACCTTACTTTGACTTGTCCGTCGATGACATGATCCGGTTGATAGCAAGGAATACCGTTCACGATCTCATATTCAACATGATTTGCATCAAGAATTTCCGAATTCTTAACACTTGGCGGAGGAAGAGCCGGTCCTACGAGATGTGGCTCGTCGGCGATCGTATTTTGAAGCTCCATATTTCTCTTCTAGTTCTCTTTTAGTTTGGCTGAAACTGAGTAGTCTGCTGCGTCGTATGAGCCACGTTAACTCGCTGAAATTCAGGTCACCCACGTAGAAGTAGGATGACGCCAATAACCTCATTTAAAAATCTAATTTAAATAATAATCTCCCTTTTTTCAGGATCAGTCTATCAGCCAACTCGAAGCTTTGGAAATTAAAATTGCCGGCAGACTGCGAGATCAAAGCAACAAAGAATTCTGGCTGGACATGGAGCATCAGTGTAAATCTTTCCTCTCTCGGAAACGACTTCGTGAGAATCACAATAAAGTCATGCGTAACCAGCTGCTAAGAATTCGTGAAGATAATAGACGAGACATTCAGTCAGCCACGGAGAATATGCCAATAATGATGGAGACTCCTCAAGTTAAAAGAATCAAAAGTGAAGAAGATGAAGAAGAGGATGACGATGACGATGAGAAGCTGTCGAAGAAGGTTAGAAGGAAGATTGATGTGAAATCGTTGGATGATCCAGAACTTGATGAGCAAGAAAGGGAGAGAAAATGGAGAGCTCTGACTGAGGATCAGTTGGAAGACGTCACTCTAGAACTATACCGTTTAGGATCATTCAGTCCACCGTATAACAGTTTCGACGACACTATGCCTGGAATCGAAGTGGTTGACGCTCAATCGGACATGGAGAGCTTGATGGCGAAACGGAGTAGAAATCGTGGAGAAGTTCCAACGTCTTCTGCTGAAGCTTCTTCTGCTCCTGACTCCAGAATGTTGGCTATTGCTCGTCAAGGAATGGAGGGAGATGAATCAATGTTCTCTGTGGAAGAGCAGCTTGAGACCCAGAAACATTTGTGGTCCGACAAGTATCGTCCGCGTAAACCGACATATTTGAACCGCGTCCAAACTGGTTTCGACTGGAACAAGTACAATCAGACTCACTACGATCAGGACAATCCGCCGCCAAAGATTGTGCAGGGATACAAGTTTAATGTAAGTGGATTTTTAAAGGATCATCAGATTCCAAAAGTTCATTTTTTTCAGATCTTCTATCCGGATCTACTGGATGTCACTCAAACACCAACGTTCACCATCACCCCATGCGACGATAAGGACTTTGCCATCATACGCTTCAAGTCAGGACCTCCATACGAAGATATTGCGTTCAAAGTTGTAAATCGCGAATGGGAGACTCTTCACAAGAACGGATACAAGTGTCAGTTCCAGAATGGCGTCTTTCAGCTGTGGTTCATGTTCAAGAAGTATCGTTATCGTCGTTAATTTATTATGTTTTTCTAATAAACTATTTTTGTTATTATTCAATTAAAATTGAAATATAGGAGTTGTCTGCAACAAAAAAAATATTTTTGAAAATTACCGACAATGTCTTCTAGCATATATAACGTGTTTCAGAATAATGCGAGAGCTTGCCTCTCGTGTAATACTAGGCCTCTTCTCGGTCAACAATGCCGGGTTTAATGCGATGTCTGCGATTTTGATGATCGTCGAAGCGGTTCTTTCACATCTTGTGATTCTTAAAGTGAAATGTAAGAACGGTTAATTATTCTGAAGATTTTTGAGCTCAAAAATGGAATTTTTTAGCATTTTCTATTAGATTCTGGAGCCAGAATTTCGAGAGAAAAAATTTATTTTTCTTCGATGTTTCGGGAATTTTTTAGACCTTTTCCAGCTATTTTCGAAGATTCTTTTTCGATGTTTCCGAATTTTTTTTTGTTCTGCAATTTGATGGAACGGTGTTTTGATTACTGTAGATTACTGTAGAAACCAGAGATGTCCGGATTCCGGATTCCGGGCATTTTTCATTTGTCCGGATTCCGTATTCCGAAAAATTTTTTTTATTCCGGATTTCAAGCATATTTGTTAATTTGCAAGGATTCTCTGACTTTTTTGAACTTCAGCGACTAAAAATGCAAAAGTATAGCATAACATGTATTTTTAGAACTTTTCTGCCCGTTAGGAGAACTCAACATTTCTGATTTCCGTATTCCGGATTTCGGCCTTTTTTCATTCCGGATTCCGGATTCCGAGAAAATGATCTTATTCCGGATTCCGGATTCCGTTTCTCAAAAAAGTCATTCCATCTCTGGTAAAAACCTGATTTCTTTTTCTATTTTTTGTGCAAACACAATCACGTCAAAATGCAGATAAACTTTGCTTGCAAAAAAAATTTCAAAATACAAGGTTTTCTACAGTATTCTACAGTAATCCAAAACATCATCCCATCAAATTTCAGCCAAAAAACCGGAAAAATCGAAAAAAAAACCTTTAAAAATTTCTGAAAAATCTATAAAGGTCAACAAATTTTGCTAAAAATCAAAGAAAAAAATCTTTCTCTCGAAAGTTTTGCGATTTTAACTTCGAATTTCCAAAAAAAATTGTTTTGAATTCAAAAATAAATGAATTTCTCCTCGAAAATGCCTATTCTTGACCCCAAAATTCGCAGTTTTGACGTCTGAAATGCCATTTTTCTACCTAGAAATTTCTATTTAGCTATCCGATAACTCCAATTTCGACCCCTAAAAAAAGCTCTATTTTTGACTTGAAAAGCAAAAAAAGGTCTAAAAATTTTGCAAAAAAAATCGAAGAAATCAATTTTTTTCTCGATTCTTGGGCACTTTTATTACTATTAAAAACTTTAATTTTCCCACTTTATTGGGGAAAATAACTGAAAACTCGGCGATAAGCAGTGAAAACGAGAAATAAACATTTATTTAGATTACTGTAGCTCCGATTTTTGTACCAGAATAATGTGAGCTCCAGACCATTTTTTAACTTTATTCAGACACCGAAATCGATTGGAGCACTTATATGCAACAAGTGGAATGTTATACGAATAAGGGAATTCTAAATTATACACGAATTGGCGGAGATACGGGACCAATCGTCTACCCGGGCGGTCATCTTTTCACCTACCGTATCCTCTATTTTCTGACAAGTTCTGGAAAGAATATTCGGTTGGCTCAACATATATTCCAAGTGTTTTATTTGTTCAATGTCTATATGGTGTTCCGAATTCTCAAGAAAACCAAACGTATTCCCCCGATCGTCTTGCTCTTTGTTACTGTAACTGGCTACCGTATCCATTCGATTTTCATGCTTCGCCTCTTCAACGATCCACTTGCAATGATGCTATTCTACGTGGCGATGGACCGGTTTTTGCATCAGAAATGGATTGTTGGCTGTGTATTCTACAGGTTAGCCTTCATACAATTCCGGCTCCTGGACGTTTCCGAACTTTTCTGCAATTTTTCCTAGTAGTTTTTGCACACCAAATGCAGGCCCTGATACTAAAAATTTGGTTGAAGAAATATCAGAAAAAGTGTGTCAAAAAATGTCACAAAAGCTAGACACCATAATTTAGAGGAAAATAGAAAACTAAACGAAATGTAAGCCAGGGTACTGCATAGGTATTTCGACGAAAACGACAATTTGGACTTTTCTTAGTCGAACAATTTGTTTTCTAATGAAACATGTGAAAAATTATTACTCATAGGAAACTGTAAAAATGTACTAATTAGCCAGACTTTTCGTCTGTTGATCCCTTTCGCCGCGTAGAGGCTCAGTGCGTGAAAGTGAATCTGGTTTTTACCTGGAAAAAACCTGACAAAAAACCACTGGCATCAGGATATGAGGGAGTGAGCCTATCATTATTTGGAGTACGGTAGATGATAACAAATAAAAAAGCAGAAAACGACAAATTGAAATGTGCAATACTCATTTGGTGTGCAAAAACCGATAGGCAAAAATGCAGAAAAGTCTGAAACATTGGGTTCTCAACCGTCGGGTTTTGAAACGTCGTGCTCTGAAATTTCGGGTTCTGAAAAGTCGTAGTTCTGAATCTTCTGGTTTTGTTATGCCAAGTTCTGAAACGTCGTAGTTCTGAACCGTCGGGCTTTGAAATGTCGGGTTCTGAAACGTCTAGGAGCCTCAAATTATAAATTTCAAAGCAAATTCGAATGTTTTCAGTTTCGCAGTTTCCATCAAGATGAATGTGCTTCTCTTCGCACCCGCATTGTTCTTCACTCTCATCCTTAACAACTATTTTATGCCAACAATGGGATATTTATCACTTTGTGCGTTGATTCAACTTTATGTTGGAGGCCCATTCTTGTTGCATGATTGGAAGTCATATGTGCAAAGATCATTCGATTTGGGACGAGTTTTCATGTTCAAATGGACCGTAAATTGGAGATTTCTGCCTGAAGATCTATTCTTGGATAAACGATTCCATATGGCTCTTCTTGTTGGACACATCACCTTTTTAGCAATTTTCGCTTACTATATGTGGTTCAGGTATCTTTTTTTTCGTACAAAAAACCGAGCTGAAGGTCTCACAACGATAACTACCGTAACCTAATACATCGTTTTTTACTGCTTTTCGTCGAGATTTCAGTTATTTTGCACCCAAAAAAGTCGGGTAATCAAAGTTTTTGATAGTGATAACGGACTCAAAAATCGAGAAAATAAATTGATTTTTTCCTTCAATTGTGTGCAAAATTTTTAGACCTTTTTAGGTTTTTCAGCAAATTTTGAAGATTATTTCTCGACTTTCCCGATTTTTTTGTCTGAAATATGATGGGATGGTGTTCTTGATTACTGTAGATTACTGTAGAAAACCTTGTATTTTGTAGTTTTTTTTGCAAGCAAAATTTATCTGCATTTTGACGCACGGTGAATAATTTGCGAAATTTGATTTTTTTTTCTGATTTCTTGGCGCTTTTCTCGATATAGTGGAAAATTAGCTTTTTCGCCATTTAAAAATTCTAGGTCGAAACTTTTGATTTCAAAATAGGTAACAATTATGAAGGTGAGGAAAACACACAAAATGAGCCTAAAAACGTCTGATTTGGTTGAGAAATGAATGAGGAGATACATTTTTCAGAAAATCAACTGAAAAATTCAATTTTTTGAGGTTTTTGCTGACCTGTTCGAATACCACTGATCGTATATTTTTTTTTAATTAGGTAACCTTTGTGCAGAATTTTCTAGGGAACATTTCTATATAAACTTTTCTCTGAAAAAATCAAAAATGAGGGAGGAGATAGGTTCAGAAGCAGTCAGATTACTGTAGATTTGTGTGAAAATAAAAAAAAATTTCATTTTTTTTTCCAAAATAGTTTGCTTGTTTATTCTGCGTGTTATTTATGGCGGGAAACTTTTGGCGTGGATTGTCGTGGAATGACCTAGAAAGGGGAGAATTGAGGGAAAAAGTGATGCCTAGAGTCTCAAATCCCTCAATAGGTCGGTTCACGAACAAATTATGTCCTTTTGAACTTTTTGAATTTTGGTTTTTTTGCCGATGCCCGAGAAACGCGTCAACAAAAACCAGCTGTGCACATTTCGTGATTTATTCACCGTGTGACGTGATTGTGTTGCAAAAAAAAACTACAAAAATAAATTAGGTTTCTACAGTAATCTTCAGTAATTCAAACAACGTTCTGTCGAAGTTCTGACAATAAAAAAAACCAGAAAACTCGAAAAAGAATCTTTGAAAATGGCTGAAAACCCTGAAAAGGTCTAAAAATTTCGCGAAAAATCGAAGAAAAATTGAGTTTCCCCTCAAAAGTTTTTGTGATTTTTGCATCGAAAATTCCAAAAAAAAAAGTAGTTTTGGCTTCTATTCTAGATCCAGTCCCCGATACCAGTGGTAAACATCTACTGATATTTTTTGTTACTTTTTGGCAAGACCCTTATATGTTTTTTACACCTACTGATATTTCGTCGGTCAAATTTTCAGTATCAGGGCCTGTTCTAGATCCCAAAAATCACAATTTTGACGTCTGAAATGCCATCTTTCGACCTCGAAATGCTATATTTCAATTCCCAAAATTCCTAGTTCGTGCTCAAAAAATCAAAAACTCTTTTTTGACATTTTTATAGAATTTTTCGAAATACATCCTCGATTTTTTTTCGTCAAGTTTTCTGTTATTTTCCCCAAAAAATTGAAAAATTAAAGTTTTTGATAGTAAAAAGTTAACAGAAATTGCACAGAAATCAAAAAAAAAGAAACATTTTTTAGGTTACGGACGCTGAAAAACCTGGAAAGGTCTAAAAATGTTCCAAAAAGCGAAGAAAAAATAACTAAAAATCCCTTAATTTTTTGGTTACTGTAGTTTTTGTTTCTTCCACAGCTCCAATTTTTTAACCAGGTTAATATTCGTCAATTACACTGAAATACGCTTTTCATATTTCAGACGTCTCAACGGTCTGCGACTATCCCTCTACCTCCGAGCTTTCGATGGAATCCTCACCAGCACCGGCCCCACTGACACCTTCTACGCTTTCTGCACATCCAATCTCATCGGAATCGCATTCTCTAGATCCCTTCATTATCAGTTCTACAGTTGGTACTTTCATCAGCTTCCATTTTTGCTATTCTGTGATTATCCTCATGTTAACTCTATTTCTAAAATCCCATGGAAACAATTCTTCTGGAAAGTTCCCCTACTTCTGGCTATCGAACTCTGCTGGAATGTCTACCCATCCACGTGGTGGTCTTCTGCACTTCTTCATATTTGCCACGTCATCATCTTCTGGCATCTGATTTCCACCCGAGTACAGAGACCAATAGATACAGTTTCATGGAGGACGTTTGACAAGATTCATGAAGAGCAGGAAATGCTAAAGAACTTGGTTGAAGAACACGATCAGGTTATTCCACCAACAGAACTTCCTGATTTTGTGGAAGATGATGATCAGGAGAAAATTAAAGAGTACAGAATGTCCAGGATGCCGGAAAGGAGAGAAAAATCAAAGAAGGAACTGGAGAAAGGTTTCCAAAAATATTATAGAGAGCAGATGGCAGATGGATACTTCCAAGACGATTTTAGAGTCTATGTGAGTTCTAACAGGCCCTGAAAATAACGGTCATGGCTTACATATACTGTCTATTCAATATAACAGTGGGCACGACGAGCTTCGAGTTGCATCTGATGTTGGCGGAGACTGGCGTAGGTTCGTCGAATCCGCTCCTCAATATATGCATTTTGTTCGTCCAGTTCTCGCTGCTCCTTTGTCTTCTTTCCGTCTTCATATTCTTCCTCGGACCTCTCTGACGTCTCATTCTCTTCCTCTGATGATTCCAACGAATCTTCTTCAGAATCTTCAGAATCCTCCGTCTCTGTACACTCATCCGATTCATCTGTCGACCCTTCTATCTCCTCAATTTCAGGATTCAGATGAAACTTCACGAGATTTTCTTCATCTTCTAGTGGAATTTCTTCATCACTACTATCCAATCCTTCTTCTTCTTCTACTTCATCGCCATCTTCCATACT
>NC_013486.2:12268607-12270491 GCF_000004555.2 Caenorhabditis briggsae | reverse complement strand
TTTTTGGAAAATTTTAAGGATTTCTAGCTATTTTCAAAGATTCTTTCAAGATATTGTTCCGTCTGAAATTTGATGGAACGTTGTTTTAATTACTGTAGGTTACTGTAGATAGAAAACTAATTTCCTTTTGTAGTTTTTTTCGCAAACACAATCACGTGAAAATGCAGATAAATTTTGGTTGCAAAAAAACTACAAAATGCAGGGTTTTCTACAGTAATCTACGGTAACCTACAGTAATCCTAAACCATCCCGTCAAATTTCAGACTAAAAACTCGGAAAATCGAAAAAAATTCTTTGAAAATAGCTGAAAATCGAAAAAAGGTCTGAAAATTTTGCAAAAAATCCAAGAAAAAATCCATTTTTTTTCTCTAGATATTTGGTCGTTTTCAGTCAATTTTCACTATCAAAAACTTATATTTTCTAACTTTTTTGTGGTAAATAACTGAAAAACTGACAGAAAACAGTGAAAAAACGAGAAATTAATTCCGGAAAAATACGAAATATTCGGGAAAAAAAACGAAAAAGAATTATCACAAAAGCGCCATCCTTTTTTGATATTTTTTGAAAATCTAGAAAAAAACACATAAGGGAAAACCCAAATTTCACATACTCATAAACAGTTTCAGTACCTCGATTCTTTTTCTCTTTAAAAATCAGTTATTTCAGTACACAGACAACTATGATATGCAAGTCGTAGGGATAGAATCGATAACGGATAAGAGCAAAATGAGTGTGGAGGATCGGGTGAAGACGATTTATGCACAAGCTCTGAATCTTCAAAAAAGTATGGAAGATGGCGATGAAGTAGAAGAAGAAGAAGGATTGGATAGTAGTGATGAAGAAATTCCACTAGAAGATGAAGAAAATCTCGTGAAGTTTCATCTGAATCCTGAAATTGAGGAGATAGAAGGGTCGACAGATGAATCGGATGAGTGTACAGAGACGGAGGATTCTGAAGATTCTGAAGAAGATTCGTTGGAATCATCAGAGGAAGAGAATGAGACGTCAGAGAGGTCCGAGGAAGAATATGAAGACGGAAAGAAGACAAAGGAGCAGCGAGAACTGGACGAACAAAATGCATATATTGAGGAGCGGATTCGACGAACCTACGCCAGTCTCCGCCAACATCAGATGCAACTCGAAGCTCGTCGTCAGAATGTATATTAGCCTAATTAACAAATTTATTTATTTATTCATTCATCTGGGTCAGTTAAAATTTAGTCGTTGCTTGTTTTGTTTTACAGAAAAAATCAGGGTTGTTATTTAAAATGTTTAAATTAAAATGTGAATATTTTGTTTAATGTACTGGGTCCATCAAAATGCCTTTTCTTTCAATGACTGTTTCAATGAATTTGTTGTTTTTTATCTGAATTTTTCGTTCTCAAAGATTCCAGCTCATTGTATATTTTTTCTTAGTATTAGGTAAACAGGGATGTTTGGAATGGCTGTTTCAGAATATTCCGATTTTCGAAGTCTTGGAATTTCAGAATTTTCCGATTTTTGAAATCTCAGAATTTCGGGAAATTCGGATTTTCAAAATTTTGGAATTTTCGAATTTCCGAATTTTAAAAATTTCCAAAAAATGGATTTTTCCGATTTTCGAAATCTCGGACATTTGAAAATACAGCTTCACGGTCTCCCACAGAACATTTCCGAACTGCAAATTAATTTTTGATCTACAGTAAAAAAAATTTGGCGCGATCACAATTGCAGGTTTAAAACCATAATTTCAGAATTTTTTTATCTGATTTTGTGGAGATTCAAGATGATTCAAATGATTCTTAAAAAATTAATTCGTGGTTATTGAATCCTGTATGGTCCTTTTCCGGAAGAAAAAATTTCAAAAATGGTCATTTTTAAAAGTTTTTTACAGAAAAAATGTAT
>NC_013486.2:12258804-12267607 GCF_000004555.2 Caenorhabditis briggsae | reverse complement strand
ACTTACAGAGTCCGCAAGTTTGTGGGCAGTTACGGGCCATGAAGTCTCTGTAGAAGACGTTGGTACAGTAGCTTCTCCATCCTGGACACTCGTTGATTCCATTGGTGTTTGAACGATCGGCACAGGCGAATGGAGGAAGTGGGGAGATAGTTGAAGGTGGGAAGACGGTAGATCCAGAAGTGGATACTTGCGGAGTGATGCAACACTCACCGTTGGTGATTACGGTAAATCCAATTGGACAAACATTGTTGATGGAGCCTGAAATAATTAATGAAAGAAGATAGCGGACTCTGGAAACTCACGTCCAACAGTGCGGATTCTACAAATTGTAGTTTGAGTTGGAAGATTGAATGAGGATCCAGACGAGAACAGTCCAGTTGGTAGACCAGCTTGGAAAGGGTGCGACTTGGCAACTGATGGCTTATTTTCAGAGCTCGTCTCAGAGGAAACTGGAGGTGAAGGTGTTGGAATTCCTGAAGCCGAAGACACGACAAGAGCCAAAAGAGCCAAAAGCTTATACATTTTCCAGTAGGAGATGGGAGAACATGACTTTCCTAGGAAATCAGTGGGCTTTTATAGGTCCCAAGTTTTCAGATTTCCGCGAAAATATTTGCTCTGAACTTTGAAACTCCCTTTTTAAAAATAAATCTCTATTTGCATTTTTGGAAACATTTCAAACATTTCAACAGATGATCATTACAACCATTATTCTGTGAAAACAAGGTTTTTACAGAAGCAGCTGTTCAAATATAGTTTTATATCCTGGAGTGACCTAGACATTTTCCAAATTCAAAATATTAGCTTTGAAAGTCTCGTCTGTAAATTTTTAGCTACAAATTTTGAACGAATATCTGAAAACCGGGGTTTTTGTTGATGAAAAATAAAATACACATTCAAACACAGATGAAATACAAAAAGAGAAGATAACGGGTGAGCAAATGTTCAAACATTTTCCAAGGAATCTGAATTTCTCGTTCTTTGAAGTACTCCTCTAAATCTTCATAAATTCTACTATTGCAGAAAATGTCAATTTTATCTTCTGCAGATCATTTTTGCCTGGCTTCCTGTAGAATCGCTTCAAATTGTGCATCCGATAAATTTTGAACCATCTGAAACGTGTTACTCGTGAAAAATTAGGTCCTTGATACGACTAGGTTAATCCCGACCATCCACTGAGCTCCTGGAAAAAAAGTTAAGTGATGAATGGCTTTCCCATTTTAACGTTAGAAACAGGAAGTAGAATATCAGCAATTCTGATCCCAACTGCTTTCAAAAATGATAATATTGTTTCTATCTGAGTGTGAAATATATAGCTGAAAAAGCTTTACAAATCAATGTTTTGCTAGAAACTCTCTTCCTCAAAGGAACGTAGGAGTTCACCCAGAATTTCAATTATGCCAGAGATCATCTGAATTGCCCGAATGAATATTTATTTTAAAAAGATTCAATTATTTACAACACTAGCGATCTACGCCAAAAAAAAAGAAGAAGAATTTGATTATTGACAGTATCCGCAAGTCTTTGGGCACTGAATCTTCATCCAATCCTTCAACGAAGCATTGTTACAGAGTCCAATGTTGGCGAGACATTCAGATCTTCCAGTCGTTGGGTTGATCGAATCAACACATGTGGTAGAGGCGGTGGCTGGACCTGAAATACTTTTTAGTTATTTCTATGGATCTAATAGAGAACTCACACAATCCACAAGTCTGTGGGCAATGATGGGTCATGTAGCTCTTGTGGAACATGTGATGACAGTATTCCTTCCATTGTGGACATTCGTTGATTCCATTGGCATTTGCCTTATCGAAGCATGTCGAGTGACTGGTTGGGGATGGGAGGACTTGTTGAGTAGGACAACATTCACCACTGGAAATCAGGGTGTGACCGGTGGGACACTGATTGTAGATGGCTTCTGGAAGTTTCCTTTTAAAGCTTTCTAAAGGTCATCTTGAGAAATTACCTCCAATTGGTCTAGTTCTGCAAGACGTAGTTGTTGGAGCTGGAATTGTAGCTTGTGTTGGGAACCCAAAGTTGAATCCAGAAGGTGCCGTTGGTAGGCCAGCTTGGAAAGGATGTGACTTGGCAACCGGTGGCTTATTTTCCGAAGAAACTGGAGTTGAAGGTGTGGATTTTCCAGAAGCCGAAGCCACAATAGCCAAAATAACCAAAAGTTTGCACATCTTTCACAGAGGAGGATGTTGAACATTTCGAGTTACGTCCTTTTATAGCTCATTACATTGCTCAATTTACAAGTTTTTGAGCGAGCAGAGATCCTTGTTATTTCGCATTTTTGCAGATAAAATGTTTTCAGTCGGACTCACTTTTTCAAAATGATCATTTTTTCAACATGATCCCATAAACAAGTTTTTTCTAGTTTCTGACCCATCATCTGTTCAAACAAAGTCCTTTTTGGTCTGAAACGGTTGAAATCACAAGAACCAAACGTTTTTTGAGCTTCTACTGAAGTTCGAAAAATCATGTATCTTTGGAAAATTCTGAGATTTGTAGGAATCTGAAAGGATATTCAGATTTCCGAGATTCTAAAAGCTTCAATTTCGGATTCAACTATCCACACGATTGCATTTATTCACAAAAGAAAAAACAAACCGTATATGTAAAAAAAACACAGGCGAGATACAGAAAATATGGGAAATGAATTGAAGGACCGATCAAAAGAAATCAAGAGATCGGAAGGTAAAAAAAGAGAATTTTGAGATAGCTTTAAAACAAAAGATTGAGTCTGGAATATGGTCAAAAACAGGGGAAGAAATAAAACAGTGTCAATTTCCAGTGAACAGAAGAAGCATGATGAAATAAAAATTCACAAAGAATTAGACCATGCGAACATGCTCCAGTGTCATAATTGGGGCTAGATAGTTTTGATTTTCATCCGGAACCTGATTCCAATTTTCTCTTTCTTCAAAATACTCCATAAGACACTCCTCAATACGGTTGTTGTCATAAAACTCCACAGTTTCTTCCAGGGATCGACGGAGCTTCGCTTCTTCTCTCTTCTCTTCGATTTTGGAATTTTCGATGTTTTGGAGAACCTGAATGTTTCAATTTTAATAATTACAATTTCAGAAAAGAAGAAAACTCACAGTAGCTTGGTCAACATTTTTTCTTGAGATCTTCTTTTGATTTCGGGACTTCTCAGTTTTCTTCGATCCTTTAGACTTTTGAGCTCCCTTGTCAACTCGTTGAATATCCATTTGGGGTGTCGGGGATTGGCTAGAGCTCTTGGCCTTTGCTTTGGATGCGGACTTTTTGTTGGTGTCAATGGTTTGAGGTGTCATCTGGAAAATTGTTGTGGTTATAACATAAAACGATCTGGACAAGAAAAACTGGAAGATTCGAGAAGATGATGTCGGCTGGTTCTAAAAATGATCAATCTGCCTGATTTTATTTTAATGTTCCTTTTTTCAGCAAATTGTTACCTGAACGATAACTGACTTCAAATTCATATATTCAAAATTCAAAAAAAAAATGTCGGACGTAGTGTGCTTTATTCTGGAGACTGTTGGAAAATTTTTTATCTTTGACAGGGACCGAGAAAAATTGGCTCAAAATTAAAAGCTAGGGGACCTTCTACATATGACAGGTTTTACGATAAAGTTACATGAACAAAAATGATATTATTGAAAGCAAAAATTTGAAGCTGAAAAATCTTTGATTCTCCACCAAAATGAGTGAGTAAACGAGGCATAAATTACATGAATCGATAACCAATAGCACAGCCAAATACAAATGCCGTGATAGAAGGGCTTTTAGACTCTTAACTTTGAAACATTTTGTCTTGGTTTCTGTTAAAGATATAAAAAATGGGTCAACTGACATTTATCATAACATCATTAACGTTTTATCAGCTAAGCCCGTTTTGATACCTTTTACAGAAACCAAGTTAAATTGACTCAAAGTTGAAAAACCAAAAAAATTCAAAATGTTTTGTTTTCTTCGATTTTGGAATTTTCGATGTTTTGGAGAACCTGAATGTTTCAATTTTAATAATTACAATTTCAGAAAAGAAGAAAACTCACTGTAGTCTTCATAGTTTGGTTCCTATTTTTCCTTGTGATCTTCTTTTGTTTTCGGGACTTTTCATTTTTCTTCGATCCTTTAAACTTCTCGATTCCTTTGTTAACTCGTTGAATATTCATTTGGGGTGTCGGGGATCGGCTAGAATTCTTGGCGTTCGCTGGGGATGCGAATTTTTTGTTGGTTTCAATAGTTTGAGGTCTCATCTGGAAAAAGTATTGTGGTTCAAAACGTAAAAAAACTTCGGACAAAAAGAATCAAAGAGATTGGAGAAGAAAATGATGTTGGCCGGAATTTTAAAGAGTCGCTGGATTCTCTTTGGGCTGTCCATTTTTCACCGAATCGTTGCCTAAATTAACAATTCGACAATTCTAGCAATCGAAATTATTGTGTTTTATCCTGAAGACCAAAACACTCTACCTGAATTTTGACATAAAAGTTACATGGACAAAACTAATCTATCGTAACAGCTCTAATAGAAACCCACCCTATAGGCGCACTTCGCACTTTTTTTGAAAATTTTCTGATATCTTTTGAAGAAACCGAGAGAAATGAGCTGAAAGTCCAAGTATTGAACGAGCTTCTATTAGAACAAATACGGTAATTCAGAAGAATCTTCTTAGCAATCTAACTTATTGTAGTTCATTCTAAACAATGTAACACTATACCAGGAATTCGACATAAAATCTACATGAAAAAAACAATATAGCTGAAAAAAAATACAGTTTTGAAGCTAAAAAAATCTTGGATTCTTTAGTGAGAAGGACCAGGTAAGCTCGAAATAAACATTCGACATGAATCGATAACAATTAGCACAACCACATGCCCATAGAACCTGTAAGGGACCCTACACTTTCAACTTTGAGAAACCTTTTCTCTCGGCTCATGTTAAACACACTAAACAATGGTCAACAGATAATATGTTCATCAAAATTTGAAAAAATTTCATCAGTTAATCACTGTTTGATAACTCTTACAGTAACTACTAAAAACTTACTCGAAGTTGACATTCCAGAAATCCAAGAAAATTCCGAAAATGCTTAAAAATCCTTATAAACCTGAAATCCTGAAACTACGAAAAAATTCTAAATATTCGAAAATTCCAAAAACATATCCTAAAACATCGAAATCCTAAATATAAAAAAAAATTCTCGAAAGGGAATAAAATTGCGGTCAAAAACGGCAGTCAGGCAATTCTAAACAGACTCAATGATAACATGTTTTCTACAGGGTGCTCATTAATTATTGTCATCAATTTGAACCACAATAGCTTCAATAAAACTCATAGAATTACTTTGGAAAATCTTATCAAGACCGCGATTTTGGTGTCAGTAATTATTGCGCACCCTGTACATTATCGGTTTGTTCTAGCCAAAATTCCTTCTAATAAAACGCTCGAGAGCGTTTTCTAAATCAAATACAAAACGAGAGGGAAAAAAAACAAGAAACGGAAGATTGATCAGGCACGGTACTCTCTAATACAGTGCGTTCCACAAGGATATGACCCCCTCCTCGTAATCGAGGAGGGGTCCGACCCTTTTGAATGCACTTGTGCGGGCACTGTGTTAAAAACCAGAGACAGGGGTAGGTCAAAAAAGAGGTCACGCGAAAAAACAATGCCAACGTGGCAGATGACCCCGATCTATTAGCGTTTTTCGGTGAAGAAGAGTTTTGCAATTGCGCTCCAGTGATAACAGTTTTATGTTTGGTAGAGCTGTTTGACCTCTTTATATCGGTAAAAACAGTTTCATTAATTAACAACAAAAAACTAAAATCAGGTAGAATTCGTTGTAGTCGTTTCAAAAGCCGTCTCATCCTCCACGTCTTCTTTTCTCGTGTACCAATCATTGTACGTTGCTGTCCATCCTTCCAGAAACTCGTGAGACGGACTCACTTCCAGAATATAGATTGATTCTGATGGGTCGTCGAATACTTCTTCGATATCTGGAAATTAAATGTTTTTTTTCTGGAAAATTTCAAAAAAAAACTTTGCGACAAAACCAGGAAAATCAACACAAAGCCAGTGAAGCAGAAAACGACCAGGGCGACATTATGGATTCCAACTCGGCGGGTGTGTCTGAAAACAGTTTTTTTGATTGCTCAGCCTTAACTCATAAAATCACAAACTTACGTTTTGTTAATAATTTCCGGCAAATTCCAAAGGAAATTGACCATTTTTGGAGTGGTTTGAACGAACCAAAACCATATTGCTTTTGCTATAATTTGTAGCTTTTTCCATATTTTTTCGTGTAAAGGAATTTTTCTAGGTTCAGGTTCGTATGATCGTCTTAGGTCTTCTTTTGCTTGCTGTAGCTTATATCGTACTGCCTCACGATATTCCTCGGTAGGTCTAGTATCTTTCCATGGGTCCGTTGCTTGGGAGTCAACTTGGGTCATGGAATTTGAAAACTGGAGGGTTTTTCCAAAATAAATTGTTGAGAGACACGTAAACCAAGATTACCAGTACAACTGGAAACAGAAAAAATGCGGTCAATGATGCCTGAATGATAGTTTATTTACAAATTTCAATTATTTACAACACTAGCAAACAAAGGAAGAATTGAATTATTGACAGTATCCGCAAGTCTTTGGGCACTGAATCTTCATCCAATCCTTCAACGAAGCATTGTTACAGAGTCCAATGTTGGCGAGACATTCAGATCTTCCAGTCGTTGGGTTGATCGAATCGACACAAGTGGTAGAGGCGGTGGCTGGACCTGAAATATGTTCTAATTATTATTCGTATCTCTGGGGAATGAGGGTCCAGTATCCCAGTATCCAATCATACATCGAAAAAAGAACAACTTTTTTCTCTAAAGTATATTATTAGCGTAGGCTATAACACCCTGTTCCCAAAATTTCTTGTATTCTCTGAAACAATGTACCCTAGGAACTGTTTCGATGTTTTTCGATGTACCTTTGGAACCTAGGCCTTCAATGAAACTCACACAATCCACAAGTCTGTGGGCAATGATGGGTCATGTAGCTCTTGTAGAACATGTGACGACAGTATTCCTTCCATTGTGGACATTCGTTGATTCCATTGGCATTTGCCTTATCGAAGCATGTCGAGTGACTGGTTGGGGATGGGAGGACTTGTTGAGTAGGACAACATTCACCACTGGAAATCAGGGTGTGACCGGTGGGACACTGATTGTAGATGGCTTCTGTGGAAATTTCAATTTAAACATTTAGAGTTATTCAAAAATTTACCTCCAATTGGTCTAGTTCTGCAAGTAGTGGTTGTAGCCGGGGTCGGGAACCCAAAGTTGAAACCGGAAGGTCCTGTAATCGGAGTTGGGAGACCAGTCGAAAAAAGTCCAGAAGAAGGTGGATGAGAGAAAGATCCAGAAGGTGCCGTTGGTAGGCCAGCTTGGAAAGGGTGAGATTTGGCAACCGGTGGCTTATTTTCCGCAGAAACTGGTGAGGAAGGTGTGGAAGTTCCAGAAGCCAAAGTCACGATAATAGCCAATAGAGCCAAAAGCTTGCACATCTTTTTCAAAGAAGGATGTAGAATATTTTGGATTGTGGCTTTTTATAAATCTTACTGAAAAATCATAGATCCATGTTTTTCCAGTTTTGCAACATTTCGTTTATTTTCAACATCTGAACTTTACTGCATTAAGACCCCTTTGCTCTAATTGTGCATTCCCAAAAAATCAAAAACTTCCGCCTGTTCAAATACAAACTTTCCCAATAAATGATGTCAATTAAAGATTGAAAAACTGTAAACGCGGTGGTGCCAAATCACTATTTAATTAGCTGGGCTAGCAAGATACAGTACCCAAAAGTTTCGTATAAAAACGAAAGGGTTTGGGGGTAAAAGCATGTTCTTCCTTCTCTTCTCTTCGGGAATAATGTACAAGCTCTTGGCTCTTTTGGCTGTCTTCTCGGCTTCGGCATGGGCTCAACAGACCACTTGTAGAGTTGCAACTCTTGGACGTAAGTTCAAAAAAAATCATTTTTTGTGGAAAGAAAATTTTCCCTTATTTTGTCCTTAACAGAGGCTGCGCCGAGATACCCCATATTTTAAAGGCGCATATCGCAAAAACTAAGATTTTTTTCAAAAGTTGTCAGCTAGAAAAATATAGAAAATTTTATTTCAAAAATTTTGGAAATTTATAAATTTTTTGCACCTTTTTTCGTTTTTGAGATATTCGTCTTCAAAAAATTGACGCCCCTTTGGCCGCGGCACTTAAAAATTTTCAGACAATTAAAACTAGTAAGAGCCTGTTTTAGACCTAACTTTCAAAATTTTCATTTTCAAAAAAAGAAGCAAAAAAGGCGGTCAGAGAACTTATGGAGTAGATAGGATACCGTAAAACCTCTAATAGAACGACACCCGGATCGTCCACTTTGAGCCTATATATCTCATTTTCTGTGAAAGATATCAAAAAGTGGCTAACTAGTAAAATGTTGCTGATATCCTGATAAACATTTTACTAGTTAACCACTTTTTGATATCTTTCACAGGAAGTGAGATATATAGGCTCAAAGTGGACGATCCGGGTGTCGTTCTATTAGAGGTTTTACGGTATCCTATCTACTCCATAAGTTCTCTGACCGCCTTTTTTGCTTCTTTTTTTGAAAATGAAAATTTTGAAAGTTAGGTCTAAAACAGGCTCTTACTAGTTTTAATTGTCTGAAAATTTTTAAGTGCCGCGGCCAAAGGGGCGTCAATTTTTTGAAGCCGAATATCTCAAAAACGAAAAAAGGTGCAAAAAATTTATAAATTTCCAAAATTTTTGAAATAAAATTTTCTATA
>NC_013486.2:12255756-12258794 GCF_000004555.2 Caenorhabditis briggsae | reverse complement strand
CTAGTGTTGTAAATAATTGAAATTTGTAAATAAACTATCATTCAGGCATCATTGACCGCATTTTTTCTGTTTCCAGTTGTACTGGTAATCTTGGTTTACGTGTCTCTCAACAATTTATTTTGGAAAAACCCTCCAGTTTTCAAATTCCATGACCCAAGTTGACTCCCAAGCAACGGACCCATGGAAAGATACTAGACCTACCGAGGAATATCGTGAGGCAGTACGATATAAGCTACAGCAAGCAAAAGAAGACCTAAGACGATCATACGAACCTGAACCTAGAAAAATTCCTTTACACGAAAAAATATGGAAAAGTTCTATTAGAGGTTTTACGGTATGTCGTCCTAGAGGCACTAGGTTTCTAGGTCTCTGAGCGTATTTCCAAAGGAACAGACTGATTGGTCCAGCCAGCCGTGGCCGACCAGCCGCGACCGACCACGGCTACGATTCCACAAACCACTGATAAAATCTTTGGGAATATCCAGAAATCATCAATCACAATCTAAAAATTCCAGCCGCCATTTCCAACCTCTGTCCAGTTGGATATACCGTAATCTCAAGCGGTGACTGTTGCCCAACATCCTCCGTTGCCACATCCACCACATCCACCACCTGCGCGGACAAGACCAATGCTCAAGGAGTCAACGAGTGTCCCGGATTGAAGAGCTACTGTAACAACAGTCTCTACAAACAATTGATGACTGAACAATGCGCCAAGACTTGTGGATTCTGTAAGTCCCCTTTCGACAGATCAATTTTGACAGATCGAAATGAATGCCTTATTCTTCTTCAAATTCTATTCCAAATGTTCCAGGTAGCCCATCCAACACCTGCCAAGACCTGACCAACCCCAACACTGGAAGATCTGATTGCGCTGCCAACGCCAACAAGTGTAACGATAGCCTCTACAGAGAAATGATGAAGACTCAGTGCCCAAAAACTTGCGGATATTGCAAATAATTTCTCTTTAATTCAATTTAATGTCCTGTGTAGTATCGGTAGAGTCTGAAAAATAAACAGCTTCAATCACGCAATTTTGGTGAAATCGAACATCACAAGGTCAAAATATGAAAAACGCCTCTTTTATTAGACACTATGAGTCATTTGGCATCTGTTTAAACATTCAAAAGCAAACATTTTATCTCAATCGTTCCATAAATGTCTCCATAAAAGAGGCTTATAAAAGGGATGACAGTTATTATTGTTTTTAATTTTCACAAAAAATGATTCAAATTCTAATTTTGGCCCTTTCCATCGTCACAGTTACTATGCAGCAGTTGGCATGCGAACCAGGATATGCTATCGGAGGTAATCTGTTTTTAATTTTAAGAAAACTGTCATCTCTTGCATGCAGAACGTTTTTTAATCGTTTTTTCCTTGGAAAAAATCTTTAAACTTCGATTTAGAGCTTTTAAGGATCAAAAATTTGAATTCTACGCCCTTGAAAACCTATGTATCCACTCAGGATTCGAAGTTGTCTGCCTTCTGCTCTAAAGCCAGACCTCTTACCCACTGCGCTAGCCGCCTCGAGGAGCCGCGCGCTCGCCGTTAACCCTGACGGGATATATAGGTTTTAACCCTGACGGGATATATAGGTTTTTAGGGTGTTAAACTCTATTTTTTGAGTTTCAAGTGCTGAAAATAGTGCTGGAAAGCTCTTCTTAAAGGGAAAAATATCCCTAATTTTCAGAAGTCCCTGCTTTTAGCGGAGGCTGCCCTCAAGGATACATCAGAATCTCAGAGGGATTGTGCTGTGAAGACGATCATATTGAATACACGACATGCGTTGATCAACCCAATAAGCGCGGAGTGAATGAGTGTCCCGGACTGCAGGAATACTGTAACAATAGTTTGTTCAAAAAAGTTATGATGATCAATTGCCCAAGAAGTTGTGGATTTTGTACATAGCTTTTGTGGTTTTTTTTGCAGAAATTTTCAGTGATTTGATAATAAATAAAAACAGGTATTTCGGAAGTCAAATCTTTATAAAAACGAATAAATTACAAAATAATAAAAATCAAAAACAAGGAAATAAAGGCGCATTTTTCTTTGATTGATTCCGGAAAACACCTGATTTCAGGATTCTATTTTCGATATTTTTTCAGGTGATAAATTTTCTGAGTCAGTAAAAAATTGAAGTTCGAAATGTTTCCTGATATTTGATGAAATGTCCTTTATCATATCAACTGATCAGCTTCCGTCAGCCAACAATTAACCTAACATATCCGATTATTATGTATCCTATGATTACGCATTTCGAAAACCTTTGATTTTTTTTCTCGCAATTTTCTGATCGTGTTTTTCCCAACTTCCTAGACACCTCCTTCCGACACATACAACTTTGTGATTTTTTATTAATTTTTTTTTCATTATATTAGAAAATCACCCAGAAGTTCAAGGCCAGAATGAATGTCTCCAACGTGATAGAATCTGAATGCGATTCGTCATACAATCCGTTGTTCGAGAATTTGTTGTATTTGGGAACAGCTGCTTATATGGTGGCTGGTCTATTTTTTCACATTTCCATACTGAAAACGATTCTGGTAACGGAGAGAAGCTATTATAAGGATAACTCATTTTTCATGTTGTTTGCCATGGATTCGATTGCGGTGGGTAGAAAGTTCTGGAATTGTTTTTAAAGGTGGGGGGACAGGAGATTTTACGGGGGATTTTTGGGGCCAGAGTATGCATTCTACCGTAACGGTGTACAACGCCTAATGTCACTCTGCGTACAGCTGTCGTCCTCGCCTTTATGTATGCAATCGGGCGACCGCTTTCTCTTTGCCCGTGTAGCTCAGTCGGTAGCGGCGCCGCACCCACAATCATCGCCCCAACAAGTTCAACTCCTCGAGGGGCATATTTAAACGAAATTTCGAGAACATTATTTTTTTTCATGTCCCCCCACCTTTAAAGGTGGAGGCGAAGGAGATTTTTCGGAGTTTCTTCGGAGTGCCGGTTTAATTATAAAATAGACAAGATTTCCTACAATTCTGTCTAAAAATCACATTTCTAGCGCTTCTAGGAACCGAGATAGAGCG
>NC_013486.2:12229279-12255393 GCF_000004555.2 Caenorhabditis briggsae | reverse complement strand
GCGTTTACAGTTTTTCAATCTTTAATTGACATCATTTATTGGGAAAGTTTGTATTTGAACAGGCGGAAGTTTTTGATTTTTTGGGAATGCACAATTAGAGCAAAGGGGTCTTAATGCAGTAAAGTTCAGATGTTGAAAATAAACGAAATGTTGCAAAACTGGAAAAACATGGATCTATGATTTTTCAGTAAGATTTATAAAAAGCCACAATCCAAAATATTCTACATCCTTCTTTGAAAAAGATGTGCAAGCTTTTGGCTCTATTGGCTATTATCGTGACTTTGGCTTCTGGAACTTCCACACCTTCCTCACCAGTTTCTGCGGAAAATAAGCCACCGGTTGCCAAATCTCACCCTTTCCAAGCTGGCCTACCAACGGCACCTTCTGGATCTTTCTCTCATCCACCTTCTTCTGGACTTTTTTCGACTGGTCTCCCAACTCCGATTACAGGACATTCCGGTATCCACTTTGGGTTCTCGAGCCTCCGAAACTTCAAATGGCCGTATCTCGATTTCTAGATGAGCTAGAAAACTGGTTCTTGTGCAGAATTGCATGTTTTGAACTGGGTTTTTAGGTTACTTAAAGCAAAAAAATCACGATTCTTAAACAGGCTCAATTTTTTTTTCAATTTATTCTTGATAATGTACAGTATCGGTCAATAAGATATACAAAAGTTTAATTTTCAGTTGATTTTCGGCCATTTTCATGAGTCCGGAGCTCGGCTGTCAAGTGTCTAATTAGTTTGAAATTTTTGGAGGGTGTAAAGCAAACCTAGATTGAAAATTTTGCATTCACAGAATTTTTCGAAAATTCCTAGTTTTTCAGCTATTTGACGATTTCCGAAAGACACCTGTTTTTTCACGCATTCAATACAAAAAAAAGTCTTTCAGAAATCGGCTAATATCTAAGAATTTTCAAAAAATTCTGTCATAATTTCTAAGGGATATTTTCAGGCCATTTTCAGGCCTATTTTTAGACAAAAGAGCCAATTTTTCAGGCGTTTCTAAGCTGATTTCATGCATTTTTAGGCCATTAACTTTAGGCTTATCTTCAGGTCAATTCTCGGTTTTTTATGATAATTTTCAGACCAATTTTAGCAATTTTCAGCCGATTTTCGACCATGTTCCGTTTTTCAAAGTCAGAATCTAGGCCTTTCAAGCCATTTCAGTCCATTTTTCCGACAATTTTTCAGACAAATCTGTGAATGAATGCAAATTTTTCAGTCTAGTTCTGTTTTACATCCTGTTAAACTTTCAAAGTGATCGAAAACTTGTCAGGCAAGCTCCAGACTCCTGAAAAAGGCCCAAAATCAACTGAAAAATACATTTTTGTACATCTTATTGACCGATACTGTACATTATCAAGAACAAATCGAGTAAAATCTAAGCCAATTTAGAAATTGTATTCTTTTTAAGGAATAATATAAAAACCCGATTCAAAACATGCAATTCTACCTAAAACCAATGTTCTAGCTCACCTAGAAATCGAGATACAACCATTTGAAATTTCCGAGGCTAGAGACGCGTTTCTCGTCGTCTGCGTCTCTAGCCTCCTGAATTGTAAGTCTATCTCGGTTCATAGGAGCGTCAGAATTGTATGTAATTTGTCTATTTTTTGATTAAGATTTTTTTTTGCATAAAGAATTTTTCAAAAGTTACGAAAAGGTCAAAATGGACAAAAAGAAACTAAACAAAAACGTTTTTGTATGTATATCTTATTGGCGAACGATTTTCACAAAAATAGGATAAGTAGACATGTATTTTCTCCTCTTTATTTTTCAACTTACTGTTTCAGAGCACCACCCTAATCCTAAACGACCTGCTCTTTGGCCGTGTATTTATGTACATTCCGCAACTCTGTCCCTATGTTTCTCCATTCTTCTGGACCCCTTCTATCCTTCTAAACACCCTTTATGCCCTTAATAATCATGCTAGATTCGCGAAATCTGTGGTTCAAATCTTTATGGTGCTCAACCGAATGTCATGTGTTCTGTTGCCAGCTGTTTATAATAAAGTGAGTCATCCGGAAAACATAAATTCTCGAACACATATTTATGCAACATAAATGTTTAGCTCTGGTCCACGATGACCCCAATTGCCTGCGTTATGAGTGTATGTGTCCCTTTTGCTGGAATATGGAATATTATCATTTCTAGAACATTCATTGTAGCAGTTCGTGGTGGCTTTGGAATCAACTATATCAAAGCAGTGCCATGGGTGAGAACTTTTAACTACCGTAAAACCTGTATTAGAAGGATCGGTCCTTCTATTAAAGGGGCCCTTCTAATACAGGTTTTACGCTATTTCTTATCTTATTTTTGTTTTCCAGGCCTCCCTTTCCATGTTCCAGTCCATTTTTATTATCACCGCTCTATCCTTCACATTCATTTGCACATCGGTTACTCTCTACAAGCTAATCTTACTACCCGGCCGTATAAAATCCGCTGAAAAATCCCTTTGCTTCACTAGTATTTCAATATCTTTTACGTTTGTTCTAGTGGCAATTACTCAGGTTGAATGCTGGAAAACGCCAGAAATTTTGATAGATTCGCAGTTTTCAGATGTTGTTTGCCACGTGTCCAAGTTGTCGTTCAGATGAACTGTATATTTTGCAGTTTCTGGCTTTTGACACTTTCACGGTGGGGTGAGTATATCTAAAATTTGAGCAGATATATCTCATTTTCTGAGAAATATATCAAAAAGTGATCAACTGATAAAATGTTCATCATAATTTGAAAAGTGTTTTATCAATTGATTGCTTTCTGATGCCTCAAACAGAAACCGAGATATATAAGCTCAAAGTTGGCGGTCCGAGTAGCCTTCTATTAGAGCGTGTATGGTAATTTTAATGTTCGTCCAACAATACATTTCTCTGTATACCACTATAATGGAATAAACGTCCTTTGAGCCAATTTATCTCGGTTCCTATGAAAGCTATCAAAAGATTGTCAATTGATAAAATATCAGTGATATTATGATTAATATTTTATCAGTTGACAATTTTTAAATATCTTTTACAGGAATCAAGATAATTGAGCTAAAACTTGACGGTTTGGGTGGCCTTCTATTAAAAGGAATACAGTATTTTCTAATTGAATTTTTTAGATCTGCCATAATTCTAATCCTCACCAACAAACATCTTCGTACCTCGATTTTCACATCTTCCAAGAAACGAAAAATTGTGAATATCACAGTTACAGCAAGACAATCTGGAAGATTTTCTTCTACTCAAACCTATTAATGTTTCATTCAATTTTTAATTTCGATAAACCTTTTTAAAATTCAAAACTTCAAAGATCCCCCAAAAGTACATCGATCAGGAATCTGAAAACCTCTCGTCATTTATTTATGACATTTTTCTTCTGTTTTCGGGCGACAAACTTTAATTTAAAATACCTAAAAATACCACCTGCTTATTCATCTCCGGGGTTGGTTAAGTAAACAATTAGGTACATTTGAGTCTTGTCTGAAATTTTTATCTGAAAGGTTTGTGCTTTGGTTCTGCAATTCTGAAAAATTTGACATTTCTAAATGATAGTTTCTGAAATTTGAGTTTGGAATTCGAAAAGTTTTGAAGATTCGTCATGAAAAATTTGCACTTTTGGCCCATAAGTTATAGGAATCTCAGAAAATGGTTTCCAAATTTTAAATGTTTTTATTTCAGGTACCGTAAAATCTGTATTAGAAGGGCCGACCCTTCATTGTTCCCCTGTACCTCCGGAGAGCTCTTTTATTACAGGGGGCCCTTCTAATACAGGTTTACGGTACATATTTTCCAGAACTTTCTTTTTGTGATACGTGCTGTCCCATATCTTGGACATTTCGGCAAAAAATTTACTTCCCCGAATGATTCCATTTGTTCCATATCCCATACGAAAACTATAATTACTCCGGCCAAAATACCAAACTAAAATATTTTTTCTGTCTCGAACAAAATAAAATTTTGTGTTTACTTGCTCTTCACATCATAATTTTCAAGCCTATTACTCGATAATTTTCAATTTCAGACTAAAAATTTTCAATTTCAGACTAAAAATTTTCAATTTCAGACTAAAAATTTTCAATTTCAGACTAAAAATTTTCACTTCCAGTATCAAAAAATGAGTAGTACTCTCTCCAACGATTCCATCCCTTTCCAATGCCAGGAACCAGATGCTCCGGTTGTGGATTTATTCCTTTATGCACTCACATTTTCTTACTTCACCATTGGCTTATTCCTACATGGTTCCATTCTTCGAATGATTTTTTATACGGAACGAAAAGTTTATAAGGATAATTCGTTTTTTCAAATCTATGCGATAGATTCTATGATGGTACGGTACCCCACAAATTATCATATTTTGAGTTTCTCAATAGGAAATAGTCAAATTTATAGTCCTGGAAAAGTGAATCAGAGTTTTTCGATTTGTCTGAAAATTTCAGATTACCGTAAGACCTGTAATATAGCGTCACCTGGTCTGCACGTGCCATAAATCAGTCAGTTTTTGACCAAATTCAAAATCTGTATTATATTCATCTTTGGCTTGTTAACAGCTTCAAAATAAGTATAAACATGACCAGGGTTCCTCAAATTTTTATTTTTGACTTTACAGGCGCATGTTGAAAATCGAAGTTCTGGGTAGTAGGTAATGTTTATACTCTCTTCAAAGCTCATTCCAAGCCAAACATAAGTTTGATATTAATTTTCCTTATTGAGACCTTTTTGTTAAATTTCAGACGAAAATTACTAAATGAACACTGAAATGAGAGTGATTCTACTTTAAAACCGCTTATCTCGCTTTGTGGAACATTAACAGAAAAGTTGTCAATTACAAAATTGAAGCTCTACCTTGTTTAGCATACGCTGAAAATTTCAGACAAATCGAAAAATTCTAGGCTACTTTTTCAGAGCTTCAGAATTCACTGAAAATTTTAAAATAATTTCATATTTTTTGTTTGATTTCGGTTCTCTCAAAAATAATGTTTTTTTCTAAATTTCAGAGCATCCTTCTCATCCTAGGAGACATTTTCTTCAATCGACTCTTTCTTTATGTTTATCCACTATGCCCAATTTTCGGTCCATTTTTCTACGAACCCTCTATTATTTTAAAAGTTGTCTATTTTATTTTGCACTATACCAGATTTTCGAAATCCGTTGTTCAAATTATAATGGTTTTGAACCGAATGTCTTGTGTTTTGGCGCCGGCGAATTATGATAAAATTTGGGAAAAATTAACACCGATTTCGAGGGTTATTGTGGCGATTTTGCCATTTGGTGGTGTGTGGAATCTGATAATTAGTCGAGTTTTTGCACAATCTATACAAGGAGGATTTGCTATTAATTATAAACGGGCGGTGCAGTGGGTGAGTTGAACTCGACAACCTCTCGGGCGTCGCCGGCAACTTCTGGCCGGAGCCTGGTCGGCTTCAGGACGGAACTTGGTCAGATTCCGGCAAAGACATTATGGGAAGCCGACCAAGATCCGACAAACTACCGGCCAACTTCCGACCTCCTAACAGCAGGGGCCGGTTCGGTTCGCGTTTATTGATGTTTTTATAGAGAAACAGCGCATTATGTAGAATTTTATTTATTAAAAAAATAGTTATACATGAAAATGAACAAAATTAGGGAAAAAATACAGAAAAATAAGAAAATCATGATTTAAATTTTTAAATTTTGAAGATGTCGCTGTGAATCGTGACGAATACGGGAGAAGAAGCTCTGCCTGAAATGTGAATAAAGTTAGTTATTAATTCAGAAAATAGCAATTTACCTGATTAACTTTCTTGCCTTTCTTCGAATTTTCTAGCATCCAGGTTTTTTTTTGATTCCTGGAAACAAAACTTCCAAAAATACAGTTTTTTTCAACAAAAATTACCTTCTAGTTGCGATATCTCCCAAGAACTTGACATTAAAAACGTTGACTTGAATTTTATTTATCTGAAAAATTTAAATTATGACAAGAATTCAAAGAATAAATTACCTGATAAGTATCGTACTCTTTTTTTTCGAGAACATCGTCTGTTATTGTTTCCAAAAAATGCTCCAAAGATTGAAAGGATGCAACTTTAAAACAAAGTTTTTAGAGAAACGGCAAGAAAAATAGTTTAGAAAACAAATTTAAAATGAGTGAAGCACGCGCCGCATAACACGCAGCGCCGTCAAATTCCGGCCAAAATCCGATCATTGCCCGTCCCATTGCTGCAGCTTCTGACCAAAAGCTGAACAAGATTCGTCCAAAAGCCGAACCCCCTCAACTTCCGGCCAGAAGCTGCAAGCCGACAGCCGAGGCTGTAATGGAAAGTTTAAGTTTGAGCTCAATTATCTCGGTTCTTCTGCAAGGTATCAAAAATGTGTCAACTGATAAAATGTTTGTGATGTTATGATAAACATTTTATCACTTGATCACTTTTTCATATCTTTCATAGGAACCTAGATAAATTGGCTCATAATATTGAATGTGTGACGGTAATTCTCGGAAAAATTTATTTTTGTGACCTTTGACTTTTCATTTCTTGTTTTCCAATTTTAACATTTTCAAAATTTGATTTCTCTCTCGAAAAAATCAAAAATAGAGTCACGTGGTATTTTTCAAATATTGCTTATAATTTCGTTAAAAATGGACAGGATCTAGAAAATCCAAAAAAATTAGGTCATGATCGATCTTCACTAGATTGATTTTCTCTATGTTGATCTCGTGAGGGATTCTATCTAGAACTTCCGTTATAACTTTTGTGCCATATCCTTCTTCTGATCAATAAAAAAATACCTAGGGAATTCAAAAAATTAGGTCGTGACCTACCAAACCCAAACAATTAGGTTATGACCTATGAAACTAGGTCAACGCCTAGAAAATCCAGAAAAAGAGGTCATGATCTAAAAATCTAAAAAATAAGGTCATGACCTAAGAAATTCAAAACATTAGGACATGACCTAGAAAAAATTAGGTCACGACCGAGGAAATAAAAAAAAAACTAGGGCATGGCCTAGAAAATACAAAAAGTTAGGTCACCTAGCAAATCTTATTTTCCACTTCCAGGCCGCCTTATCATTATTCCAATCCATTTACATATCCACTGCTTTATTCTTCACTATAACGTGCACATCAATCACAATCTACAAATTATACTTTCTCCCTGATCGGATAAAAAGTGCAGAAAGGGCGTTATGTATCACTAGTTGTTTTATTTCTTCAACATTTTTATTAGTGGCAGCTACTCAGGTACCTAATAGGAGCTTATACACTTGAATCACTGGAATCGAAGGCGATCCCAATACTTTGAGCTCATGTATCTCGCTTCCTGTAAAAGATATCAAAAAGTTGTCAACTGATAATATATTTGTGCTATTATGAAAACCAATTTATCAGTTGACAACTTTTTATATCTTTGACAGGAACTGAGAAAAATTGGCTAAAAGTTGAAAGTCAATCTTTCAGCTTCTGATTCTCTTCTGTGCTTCTTGTAATCGAGACATTCTCTTTATTCTTCAAGCATTTGCATTTGACACTTTTACTGTGGGGTTGGTCCACAAAAACTGAAAAATCGAGAAAAAACAACTCAAAAATTCAGATCAGCAGTTATATTAATTGCAAGCAATAAAAATCTACGGACCACATTATTTTCATCTGGAAAAAATAAGCAGACGCAGAGAGTGATAGTTACCGTAACCCCGTCTTCGAATATCGGAAAAATGTTATGAGTTATGAAATTTTGGAATTTCAGACTAACAAATTGAATTTCAGGCTTTTTCTGAATCATGCGCCTGGTTCCCATCTATTCAAAAGATATGCAGAAGTCGAGATTTAATTTTTTTTCGTTGTTTTTTTAAAATTGATTTCCATAAACTTTGTTGTGATGCTCTGTTTCCAGAATTTTCAAAAGTTCAATTAAGTTGCTATAATGACAGGGTCACATATTCCAAGAAGTTGGAATTCTGAAATTCAGAAGTTTCGAAACTTTGAAAATCAAACGTTCAGTAATTCCTAAAGTCAGAAATTCGAAACATCACAAAAGAGATTTTGAGATTCTGAGATTTTGAAGTTCTGAGATTCCGAGATTCTGAGATTCTTAGATTCTGAGATTCTTAGATTCTGAGATTCTGAGATTCTGAGATTCTGAGATTCTGAGATTCTGAGATTCTGAGATTCTGAGATTCTGAGATTCTGAGATTCTGAGATTCTGAGATTCTGAGATTCTGAGATTCTGAGATTCTGAGATTCTGAGATTCTGAGATTCTGAGATTCTGAGATTCTGAGATTCTTAAATTCAGTTTTCAAATATAAAATTTCAAGAAGAAGTTGTAGTTTGTAGTTGTGACGACAAAGTCGACCTGATAATTAGCCAAATTATTAAAAACCTTCTGAAATCTCTTCCAAAGTCCAGTTTACTGCAGTTCAAACCACTAGCTATAATTTTCTCTTTCCTTCGATTCACCCCTTAATTATTCTAGAATTTTCTCGTTTTTCTGATATTTCCAATTTCAAGGAAGTCAATTTTTCTCAAAATTTCAGTTTTGAACATTTTTCTGAAAAATAATATGACTTCGAATTCCAACGAGACCATCTTATTCAAATGTGATAACTCTTACAATACATTTATCGAAATACTGAAATATTTGGGTACTGTATTCTACCTGTCCATCGGATTTATTCTCCATATTTTTTTAATGAAAACAATTTTGATTTCTCAGAAATCATTTTTCAAAGATAACTCATATTTTCAGCTTCATGTCGTGGATTCTATAGCGGTACGAATACATTTTCTCTAATAAAACGACACATAAACCTTCAGCTTAATTATCTCGGTTCCTATAAGAGATATAATAAATGTGTCGACTGATAAAACATTGGTGATATTGTGATAAACATTTTATCAGTTAATTACTTTATGATACTTCTGGTAGGAACCGAGATATTTGGGCTCAAAGTGTATAGGGTAGACTTCTATAGGGTATTACTTTGAGCTCAATTATCTCGGTTCTTGTGAGAGGTACCAAAATTTTGTTAACTGATAAAATATAGGGCATATTGTGATAAAAAATTTATCAGTTGAAACTTTTTTGATATCTTTTGAAGGAATCGAGGTAATTGAGCTCAAAGTTAATGGCTTTGGGTGGTACTTCTATTAGAGGGAATACGGTAGCTTCAAAGTCCATTTCCAGAGTTCTCTTCTAATCCTTGGCGATGTATTTAACACTCGTCTATTCATGTATGTCCCGCCTCTTTGTCCCATCGCTGGCCCATTTTTCTTAAAATCCCCTTATTTTTCGAAATTCTTGTACGTCCTCATAAATCACTGTAGATTCGCAAAATCGGTCGTTCAAATCTTTATGGTTTCAAATCGAATGACTTGCGTTTTGTGGCCAGTTGCTTATAATCAGGTACAGATTTCCAGACTTTTCAGCAGAATTTCCAATTTTCAGACCTGGAAACGATCACTACCCTTGATTCGTTTACTGATTATCTTCCTTCCGATTGGGGGAACATGGAATTTATGGATTTCGAAGGTGTTCCCAGTTCAACAGTATGGAGGGCTCGCATTGAGTTATAGTCGAAACGTGCATTGGGTTAGTAATATTTGTTTTTCATGTCAGAAATTATGGGTGACGGAGATTGGAAAAATGTTATTTCTTGGAATTTTCGACTCAGAATTAATTTTTTTTGACTCATTTGCAGAAAATTATGAAGAATACATCCGATGGTCAGGTAGAAAAACGTTCCTAAATATTCTATTGAAAAAGCAGAAAAACCAAAAACAAAACTTGCCGCAAGCACACCATATGGGAGGAATTGGTAGGAGCCGTCTGATAGGAATAATGGGCGGAGTCGAGAGCGGAGCCTAACTTGCAAGCTGCGCGTGGTTTTTAACGGTTTTGCACATAATCATGATAAAAATTCCTCAAAATGGATAACTCACTTCGGACACTAAAAACTATTTTTTCTATTCCAAGCCGCGTTGTCTCTCTTCCAATCGATTTACATCCTCACAGCTCTCGCATTTACCGTAATCTGTACTACTGTAACTCTTTATAAAATGTTAGTGCTTCCCGAGCGTTTGAAAGCTGCTGAAAAATCGTTGTGCTTCACTTCGATTTTTATTTCCATTACTTTTTTATTAGTAGCAGCTACTCAGATCCTATGGGTCACATGTTGTGACTCGGATTGGTTATTTGCAATACAGTTTTTGGCATTTGACACTTTTACAGTGGGGTGAGTACAGGGGCTTTAATATACAGTATACTGGTCAATGAGATATACAGAACCGTATTTTTCAGCTGATTTTCGGCATATTCAATAGTCTGGAGCTCGACTGTCAATTTTCAGATCACTTTGAAAATTTTGGAGGATGTGAAAAAGAGCTAGACTGGAAACTTTGCATTCACAGAATTTTTAGAAAATTCCATAGTTGCAAACGGGCCGGCACGGACAGATGGCGGGCCGGCAGATAACTGGGTTTAAGACGGACCTAGATTGAATCGAAGACTGTGCATTCACTGAATTTTTTGAAAAGCTAGTTTTTCAGCTATTTTCTAATTTTTGTAATACACCCCTTTTATGTACTGAAACCCTGAAGAACAGGTGTCTTTCGGAAAACGGTGTCTTTCGGAAAAATGGAAAAACTAGGAATTCCCGAAAAATTCTGTGAATGAAAAATGTTCAATCTAGGTCTGTTTTACATCCTTCAAAGTTTTCAAAGTGATCGGAAACTTGAAGGCTGAGCTCAAGACTTTTGGAAATGGCCAAAATGTTCAAAATCACCTGAAAAATACATTTTCGAATAAATTAGTAAGACCGGTACTTTATCATGAATGAATCGAGTAAAATCTGGACCTATCTAAAATCGATATTTTTATTTTATGAATAACCTAAAAACCCAGTTCGAAACATGCAATTCTGTCCAAAAATCGGTTTTTAGCTCACCTAGAAATCGAGATACGGCAATTTGAAGTTTCCGATGCTAGAGACGCAGCGTGTCTCGTCGTCTGCATCTCTAGCCTCCTGTATTTGGAGTGGTTCTATCTCGGTTTCTAGAAACGTTAAAAATATGATTTTTAGACAGAATTGTAGGAATTTCTGTCTGTTTTATACTTTAAAAGTTTTTTTTTGAAAAATTAATTTAAAAAATTCAAACTTCCAGATCCGCTGTCATTGTGATTACAATTAACAAACAGCTCCGTACTAGCATTTCTCCTTGGAATACTTCAAATCGAACAAAGTCTGTTTTGGTTTCCGTTGCTCCGGGATAATTCTTTTTTGATCTTTTTTCTTTAATGTCTGCAGCTGATTATAAATTATTCCTTATTTCGCTTTTTTCTCTTTTCGAATAGGTCAGGCCACAATAAGAGAGAACAAAAATGTTGCACTTTCCAAGTTCAGCATCACAAATCAAAATCAGTTTAACATTGTGATAACTTGTTATTTAGTTTAAAAGAATTTTGTGAAAAGATATTTCATTCTAGGTTATTATTATTGAAAACCCAAAATATTTTGTCAAATATCGAATTGGAAATTATTGGTCTCTAGACTCTAGGCTTCCTAATTGAATTGAGGAATTATTGGTGCATTTTCTGCCAACCGCCATAAAAATAAAAATAAATAAATATTTTTTTCAGAATGTCCAATTTCTCTGTATTCACAGATCCTATACCGTTTGAGTGTAATAGTTATCTCTACAATGATTTCATCGAAATTTCAAAATATTTAATGACTTGTATTTATCTGAGCATCGGTTTGATTCTCCATATATGGCTGCTTAAAATCATTTTGTTCACTCAGAAGGCTCATTTTAAAGATAGCACGTTTTTCCAGCTTTTTGTCATGGATTCTATTGCGGTATCCAAAAATTCAGAATCAATTTTCCCATTTTTTTTCCAGAGCTCAATTTTAATTCTGGCAGAAATATTTTTCGACCGGTTATTCATGTATGTGCCACCCCTTTGTGGTATCATTGGCCCAATTTTTTGGCATCCATCTTATATTTGTAAATTTGTGTATTTGACGACGATTCATGCAAGATTTACAAAGTCTGTGGCTCAAATTTTCATGGTTTTGAATCGAATGTCTTGTGTTTTGAATCCAATTGGATATAATCAGGTAATTTTTTTTTAGATCTTGAGGATGTTTTTAGATTTTTGTATTTTTAAAATGTTACGAGCTTTGGAGTTTAGTATTTTTAGAATCTCACTCAATCAATCAAAAAATTTACGTATTCTAATCTACAAATTCGCCTTAATGACATTAAGAGCTTTGAAATTAGACTAAACTTGACTAGGCTCATTTTGAAGCTCCTGATGAGCTGAAAAATATTAGAATACAGTAAGAATATGGGGAGACATGAAAGTTTTTGAGGATTTTTGACACCGTACCTCAGAATTGAAAATTTTCATTTTCGAATTCTTTATTCCAGATGTGGAAACGTATCCTCCCAACCGTCCGAATCCTTGTGATCATTCTCCCATTCGGTGGTTCCTGGAATGTCTGGATTTCCAGAATAGTCCTAAAAGCAGTCTACGGAGGATTTGTTTTAAGTTACATTCGAAATGTTGAATGGGTAAGTCGAGAATACTGTAACCACCGCTACTTCATGATTCCAGGCTCCCCTGTCCATCTTCCAATCTACCTACATTCTTGTTGCTCTCGCATTTACCGTAATCTGTACTACTGTAACTCTTTGTAAAATGTTAGTGCTTCCCGAGCGTTTGAAAGCTACTGAAAAATCATTGTGCTTCACTTCGATTTTTATTTCCATTACTTTTTTGTTAGTAGCAGCTACACAGATCCTATGGATAACATGTTGTGTTTCTGATATTTTATATGCTCTACAGTACTTGGCATTTGACAGTTTTACAGTAGGGTAAGTCATTTAGGTCGGCGGTCGGTCAGCTTGGTCGGCGGTCGTCAGTTAGGTTGGAGAGCAGTCAGCTTGGTCGGCTGGCGGTCGAGTATCTTGGCCGGCGGTCGGTCGGCGGTGAGTCAGCTTGGTCGGCGGGCGCTCAGCTTGGTCAGCTTGGTCGGCGTTCAGTTTGGTAGCCGGAGGTCAGCTTGGCGTTCGGTCGGTCGTTGACCAAAATGGAAGCCTTTACGTCAAAAACTTCCGGGATCAATAAAAAAAAACTACCTGAAAAATTTCAGATCAGCTGTCATAGTTATCGCAGTCAACAAGCAGCTCCGTGCCAGTATTTACCCATGGAAAGTTTCCGAAAGATCTAACTCGATTATAGTTTCAGTTTTCCCGAATTGACCAACCTAGAAACTTCTTATTCGATTTTTTGAACTATTCTTAAAAGTATAAACTTTCGAGAATGATAATTGTTTACTGCTGTTATGACATATAAAGCCACCTTATAATCAAATTTTGCCTCTCCTAGTTGTCATTTTTCTCACGTTTGCTCTTGTCTTGTCTGCTACCAGAATAATGTATAACGACTCAACGATTTCATTCAATTGTAACCAGAATTATGAGTTATGGTATGAAATTTTGAAATATATTTTGAATATTGCTTACCTTGGAATTGGCCTATTCCTTCATTTATCCATTCTCAAAACTATTTTATTTGTGGAACGAAAAACTTTTAGTAGAAGCTCATTTTTCCAGATATATCTTTTAGACTCAATGACGGTAGAACCATTTTTCAGAGAAATATAATAACGTTTTTCATTTAGAGTATTTATCTCCTTCTCATCGATATATTTTTCACCAGACTCTTTATGTATATCGCTCCATTATGTCCAATTGTTGGTCCATTCTTTTGGGATCCCTCTTATATTTTAAAATGGCTTTATGCAGCTATGAATCACGGTAGATTCACGAAATCTATCGCTCAAATTTTTATGGTGTTGAATCGAATGTCTTGTGTTTTGACGCCGACTAATTATGAGAATGTGAGGAATCTTCTATCTGAATTCTGTGGTCTCATAGGATTTCAATGGTCCCATGGGATTTCAATGATTCCATGGGGTTTTTATGATTCCATAAGATTTTCACGGTACCATAAGATTTTAATTTTTCATTGGGGTTTCAATGGTTCTATGAGGTTCTAATGGTTCTGTGTTATTTCAATGGCACCATCGGATTTCAATGGTTCCATGCGATTTCAATGTTTCCATGAAACTTCAATGATCATATGGGATGTCAATGGTCTAATGGAATTTCAATGGTACCATGGGATTTCAATAGTTCCACCGAATTTTGATGGTCTCATGGGATTTGAATGGCCCTACAAGATTTCAACGATACCCTGAGATTTCCATGGACTTATGGGATTTCAACGATCTCATGGGATTTCAATGGTCCCATGGGATTTCCATGGCACCATGGGATTTCAATGGTACCATGGGCATATAATGACCTCATGGAATTTTTAATGGTTCCGTTGGATTTTGAAGGTTCTATGGGATTTCAATGGTTCCGTGAAGTTTCAATGGTTTCATGGGATTTCCACGGTACCATGGGATTAATACCATTGCATTTCAATGGTATTATGGGATTTTCATGGTTCCATGGCACTTCAATGGTTCCATGGGATTTTGAAGGTTCTATGGGATTTTAATGGTTTCATGGGATGTCAATTGTTCCATGGGATTCCAACAGTTCCATTTCAATGGTACCATGGGATTTAATTAGTCTCATGGAATTTTAATCGTCCCATGGGATTTCAATGGTACCATGAGATTTCTATGGTTCCATGGGATTCCAATGGACCCAAAAATCTTACTTAATGTGTAAAAAATCTAAAAATCTAACGGGCCACTAAATTCGGATAGAGCTAATTGTCCAGTCTTAAATGAGAGCAAAAATGAAGAACAATGTACTTTTTAGATTTGGAAAAAGGTATTACCAATTGTCCGACTGGCTACTCTCCTCCTCCCGTTTTGCGGAACATGGAATGTTTGGATTTCAAGAGTCTATGCATTCAGTACAGGAAGTGGATTTGCAATGGACTATATCAAAAATATGCCATGGGTTCGTTCGAGCGAGTTTGCACTTTCCAAAAATAACTTTCAGGCATCTCTTTCCATGTTTCAAGCGATTTTCATTTTCACCGCTTTCTTCTTCACTATAATTTGTACATCCATTACCCTATACAAATTGACCATCCTCGCAGATCGTATAAAATCTGCCGAAAAATCGCTTTGCTTCACAAGTATTTTCATTTCCTGTTGTTTTTTGATCGTGGGTGGCATACAGGTGGGAAATGATATTTTTATATCACCCCGAGAATTCAATTTCCAGATTACTTTTGTTTTCTGCTCTGCTTGTCGGGGTATGGAGTTTTATATCATGTACATGTTGAGTCAGTGGACGTTTGACGTTTACAATTTGGGGTGAGAGCAATTTTGGAGGAGCTTGGGATTTGAAAAATAACGTAAAACCTGTATTAGAAGGGTCCCTCTAATATAAGGGTCCCGTGGAGGTACCTTGGAACAGTAGAAGGCCCTTCTATTACAGGTTTTTCAGTATTTCTGAAAACGATTGTGCCGAAAGAATTTTAAATTCCTAAAAATTTTTTAAATTGTGAACATTTCCAACAAACTCCAAGAATTACAAAAATCTTCAAACTCTTAAAATTCCAAAAAAAAACTTATAAAATAATTCCCAAAAGCCAAAAAATTTCAGAAATCGGAAAAGTTTCTTTTAAAAAAAGTCCGGAAAAACTTTGATATTCGGAAAATCCCTAAATTTTCTTAAATTTTCAGAATTTTGAGATATCGAAAATTTCTTCCAAAAAAAAGTTACAAAAAAAAAGTTCACAAAATTCCAAAAAAATTCTGAAAATTTTGAAAATTCCGAAAAATTCAAAAAATCCGAAAAACCGAAAAATTCCGAAAAAAAAAACCAAAAATCCAAAAACTTCCAAAATTCGAATGAAATCCAAAAATCACTCTTCGAAAAGAAATTTTTCGAAGACTCTGAAAAAGTTTGAAAAATCCTGACAGTTCCAAAAAATTCCAAAAGTTCCAAGTTTAAAAATTTCCGAAAAATTCCAAAAAAACAAAAATTTCAAAATTTCAAAAAAAAATCCCGAAAATCCGGAAAGTTAGAATAAAACAACTCAGAAATCGGAAAATCATGAAATTCCAAAAAAAAACATCCAAAAAAATCCCAAATTTCAAAAAACTCCTAAAAGTTCCTAAAATTCCAAAATTCGAATAAAAAACTAAAGTATTCCAAAAAAATCTCTAAATTTCTAAAAATTCCAAAAAATTCCAAATTTCAGAAAATATTCAAAAAAAAAATTCAACAAATTTCTTAAACTTTCCAAATACAGAAGTTTCAGAACAGCTATCGTCATGATTCTCACTAATCGACAATTGCGAAATTCCGTGTTTTGTCTGGAACATTCTGACAAAAATGGAACAGTTTCAGTGTCAGCTGCTGCACAGAATGACAATAAAAACGATAACATTTTTGTGCATAGAATTTGAAACTATTTTTTGTTATCGATAAAAAGTTTACCATTCTATTCTACAAAATTCTTTTTTTGAAACATCAAAAAAGTTTTTCAAAGCCAAAAATGTCATCTTGATCTTTTCGAACATTTGGAATTGGCAGCAGCTGTTATTACGCCATATAATCAGTTATTCCATTTCCGACGAATACATATTCTACTTTCGATTTGTTTCTAGAAACATGTACAACGACTCATATATTCCCCAAAAGTGTAGAGAAAATTATGATTTTTGGTTTGAAATTTTGAAATACGTCTTGAGTGTTGCGTATCTGGGGATTGGATTATTTCTTCATTTATCTATTCTGAGAACTATTTTATCTGTGGAGAGGAAAACATTCAGCAAAAGCTCATTCTTTCAAATTTATGTTATGGAATCGATGGCGGTAAGCTAAACTAAGGCTTCCATTCGGTCGGAAAGTTTATCCGACCGACGGTTGACCGAACTTGCGCATTTTCGCGTCAGCAGACTAGGGAGTTTCATTTTACGACACACTATTCAATAAATGTGTCGTGCATCGGTCGGCGGTCGGCCAGCTTGGTCGGCGGTCGGTCAGCTTGATCAGCGGTCGGTCAGCTTGATCAGCGGTCGTCCAGCTTGTTTGGCGGTCGGTTAGCTTGATCAGCGGTCGGTCAGCTTGGTCGGCGGTCGGTCAGCTTGATCAGCGGTCGTCCAGCTTGTTTGGCGGTCGGTCAGATTGATCAGCGGTCGGTCAGCTTGGTCGATCATCGGTCATCTTGGTCGAAGATCGGTCTGCTTGATCAGCGGTCGGTCAGCTTGGTCGGCGGTCGGTCAGCTTGATCAGCGGTCGTCCAGCTTGTTTGGCGGTCGGTCAGATTGATCAGCGGTCGGTCAAATTGATCAGCGGGCGGTCAGCTTGGTCGATCATCGGTCATCTTGGTCGAAGATCGGTCTGCTTGATCAGCGGTCGGTCAGCTTGGTCGGCGGTCTGTCTGCTTGGCCGGCGGTGGGTCAGATTGATCGGTGGTCGGTCAGCTTGGACGGCGGTCGGTCAGCTTGGTCAGTGGGCGGTCTGCGGTCGCCGATTTTCGACCATTTTTTTTTTAAATTTCAGAGCTCCTATCTCCTTCTTGCTGACATCTTCTATGTCCGCCTATTCATGTACATTCCTCCACTGTGTGCAATCATTATGCCCCTATTTTTCAATCCATCTTTCATCCCAAAACTAGTTTATGCCACTATGAACCACTGCAGATTCGCCAAATCGATCGCTCAAATTTTTTTGGTTCTAAACAGAATGAGTTGTGTTCTGGTGCCAACTGATTATGAGTCGCTTTGGAGAAAACTGATACCTATCGTTCGATTTCTAACGGCATTTCTCCCATTTTGTGGGACTTGGAATATTTGGATTTCTAGAATTTATGTCTTCCCAGTAGGTGGTGGTTTTGCAATGGATTATATCAAAAATGTGGAATGGGCAGCTCTATCTCTATTCCAATCGATTTTTGTTCTAACCGCTTTATTTTTCACCATCATCTGCACTTCAATCACTTTGTACAAGCTAATTTTCCTGCCAGACCGCATGATTTCAGCTGAAAAATCTCTCTGTTTCACGAGTATTTTCATTTCCGGCTGCTTTTTGATTGTTGGCGCTACACAGGTGAACTTATTAAAGTTTATTAGGCCCTATTTTGACTATTGAATTTGCTATAGGTTGCATTTGTGACTTGTTCAGTCTGCCGGAGTTTTGAGTATTTGTATTTTATGTATATGTTGAGTTATTACACCTTTGATGCGTTTAATGTCGGGTAAGTCTTGAGTCCACTGCACGTTGAGCTCAATTTGTTCTTTTCGTATAAAAGATATCAAAAGTCTGTCAACTGATAAAATATTGATAGTATTATGATTAACATTTTATCAGTTGAGAGATTTTTGATATGTCTTATAGGAATGGAGATAATTGAAGTGCAAGTTTAATGTGGCATTCTACCGGGGCATTCATGGTGGCGAAGGATTAATGGTATGTCCTTCTTTCTCTCTAATTTATCTTTGTTTTCGTGAAAGATATCAAAAAACGATCAACTGACAAAATAATTATCAAGTTATCACCAATATTTTATTAGTTGACAGTATTTTGATATCTCTCATAGGAGCTGAGATAATTGATCTCGAAGTTGAAAGTTTTTTCCCTGCAAAACTACTAAAAATACCCGTTATATCAAATTTTATTTCATTTTCAGAACAGCCGTGGTCATGATTCTATCAAACAAACAAATACGAAATTCTGTATTTTATTGGAATCTGGCAAATGGAAACGGAACAGCATCTGTATCGTCGGCACCTGTTCCAGTGGATAGCAGAGTTGATAACACATTATTTGTACAGAGAACATGAACAATTTCGCTCAAATTGTATTCCATCTACTCGAAACCACCATTATCGAAACTCTTTTCTTTGAGCTTCTAATAAAAAATAATTGCTCTCGAATTTGTCGACTAGTCATCACTATAATGACTGCTGGCCTGAATTTGACAAACGCTATCGTACTTGCTCGAATAGAAGCACAAGCTCTTTGAGCTCAATTATCTCGGTTCCCTCAAGAGATATCAAGAAGTGGTCAACTGATAAATTATTTATCACAAAATCACCAATATTTAATTAGTTTACAAATTGTTGATATCTCTCAAAGGAACCGACATAATTGAGCTCAAAGTGCAGGGGGCTTCTATTAGAGGACGGTACATATTATGGACCTTGCAAAGCGCTATAGCTTACCCAACAGTATAAATATCAAAGGCCACAGATTGAAACATATATAAAAGATTACGGTCACAAGAAGCACAAAATGCAAATGGTAGCTGAAAAATTGGTTTCGTATGCATTTTAAAATTACCGTAAAACCTGTTATAAAAGGGCCCTGTCACGTTTGAGCTCAATTATCTCGATTCCTAGGAAGGTATCAAAAAGTGGTTAACTTATAAAATGTGTGTGATGTTATGATGAACAGTTTATCAGTTAACAACTTTTTCATATCTTTGATAGGAAACGAGAAAGTTTGGCTCAAGAGGGCCCTTCTATTAGAGGTAACTTACTTGAGTAGCAGCCACTAAAATGAAAGTGAGAGAAATGAAAATAGAAGTGAAGCAGAGAGATTTTTCTGCATGTTTTATACGATCTGGTAGGAGAATGAGCTTTAAAAGTGTGGCCAGAGAGCAGATGATGGTGAACATCATAACGGTGATTATGAATATGGATTGGAATAGGGATAGGGCGGCCTAAAAATATACTTCTTCACTGAAATTACATCAGTTTTAGACTTTCTGAATTTTGGGAGTTTTCTATTTTTTTTTTGAATTTTATTGAAATTTTTATTTCGATTCTTGGAATTTTACATTTTTTTGGAATTTCGAGTTTCTGAAATTTTCAAGGATTTTTTTTAAATTTCTGAATTTTGGTAATTATTGAATTCGTTTTTGGAAATAGAGAATTTTTTTGGATATTTAAAAACTTTTGAATTTCTGGAATATTTTGATTTTTGAATTTTCGTGTCTTTGGAGAATTTTTGAAATTTTGGAATTTCTGAATTTCTGAATTTCTGAATTTCTGAATTAATGAATTTTATTTTTTCAAATTCCAAACATTTTTAAAAATCCTAAATTTTCTAAATTGCTAAAACACCTCAAAATGCCAAAAATCCTAAAATTTCAAAAGATCCAAGAAATTTCAAGAATCCAAAAAACCGAGAAATTAAAAATTCTGAAATACTTCAAAAAAATTAAAAGGTTCAAAAATTCAAAAATTCAAATAAATTCAAAACATTCTATAATTCCGAAATTTCAAAAATTAAGAAAAATTCAGAAAGGTTCAGAAACTCTTTAAAATTTGATACAAATTTCTGATAACTGTTTGTAATAGAATAAAAATCATACCCATTTCACAGTTTTAATATAATCTATAGTGAAACCACCGCGAAATGTTCTAGGAATCACTTTTGAAATCCAAATGTTCCACATTCCACCACAAGGAAGAATCAAGATCATACACAGGATATTGGGGTCATAACCCTCCAAATTTTCTCATAATCAGTTGGAAATAAAACACTAGTCATTCGGTTGAGAACCATAAAAATTTGAGAGACAGATTTCGATAATCTAGCATGGTTCAAACTGATAAAAACGAAATTGAGAATCACAGAAGGGCTGGAGAAGAATGATAACGCTGTTGGGCAGAATGGTACAGAGTAGATGAACAATCTATTGAAAAACAATTCATTCAAAATTACCACTACGCTCTGGAATGTTATTTTTCAAAGTTAATTAGTTTGAAGTTGATCAAGACTTTGAATTACCGCTAAGGAATCCATTACTGTAATTTTGAAAAATGAGTTGCGACAGAAATATTTTCGTTCAGTGACCAGAATAGTTTTGATTATTGTTAAATGTAAATATAAGCCGGATCCGAGGAAAGTAAAAGTTCCAAAATAGATAATTGCTTCCCAAATTGAGTCATAATCCAAATCACATTGATCTTGGGCAAGATCAGCACTTGAATTGCTCATTTTGTGAGACTAAAAAATAGAGAGAAAGCAATTTTGCAAAAAAGATAATTATGAGAACATTCTGCAGCAATTAAGACATGGTTTTTTGAACTCACTGATTTTTTTGGATATTAACCGTTAGAGTAGTATACAGATAATATTTTTAGGACATTAGCACGTAAGGGGCGGGGCTTCAATGCCCAAAAAAAGAAGCAAAAAACATCACAATTTTTGCAAAAGTCATGTTTATCTCCTTCAAAAGTCATAAACTTTTTTCTACTCCGTTGCAGTTTGGTTCCACTTCGTAGTTTTGTTATCACTTTGATCTAAAATTTTTCAATCTCAAAAAAAAAAAATTTTAGATAAGCAATGAGAATTTGATCTTACAGAGTACACCAGTGTCAGAGGAAACATTGGTATCTCTACAATTTTTCCAAAATTGGGTATCTGAAATAAAAAATGATTGTTCCCAAACTTAAGGATATGTTTCTCATTGTTTCCCACAACGATTACTATTAGAAGACTATACCATCCCTAATCTAGATGACAATCTAAAACTGAACCGATAGTTTACTACCCTAATTGTCATCTTCACCTCAGGTTACAGCTCATCCAGGTGAAGGAGGATGACTAATAGATAAAGGGGCGGAGTCAATTTTCTGTATATAAGGAGCCCCAGATTCCTCATTCCTTACCTGTTCTCATTCGAACAACTCTCTTCTTGTCTTTCTCTATCGACCTATTCGTAACGATGTCATCTGTTGCTTCTACTTCTTCTGCCTATTCCTTCAAATACTTCCCACGTTATGGTCTATGGACGAAGCAGATGCAAATGGAATTGGATGAGCATTCCCGTCAAATGGCAAAGCTCATGATCCATGTTCAAGGTCTTTACAAATCCAAAAAACAATTGAAGAACGATCAGCAGAGAGAGGATACCGATGCCGATTGTATGGTCCACTCAGAATCTCCGATCTCTACTCCACCATCTTCTTCTGAAACTTCATCATCATCGACGTCTCCACAACCAGAAATCCAGAATCATTTCTATCAGGAGGATCAATTCAATCAGTTTCAACAAATGCCAATGGATCAACCAGCCAACTACACAGTCTACTTCCAGCCGATTCAATACACTGCAGAGGTATTCGAACACAATGGATGTACCTATTTTCACTATTAATACTATTAATGACTTTATCTTTTAATATTTATATGTATTGTATTAATAATAATGATTTCTATAATAAAATACTGATTAATTATGGTGTTTCTTTGACGATTAATCAATACATTTCAAGATTTGACCTCCAAGATTGGCCCTTGGGGTTCATAAATTCTTGATCTCAAAGACAGAAGTTTGAAACAAAATAAATTTTGCTCGATAAAATGATAAACTAGGCTATGTTAGAAACCTAGAATTCTGCTGGATTTTCTTGGAGCATGGTTTTCCCCACTTCAGCAACGTTTCCAATTTCTTACTTCAATCCAATTTTCACTTCTATTTTTTCACTTTTATTTTTTCACTTTTATTTTTTCACTTCGATTTTTTCACTTAGATTTTTTCACTTAGATTTTTTCACTTCAATTTTTTCACTTCAATTTTTCATTTCCGATTTTTCACTTCCATTTTTTCACTTCCATTTTTTCACTTCTATTTTTTCACTTCCATTTTTTCACTTCTATTTTTTCACTTCTATTTTTTCACTTATATTTTTTCACTTCTATTTTTTCACTTATATTTTTTCAATTTTTTATTTCGATCGAGAATAAAAAAATCGAATTGAAAAAAAGAAACAACAACAATATATGAGTAAAATTGAGAAAAAATTTAACAAAAATCAATTAAATCATTGGATTGAAAAGGTCTTCTTCTTTTTGATTTTAATGAATTCGTTACAGTCGATTTCGAAAAAATCCAAGGAATCGGGAACCGGAGAATGGAGAATTTCATATTGGTTTGTTGGAACATACTTGGCTCCAACCTTGAAGATATTTTTTTGAAAGTATTAATTCCAAACGGTCCGACTAAACGGCAATACTTCAAATTGTGGCATTGTAGAAGAGTCTGAAAAAACAATTTTTTGAAAAATATTTTCTAAAATTTTCAAATTCACCTTCACAATTTCAGTCGCTTCACTAGCAATCAGCTTTCGATATTTTAAAATGAGTTTTGGTTGCTAACCTTCGATTGCTCATTTTTATTAAAAATACTGTAGCCGAGTTTGTCCAATTTTGAAAAAAATTCTTCGGTCGGCACTTTCCCCGAATTATCGATTTTTACATATTCCGGATTTTCACAAAATTTGAGTGTATCGATTTCATGATCCGAATAGTTTAATGAGACGATTGCAACGTGGATTTTGAGATTTAATGGTTTGATTTCCAGCGAAAACTTCTCCAAAAGCCTTTTATCGATATCCCATTTTTGTCCAATTTTTAATATTTCGAATTTGAAATTTGGAAATTTTAGAACACTAATTAAGTCGTCCGAAGCGGCATCATGCTATTTTTGCTTCAAAAATGACGATAGAAAACGATAATATTTGCATTTTGTGTTATCAAATTCCACAATAATTCCTTTGAAAAGATCTGAATCAATAAGACAACGAAACGATTTACAGACGTGGCGGAAGATAAAGCTGAAAAATGAAAATTCAAATTTTTTGCCAAAAAACTCGAACACTTTTCCTGACCGATATTTCTGCTGATAATCATCTCCCAAATTTGAGCAAATTCTTCAAAATGTAGTGTTTGCGTATTTGGGGCCGTATTTGACGACACAATTTTCTTTGAGCTAATCAAAGTTTAATTTCTCGTTTATTATTGAAAAAACAACAAACAACAACAGAAAATGAGAAACTATTTTGTTAAAGTTTCCATAAAGTCAATAAAATCAAAAAATGAAAATGAAAAAATGGGAACAAAAAATCGAATGGAAAAGTCGGGAATAGAAAAATCGAGGTGAAAATGGGGAAGCAATAAATTGGACATTAACATCACCTCCAGTTGGCAAAAAGGAAACTACAGTAACCCCTATATTAAATTGGTCTCGTTTTCTAGCTCACCATTCACCTACACGTAAAAAGCTCTTTTTTGTCTTTGGAACTTGCTCTATGAACTGAGCCCGGACCAAGCTTCGTTCTTAAAATGTGTTGGTCAAAGAAAACATCCGGTTAATTAATCCATTATTTATTAAAGAAATCATTATTATTATTAATAAAATACATATAAAAATTAAACAATATAGTAATTAATAGTGAAAATAGGTACATCCATTGTGTTCGAATACCTCTGCAGTGTATTGAATCGGCTGGAAGTAGACTGTGTAGTTGGCTGGTTGATCCATTGGCATTTGTTGAAACTGATTGAATTGATCCTCCTGATCGAAATGATTCTGGATTTCTGGTTGTGGAGACGTCGACGATGATGAGGCTTCAGAAGAAGATGGTGGAGTAGAGATCGGAGATTCTGAGTGGACCATACAATCGGCATCGGTATCCTCTCTCTGCTGATCGTTCTTCGATTGTTTCTTGGATTTGTAAAGACCTTGAACATGGATCATGAGCTTTGCCATTTGACGGGAATGCTCATCCAACTCCATTTGCATCTCCTTTGTCCATTGACCATAACGTGGGAAGTATTTGAAGGAATAGGCAGAAGAAGTAGAAGCAACAGATGACATCTTTACGAATAGGTCGATAGAGAAAGACAAGAAGTGTTCGTGTGAGAACGCGTAAGGAATGAGGAATCTGGAGCTACTTATATACAGAATATTGACTCCGCCCACTAATCTGTTTGTCATCCTCCTTCACCTGGATGAGCTGTAAGACGAGGTGAAGAGGGCTATTGAGGTCGTAAACTATGGTTTCAGTATTAGATTGTCATGTAGATTAGGGATTGTATACCATAGAGCCTTCTAATAGTAACCATCTCTTGGGAAACAATGAGAAATGTACCATGGGAATCGAGTCAAAGTTCCACGGTGACGTTTTGAGCGTCAACCAAGATCTAAAAAGTTTTCCTCAAATATCTAAATCATGATCTTCCCAGCCTGGTTGCCGAGTCTCTGGCCTTTCAAAACGCTGATTAGTGTACGAAGTCTGATCAAATTGAAGTTTTTTTTTTCTATTTTAATTTCAATTTTTTTCTCATAATTAAACTCTCTCTTTGCTTGTTTCTGTCGTGGAAGTTGCGATTTCCTTCAAAGTTTTGTGGATCATATTAACTTTTCATGTTCTTAAGAAATCAAAAGATTTCTGTTTGTTATTTCTAAATTCGCACGATTTGTCCACTGACGACATTCATTTGTACTACGTTCTGAATTTTCGGTTGAGTGCAAATCGGTTGCGCTTTTTTTTGATCAAACGTTTGTTGCACCTATTTTAGGATGGGAATAGTTGGATTTGATATTTAAAAGTGATAGGAAAAAATCATACAAGCCTGGGGTTCGAACCTGAATGTACAGTACCGTAACCTTGACGCTAATTATCTCTGCTTCTGGAAAAAAATCCCAAAATTTGGGTCTCAAATAACATTTTTAACTCATTGCTCGTCCTTCTATGGTCCACTGGGTTCATTTAAAAAATCACGTTTTTTTCAGTGCAATGAAAATTTAAAGGTCATATTTTGCTCATATTTTTTGTGGTTTCTGTGCTCCTAAGAACTGGCAGACGACCAGTTTTCTCAGGCAATCATTTCATAATTATTGCTGTTTCCGCCCCCAAGTTGTGCGACTTTTCAGCTTTCTCTCACAATTTTCTCAAACTTCCTCACTTTTTTCATTCTACAATTCACAATGAATAATTCTGAGATTTACCCTATTGACTGTAGTTTGGATTACAATGCATTTTGGGAGGGAATGATGTTTCTGGGATATGCAATTTATCTTGGAATCGGATTATATTTGCACATTTTTATTGTTTTTATTATATTGGTGAAGGAGAAGAAGTATTTCGAAAATAATTCATTTTTCCGACTGACAGTGATGGATTCCATAGCGGTAAAAGAACACTCACATCGTCAACTCTGAGCTCAATTATCTCGTTTCTTGTAAAAGATATCATAAATATGTCGACTGATAAAATATTTGTCATAATAATCACCAACATTTTATCAGTTGACATATTTATGATATCTTTTACAAGAAACGAGATAATTGAGCTCAGAGTTGACGATGTGAGTGTT
>NC_013486.2:12205365-12228888 GCF_000004555.2 Caenorhabditis briggsae | reverse complement strand
GTAAAACGACGGCCAGTAGACCGGCAGATCTGATATCATCGCCACTGTGGTGGAATTCTCTTGTAAAAGATATCATAAATCTGTCAACTGATAAAATGTTGGTGATTATTATGACAAATATTTTATCAGTCGACATATTTATGATATCTTTTACAAGAAACGAGATAATTGAGCTCAGAGTTGACGATGTGAGTGTTCTTTTACCGCTATGGAATCCATCACTGTCAGTCGGAAAAATGAATTATTTTCGAAATACTTCTTCTCCTTCACCAATATAATAAAAACAATAAAAATGTGCAAATATAATCCGATTCCAAGATAAATTGCATATCCCAGAAACATCATTCCCTCCCAAAATGCATTGTAATCCAAACTACAGTCAATAGGGTAAATCTCAGAATTATTCATTGTGAATTGTAGAATGAAAAAAGTGAGGAAGTTTGAGAAAATTGTGAGAGAAAGCTGAAAAGTCGCACAACTTGGGGGCGGAAACAGCAATAATTATGAAATGATTGCCTGAGAAAACTGGTCGTCTGCCAGTTCTTAGGAGCACAGAAACCACAAAAAATATGAGCAAAATATGACCTTTAAATTTTCATTGCACTGAAAAAAACGTGATTTTTTAAATGAACCCAGTGGACCATAGAAGGACGAGCAATGAGTTAAAAATGTTATTTGAGACCCAAATTTTGGGATTTTTTTCCAGAAGCAGAGATAATTAGCGTCAAGGTTACGGTACTGTACATTCAGGTTCGAACCCCAGGCTTGTATGATTTTTTCCTATCACTTTTAAATATCAAATCCAACTATTCCCATCCTAAAATAGGTGCAACAAACGTTTGATCAAAAAAAAGCGCAACCGATTTGCACTCAACCGAAAATTCAGAACGTAGTACAAATGAATGTCGTCAGTGGACAAATCGTGCGAATTTAGAAATATCAAACAGAAATCTTTTGATTTCTTAAGAACATGAAAAGTTAATATGATCCACAAAACTTTGAAGGAAATCGCAACTTCCACGACAGAAACAAGCAAAGAGAGAGTTTAATTATGAGAAAAAAATTGAAATTAAAATAGAAAAAAAAAACTTCAATTTGATCAGACTTCGTACACTAATCAGCGTTTTGAAAGGCCAGAGACTCGGCAACCAGGCTGGGAAGATCATGATTTAGATATTTGAGGAAAACTTTTTAGATCTTGGTTGACGCTCAAAACGTCACCGTGGAACTTTGACTCGATTCCCATGGTACATTTCTCATTGTTTCCCAAGAGATGGTTACTATTAGAAGGCTCTATGGTATACAATCCCTAATCTACATGACAATCTAATACTGAAACCATAGTTTACGACCTCAATAGCCCTCTTCACCTCGTCTTACAGCTCATCCAGGTGAAGGAGGATGACAAACAGATTAGTGGGCGGAGTCAATATTCTGTATATAAGTAGCTCCAGATTCCTCATTCCTTACGCGTTCTCACACGAACACTTCTTGTCTTTCTCTATCGACCTATTCGTAAAGATGTCATCTGTTGCTTCTACTTCTTCTGCCTATTCCTTCAAATACTTCCCACGTTATGGTCAATGGACAAAGGAGATGCAAATGGAGTTGGATGAGCATTCGTCAACTGATAAATTATTTATCATATCATCACCAATATTTCATCAAATGACACATTTGTTATATCTCCCACAGGAATCAAAATAATTGAGCTCAAAGTTGACGCTTTGGGGGGTCCATTAGAGGACCAAATTTATAATCAATTTCAGAGCATTGTGGTCACCCTAAATGAGCTATTTTTCTTCAAACTCTTTACTTATCTGACTCCGTTATGCTCAATAATCGGTCCATTTTTCTGGACCCCTTCTATCAACCTCAACATGGTTTATATCAGTTTGAACCATGCCAGATTTTCAAAATCCATCACTCAAATTTTCATGGTTCTCAACCGAATGTCGTGTGTATTATTTCCAACGGCATACAATAGAATCTGGAGAGTTATGAGTTCTGTATCCTATCTTCTCATCCTGTTCCTCCCTTGCGCCGGAATGTGGAACGTTTGGATTTCCAGAATTTATTTAAAATCTCTTCGCGGTGGATTTACACTGGGTTATGAGAAAACTGTGAAATGGGCGGCCCTATCTCTCTTCCAATCAATATTCATCCTTACCGCGTTGGCTTTCACTATAGTTTGCTCTTCGATAACATTTTTCAAACTAATTTTTCTTCCGGAGCGTATAAAACCTGCTGAAAAATCTCTTTGTTTAACCTCTATTTTCATTTCCTTTACTTTTGTTTCGGTGGCAATCACTCAGGTGAGTTCTATTCCAATTTAATGAGAAAACATTTTTACAACAAAGTCAAAAGTCAAGTTCTCTGAGATTCAGCACTCAATATTTCCATTAATCAATTTTTAGCTATTATTTGCCTTCTGCTCGTCTTGTGACCATGACATTTTATATTTGTTCCAAAGTTGGGCATTCGACATTTTTACCATCGGGTGAGCTAGCGCTGTTGCTTATAACTAGAAAACAGAAAACCCCAATTTCCAGACCAGCTGTGATCGTTGTGCTGACAAGTAAACAGATCCGAGAATCCCTATTTTGTAGCAAGGCATCCAGAAAGAAGGTTTCTGTTATCAGTGTATCGGGACGGTCCATCGCATTGTAAAATACCGTATTTCCTTCAATAAAAGCCCACCCAAACCATTCACTCTGAGCTCAATTATCTCGATTCCTGTTATAGATACTAACAATTTGTCAACTGATAAAATATTGGTGATATTATGATAAATATTTTATCAGTTAGCAAAATTTTGATATCTTTCACAGGAATCGAGATAATTGAACTCAAAGTTGACCGCTTAGTTCTATTAAAGGAAATACGGCGACTGTTTTTCAAGTTACATATTAAACTTTCTATTGTAAATCAATGAAACAATTTCAAGTTTTTTTTTGAGTTCTATTGACCTAAAACCGCTAGAAATATGATAATTATGAGAATTCCCATTTTTTTCTCGCAATTAAAATTGTTATCACTCTACTATTCTCCAGTTTGTTTTTTATTTAGTCAGATAGACCAGAGAAGGCATCTAAAAAATAGGGCCATGAAGATAAATGACTTAGGAAATTAAGCAGGAAAAAGTTAGGCTACCGTACTATATGGTCCAGGAAGTTCATCTGGGAAAAGTTAGACCAGGAAGCTAGGTGTCCTAGGAAATTCATCAAAAAAAAATCTAGGCTACGAAGCTAGATGACCTAGGAAATCCATCTGAAAATAATTTTAAAAAATTGCTAGATGGCCTAGAAAATTCACTTTAAAAAATTAGGCCACGAAGCTAGAATACTTAAAAATGTATCTAGAAAAATTAGGCCACGACGCTAGATGGCCTAGGGAATGCATCTGAGAAAAGTTTGGCCATAAAGCCGGGTGGCCTAGAAAATTCGTCTAGGAAAAGTTAGGCCACGTTTTGTAACAGAACTTTGCACATACTCTCTGGCTAAATTCCCACTACTTCATAGTCTTTAATTTTTCTGAAATTTCCGTTTCAATGATTCTGTATCTTCTTTTTCTTCTCGACAACATCTTTCACAAATTTTCTGAAAATTTTCTATTAAAAAATGAGCGTCTCCTCTGCCTACTTCAATTTGACTACAATTCCTGACTATTTTCCATTTGAATGTCAAAATGAAAATGATACATTATCCGAAGTTTTGATTTATATTGGACTTCTCATTTTCCTGGGAACCGGTCTGTATTCCCATATTTTCATACTTGTTTCCGTTTTATGGACTAAACGAAAAACATACAAAGACTTTTCATTTTTCAAACTTTTCGTTATGGATTCTATTGCAGTAAGAATCACATTTTTTGCGTTAATTGGTACTAATTAAATAATTTTCAGAGCATAATCATTCTTACTGATGAGTTACTATTCACTCATATTTTCCTATTTGTTCCTCCTCTATGTCCAATTTTCAATCATTTCTTTTTCGGACCTTCAATTCTCACAAAATACGTTTACATGTCTATGAATCATGCAAGATTCATGAAGTCGTTGGCTCAAATTTTTATGGTTTTTAATAGAATGTCATGTGTTGTAATGACACTTCCAGGGAGATATGATTTGGTAAAAAAATAGCTTAAAATCTGTAATAGAAGGACACTCCTAACATTTAACTTGGAACCAATTTATCTCAGCTCCTGTGAAAGATATAAAAATGTTGTCAACGGATAAAATAATTTTGATATTATGATAAGCGATTTATTAGTTGACAACTTTTTGATATCTTTCACAAGAACTGAGATAAATTGGCTCAAAGTTGGGGGTCCATTTTATTAGAGCTTCTACGATAGAATGGATATGAATAAAAAGTTGGTATTTCAGCTCTGGAAAAAAGGGCACCAATATGCTGTATTTTAATTGGTGTTCTCCCATTTTGTGGAACCTGGAATATATTTTTGTCCCGAGTATTTGCAACTAATCAACGGAGCGGGTTTGCATTGGGTTATGAGAGAGCAGTCAAATGGGCGTCCATCTCTCTTTTTCAATCCATAGTACTCTTAATTACCCTGTTTTTCACTATCATATGTTCTTCAATCACTCTCTACAAACTGATCTCACTGCCTGGACGTATAAAATCAGCAGAAAAATCGTTGTGTTTTACTAGTATTTCGATATCTATCACGTTTGTGTTAGCAGCAGGAACACAAGTTGGTACACCCTGTTTATCTCGCTTCTAGTGAAAGATATCAAAAAGTGATCAACGAATTAAATGTTTTTGATATAATGATAAGCATTTTGTTAGTGGACCACTTATGATATCTCTAATAAAAAATGAGATAAATTGATTTTCCAGACTTTGAATTATCAAACACAAATTTCAGCTCCCAATTGTTTTCTGCTCAACTTGTGACAAAGATGCTCTCTATGTTCTCCAAGCCATTGCATTTGATACATTCACAGTTGGGTGAGTTCTCATAGAATAATATTTTTATTATAAAGTTAAAATTTAAGATCTGCTCTAATTATGATACTGGTGAATACAACTCTACGAGGATCGGTTTTCAAGGGAATCAAAAGAACGTCAATTGTTTCAGTTTCTTAAATTTTTATTCTTGCTGAATTTTAAAATTGAACAATAAAAATATGAATCAATTCATTGAAACACTTCTGAACGCACTTCTAACCCGAACTTTTGATGGCTCTACAGAAGGCTTATCCTCTCTGAATTTACACGGAAATACAGCTGATCGAAGTTTGGTGTCTGTTATTATCATAATGACTGCTGATCTGGAAGTTACAGAAAAACATTTTTTGATTCTTTTGAGCTTCTCAAACTCACCCAACTGTGAAAACGTCGAAAGCTATTAACTGTGCATTGAACAAACTGAAATAGGTTTGAGTTCGACAAATCGGACAAAACGCAATGGCTGCCTGGGAATTGAGAATTTCAGAGGAATCTGCTATAATTAAGATCGTCGGGGCTAACCTGACTTGCTCCCACTAGCAAAAAACTGCAAGAAAGAAAGATGCAGGACATACACAACGATTTTTCAATTGATTTCACTCTTCCAGGTAGCAAAACGAGCTTGTAAACAGTGATAAGGGTACAGATTACGGTGAATAATAACGCAGTGAGGATGAAAACCGATTGGAACATTGAAAGAGCCGCCTGGAATAGCCCAGAAGATTTAGGATAGGTTGGGAATCTACACGGTGGCACACAATTACCCGGACTGATAAAAACCGGTATATCTTTAGACATAACTATTTTGGAAGCACGAAAATTGGTAGAAATATAATTTTACGTTTGATTCAAAGCTACTGAAAATTTCGAAGCGAGCCCTGAAGTCTAGGTGTTGTTATGGTTATCCAAAGATGAATGGCGTAATGTTTCTTGTGACTTTCATGAGATGAAACAACTTTGACGAGCGATAACTCAGCTCAAAGTTGATCAAATAATTTGAAACTTGGCCAGTTTACCAAAACATCTCATCAATACAATAAAGGAAAATTTAAGAAAGTTACAAAAAGTGATCAGCTAAAACCCGTATTTTTAGAGCAAATTTATTTTAATCGATTTCAAAAATTACACAGTCTCATGTGAAAAATAGAGTGGTCTAACTTTCCCAACATGATTTTTTCTAGGCTAATCCACCGTAGTTCGTAGTCCAGAAATCGTCTAACAAGTAGCTAGTCCATTTAAAAAGGTAGCCTATGTTGAGTTTTCTAGGCCGCTATTGTAAATTTCCTAGAAATTGCCCGTATTCAACTGATGGGATTCTTACGAAATTTCAATATGATGGCCTAACTTTTGCAAGTTGAGATTTCTAGGTCACGAAAAAACTAACCCAATCAACAGCTCTCATATAATTCATTGTAAATCCACCACGAAAACTATCCATATAAATTCGCGAAATCAGACAATTCCAATTTCCAGCAAACGGGAGCAAAATCAGACAAACCCAAACAACAGGCGTCATTTTTCTCCAGATCTGAATTTTTTTGAGTTGTTATTGAGATTCAGACCAAAGCCATCATTCACACTCACTTTATCATAACTCGTTGGAAATAACACACATGTCATTCGATTCAAAACCATTGCAATTTGAGTAAGAGATTTCGAGAATCTCACATGATTGGGTACAGTATACATGAATTGGAGCAAAATGGAAGGACTCCAAAAATATGGACTAGCTATTTTACATAAAGGGGTGACATACATAAATAAGCGGCCATAGAAAAGTGAGGAACATATTAAAATAGAGCTCTGGAAATTTTGAAATTACCGTATGTATTTTCTCGAATAGACTGTAAACTTTGAGCTTAATTATCTCAATTCCTGTGAAAGCTACCAAAATTTGTACAACTGATAAAATGTTTATCATGATATCAGCAGTATTTTATCAGTTTACAACTCTTTGGTCTCTTTCACAGAAATCGAGATAATAAAGATTGAAACTCACCGCAATAGAATCAGTGACAAAAATCTGAAAAAATGAGCTCCGACTATAATATTGTCTTTCAGTGAACAAAATGGTTTTTATAATAAGAATATGCAAAATAAGTCCGATTCCTTGATAAAATAAAGTTCCTATATATTTCGAAATTTCCCAAAAAGGGTCGTATTGATCGGATTTGCAAATGACACGAATTTCAGAATCATTGTATGGGTTCATAATAAAAAAAGAAAGGGAAATACAACGTATTCTGAAGGAGAAATACGTGTTTAACTGAATTCGGTTTTTTCAGAGAGACATGTGGAGACAATTATGGAGATTAGATGGAGAGCAGAAAAATGTCGATTGTTGAGGGTTTAGCAAGAATTTTTTTGAAGAAATGAATGATTTGAAATGTGGGGGTTCATTTTGGGTTGGAAGTTTTTGGAAATTTGAAGTTTTTGTTTCAAGAAGTGTTTGAGAAGATCAGCATCAGTTTGGTCTTTGATCCAAGAGACATTTCGCGAGATTCTAAAAATTTCAGACCTCATTAAAGTGTAGATTTCAAGGCAATGTGAAAGTTTCAGAAAGCCGTTAAGCCTGAAATAGAACCGTCCACTTGAACCTAATTTATCTCGATCCCTGTGAAAGATATCAAAACAGGATCAACTGATAAGTTGTTTATCATAAAATAAAAATTATTTTGTCAGTTGATCACTTCTTGATACCTGTTACAGGAAATGAGATATATGAGCTGAAAGTGGACAGGTCGGCGCTTGCCAGCTGAGCTACACGGTCGGTTGTCATCCTTTTAACTTTACCCAATTTATCTCGGTTCCTGTAAGAGGAAAAAATATTCAAATAGTGAAATGGAGCTTATATTATGGTAAACATTTTATCAGTTGACGACTTTTTGATATTTTTTAAAGGAAACGAGATAGATAAATTGGGTCAAAGTAGGATTCCCTTTATTACAGTGTTTTGCGGCAACCGCCTGGTCGAGTCCCCATTGCCCAAGCGTCTTTTGATTGTATACTCTTCATTTTCAGCCAGATTCCATTTCCAGAAGCATTCAAAAATCCTTTGAACTCCTGAACATTTTTCCGAATATTTCGATCACTTCTGATTTTCTGAATTTTTCAGACAACTAAAAAATCAAAGTCTCCAAAATTGCACTTTAAAAAGCATCTGCTTACCTATATTCGGCTAAAAATAAGTTCCCTGAAATGATTCAGACTTAAGAATCAAATTAACAAGAAGTGAAGGTTATGGCGAGAACTACAATGACGAAAATTGAAACAATTCAATTAGGAGTTTGCTTGAATTAGTGTTACGGAGAAGAACGACGTTTGATGCGGAAGGTGTGGTATTAATTACCATCAAACCTGTAATTGTAGGGCCCCTACCTTTGAACTTTGAGAGCCATTTTTCTCAGTACCTGTCAAAGATATAAAAAGTTATCAACTGATAATTTTTTTAACATCAAAAACATGTTATCTATTGATCAATTTTTTTAATCTCTTACTGAGACCCGGATAGATAATCTGAAACTTGACAATGTGTGGGTCTTCTTTTACAGGTTTTACGATCATCCTCATGCTGGAATAACAAAATTTGAAAAAATCTGAAAACTTGTAAACCTGAAACAAGAAAATTAGATTGTGTGAAACTGTCTGAAATGCTATGAAGGTGTATTTTAGTTTCGGGCAATTAGGGTTCGATCACCATTGGTCCATAGATTTAGCATTAGAACATGGCTTCGGCATATTGCTCATCCAACAGAGCACCGTTGCCCATTTACCGTATTTTCTCTAACAGAAGCCCATCCTATACGTCCACTTTGAGCTCAAATTATCTCGTTTTCTGTAAGAGATATAAAAAAATTGTCAACTGATAAAATATTGGTAATAATATGGTAAATATTTTAACAGTAGATCACTTTTTGATACCTTACATAGAAACCGAGATAATTGAGCTCAAAGTTCATGTATAACATTTGTAGACCAGCATTGGTAGATCACCCCCTAAATCTCTTACATCTATAGAATTCATTGCAAAAATTTTTTTAAAAAATGAGCTATTCTCTATATATTGATTTCCTGGACATAATGTTTTAGTAATTTCTAGCTTAATCTGAAATAGTTGTTTTTCTGAAAGGTCTGAAATGAATGTAAATATAAACAACTCGAAAACGTGACTAACAAAGTCAGAATTCACTTTACATCTCCTTTCAGCCAACATCATCGTAAATATTATTACTCCTGTTCAAGATGTTGAGAAAGAGGGTTTCGTTCAAGGGCACATTTAAAGGCGCAAGAGGGAACTATCGTAGTTTTTGAAGATTTTTTTTTAATTATTGTTTTATTGTTATGGCTCAACAAATACGGTAGTTCCCTCTTGCGCCTTTAACTGCGCCTTTAACAAGTCCATCGCTCTCTACGTGCATTTATTTCGGACAAGAGAGATAATCAAATTTCCAGAAAAAATTTGATTTTTTGATCTAAAGTATATAGACACTTCAACAATAATTTCCCATAATTATTTCCCGGTCGTCATGTTCTTCTGATTTCAGCATACGTTCATAGACGATTCTAGTCTATAAATTCAATTTCTTTTATTCATTTTTCGTCATCCATATTGAATTAAAGACACTCCCCTTAGAACCACCTGCTCGCAGTTGTTTTTTCTAACCACACATCCATTTTTTTTAATTATTCTAGAAATAAATTTCCAGAAACAATGACATCAAAAAACTATTCCGGACCTATGCCATTCGACTGCGATACCTCGTATAATCCAACAATAGAAGTTTTGAAATATATTGGTTCAATTTCATATTTAGTGCCAGGATGTGTACTTCATTTTTTGATACTAAAAAGCATTTTGTTAACTCGCAAGGATTATTTTAAGAATAGCTCATTCTTTACACTTTTTACAATGGATTCTATAGCGGTAAAATGATTTGGAGAACTACCCTGTAATAGAAGGGTCCCTAACTTTGAGTCAGTTTTTTCTCGGTTCCTGTTAAAGATATCAAAAAGTTGTTAACTGATAAATGTTGCTGATAATATGATAAATAATTTATTAATTGACTGCTTTTCAATAACTTTCACAAGATCTGAGATATTCAGCGTTAAAATCGTAGGCGTTAGTGCTAGTCAAATAACTCAACCCCACCCGTCAACTTGGAGCCAATTATCTCAGTTCCTGTAAAAGATATCAAAAATTTGTGAAATGATAAAATGTTTCTTATATTATGGTAATCAATTTATTAGTTAACCACTTTTTAATATCTATCACTGGAACCGAGATAAATTGGCTTAAAGTTGACTGGGTGGATGCTTGATTACCACAAAACGTCTATGATTTTAAAGTTAAATATCTCAGTTCCAGGGAGGGCTATTAAAATATAGTCAACTGATAAAATGTGTAAAATTTCATCAAAAATATTTTATCAGTAGCATACTTTTTGATATCTATCACTGGAACCGAGATAAATTGGCCCAAAGAAGGGGCCCTTCTATTATAGGTTTTAAATGGTTAGGTTTTGAAAAGTATGTTTTCAGAGCATTATGTCGATTCTTCTAGACGTCTTCTTTGGACGTCTCTTCTTATATGTCTCTCCTCTGTGCCCCATAGTTGGACCATACTTTTGGTACCCCTCAATGATTCTAAAAATCTATTATTACGTTCTGGTCCATACTAGATTCGCCAAAGCCGTCGCTCAAATTTTCATGGTTCTCAACAGAATGACTTGCGTTCTGGTGCCCACTTTTTATACTACGGTATGGTCCTAAAAGAGTAAAAGACTAATTTTGGGGATTTTCAGATTTGGAATAAACTGATACCTATTTCCGTGGCTATGATTCTGTTAGTTCCTTTTGGGGGTACTTGGTATCTTTTGCTAACCCCAAGATATTTTGTAATACCATCTTATGGAGGATTTGCAGTGATTTATATTAGAACTGTGGATTGGGTAAGTTACCGTACTTGCTTCCGTAACCGTATTACCGTAATAAGTTACCGTAATACGTTACAAGGTACCGTAATAGAAATCCATCCTATACGCTCTCTTTGAGCTCAATTATCTCGGTTACTATGAGAGATATTAAAAATTTGTCAACTGATGAAGTGTTTAAAATAGTATGAAGCATATTTTATCAGTTAAAAACTTTTTTGATATCTTTTGAAAGAACCGAGATAATCAACCTCAAAGTATTGTATTTGCTCTCATAGGAGCTCACCTTATGCGTGCACTTCGAGCTTAATTATCTCGGTACCTATGAGAGATATTAAACATTTGTCCACTGATCATATTGGTCATATTATGATACACATTTTATTAGTTGACAAATTTTTGATATCTCCCATGGGAACCGAGATAATTGAGCTTAAATTGCACGTACAGGGTGGGCTTCTATTAAAGCAACTAGGGTGAGAACAAGAGGAAGTTTCTAGGCTGCCGTCTCCTTATTCCAATCCATCTACTATCTAACTGCTCTTGGCTTCACTGTTATCTGTACCACTATCACCTTGTACAGTCTTATTTTACTGCGAGTTCGTGTGAAATCCGCTGAAAAATCACTTTGCTTCACTTCCATGTTCATCTCTTTCATTTTTCTCCTAGTTGCGGCTACTCAGGTAATTTTTAAAAAATATTTTTTTAAAGGGACATGAAATGAATAATTTTCTCAAAATTCCGCTCATACACGCCCCTCGAGGTGTTGAACTTGTGGATCTTAAATTTCAACATTTCAGATTTGCTACATAGCCTGTCTTGAGTGTCGACCGTCTCCATATCTCTTTTCAGCTCAATTTCTGGCGTTTGATGCATTTTCAGTGGGGTAATTTTTACAGAGGTCCGGGTTCTTTAATTTTGAAATTTTTTTCAGGTCAGCTGTTATATTGGTGTTGAATAATAGTCAACTGAGAGACTCGATATTTTCACCGAGCAAAAACGAAGACCGCGTGTTTCGAGCATCAACGAATAACTCTTTTACTAGTCATGTGAAGATTTAGAAATTTCAAAAAATGGGGAAGAATAAATATTTTTGATTTCAAGAGATCTAAAGTCTCTATTCGGGGCTTCTAACTACTGTACCAAACAGAAAAGGGGTGTTCTGTAAACCTTGAAATAGAAGAGTTTCCAAAAGTTTAACTTTGAGTCAATTTTTTCTCGGTCCTTTTGAAAGATATGAAAAAGTTGTCAACTGGTAAATTGTTCATCATAATATCACCAATATTTAAACAGTTGACACATTTTTGATATCTTGCATAGGAATCGAGATATTCGAGCTCAAACTTGAGAGGGGACCGTCTACAACAAATTTCATGGCATTCGTATTTGGATTTTTTCAATGGAAGATGGTTACCTTTAGAGTCTTGAAAGAATAATATAGACAATTTCAGAGTATGCTTATTGTCCACAAAATTAGCGTTTCAGTTTTTCAAATAACATATTTTCAGCCATGTTCCATAACCAAAAAAAAACCCCCCGTAAACGCCAAAGTTAGCACTGAAAGGAAGGTTGTGCCTCTTCAAAACAGTTAATTTCGCTTTTCTGGAAATTTACACAAAAGTTGTCAACTACAAAGATGAAGCACTGATTTTTAAAAAATATACTCTGAAACATTGAGACAAATCGAAAAATTCTAGAATGTTTTTTCCAGAATTTTTAAATTTGACTATCTTCCACTGAACGGTAAAATTAAATCTATACCATACGTGCCCTTTGAGCTCAATTATTTTGGTTCCTATGAGAGATATAGAAATCTTGTCAACTGATAAAAGATTCGCAATTATTTGATGAACAGTTTATGAAACCTTTTTGATATATTTTTTAGAAAATGAGATATTATTTAAGCTCAAAGTGCGAGTGTAGTGTGTGCTTCTATTAGAGAAAATCATGGAGTTTCTGGAAAATTTAAATGTTGCAAGGCTCCTTATTCGGTGGGGAAAATGTCCAAAACTTGGTGAACAAACAAACATAATATTGCGCAATTTGTGTCATAATCCTTTCTCATAATACTACTGTCCTACTCTTGCCGGATTCTTGCTCAGCCTGCCATTTTTCTATATTTAAAAAGAAAGAACTTCGTATTTTGGACTCTTTCTCATTTGTATTACCTTTTCACCTGCTCTCCTTGTCTCCATAACTTTTCATTATAGATTTTTTTCTATTTTTGCAACGATGAATATGTTCACTGATCCTCTTCTCATTAACTGTAGTACTGAATACGATGACTTTCTAGAAATATTCAAATACATCGGAAACTGTTCTTATCTAATTCCAGGCGTTTTATTGCACATTTTAATTCTAAAAACAGTATTGTATTCACAGAAAAAGCTGTTTAAGAGCAATTCGTTTTTTCGGATTTTCGTGACGGATTCTATAGTTGTAATTTTCATTTCGTCTAATCATCAAAATATATAAAAAATTTCCAGAGTCTTACTCTTCTTCTCTGGGATATCTTTTTCAATCGCCTAACCGCCTTTATCCCTCCAATGTGTCCTATTTTATGCCCTTTATTTGTCATGCCTTCATATTTTTTGAAATTCTATTACTGTAGTTATAATCATGCCAGAATGTCAAAATCTGTTGCTCAGATTATGATGGTTTTGAACAGAATGTGTTGTGTTATGTGGCCGATGAGTTATGAGAAGGTGAGGATTACTGTACACAGGAATTGACTCAAACTAGACGATTAGCTTATTTCCAGCTCAATAATTTTTAGTAATACTATGTTGATCAAACCAAAAATCTTATTCAGGTCTGGAATCAATTCTCTGCTCCTACAGTAATCCTAATATTGATTATTCCCTTTGGCGGCACCTGGAACATGTTGCTGGCCAGAATGTATCTATTTCCATCGTATGGCGGGTTTGCGGTCACTTATGTGAAAACTGTGACATGGGTATGTGAAGAGAAATTGTATTCGATGTCTTATAAATTTTCAGGCGTCACTATCCCTGTTTCAAGCAATTTATATTTTGACTGCTTTATGTTTTACAGTTGTTTGTACTTCCATTTCTTTGTATAAACTATACATTCTACCGGGAAGAGTAAAAGCTGCTGAAAGATCACTTTGTTTTGTTTCCGCGTTTTATTCGTTGGCTTTTCTGATTGTTGCAGCTTCTCAGGTACAACCGGCGGCTGAAAAACGGCTGCTATGACTACTTTGAGCTCATTTATCTCATTTCCTGGGAGAGATATCAAAAAGGTGTCCACTGATAACTTGTTTACCATAATATCAGCAACGTTTTAAATGTTTACAAGTTTTCGATATTTTTTACAGTAACCGAGATAATTGAGCTCAAAGTGAGCGTATACTGTGGGCTTCTAATAGCGCATTCACGGCATAGTTAACGTTTCATGTCTTCAGATTCCAAAGGGTTACTGTAGTTCCCGATTTTTTCAAATTGAAAGATTTTCAGCTTGTCTTCGTGGTTTGTGTGAACTGCCAATTCACATTCTCTGTCATTTTCCAATTTCTAGCTTTTGATCTTCTCACAGTAGGGTAAGTAAAGTTTCCAGACCTTCTAGAGTGTTCTAGAATCTTCTAGAACCTTCCAGAATTTTCTAAAAAATTTCAGCTCAGCTGTGATAATCCTGCTTACAAGCTCCCAACTATCCAATCATATTTGGATTATGCAAAAACTGAAACCAAAAAATTCAGAAGTTCAAGTGGTCCGAATTTTCACCTCGGTCAATAATTCCTTATCAAATTGATATGTGTAGTTTGATTTGTTGAAAAAAAAGTGATCCAGAACTTTAAAGTTCAATTTTTCTTTCAAAAAAATTCTCAAAAATTTAATGTTTTCAGCTGTTTTAGTTCCTCAAAACCACAAGGTTTTTCTTTCAATTACATATTTCTGTGTTATTTGAATAACTGATTTCCAATTTTCAAACTTTTGGCACGTTTCCTCCAGCAGAACGCTATTATTATACTTTGTTTGTTTCAAAACATAAAACATTCCTCTAGAAGACATCATTCTGAATTTTCTGCTAAAAATTCTGAATATTTGAAAATGAGTTTCACTGATTTCAATTCCACTATTGAACACAAATGGACTGATCGAGTTGCCTACCCTTGCAGTCAAAAATACAATGATTTTGTCGAAATTTCGAAATATGTTGGCAGTTGTTTGTATCTGATTCCTGGGGCACTTTTGCACATTTTTATTATAAAGACTATTCTGTTTTCGCAGATTAAAATGTTCAAGAATAACTCATTTTTCCGGATTTTTGTCACCGATTCGGTTGTGGTAGGAAGCTAACAAAAATTAAATACCTACGAAAGCTTCGAGCTAAATTACCTTGGTTCCTTTAAGAGATATAAAAATTTTGTCAACTAAAAATTTTGTCAACTATCAAAATTTTGTCAAAAAAATGTCAACTAAAAAACTGATTATTGCAACATCAGCAATATTTTATCAGTTGACAACTTTCTTATATCTGTTACAGGAACCAAGATAATTGAGCTCGAAAAAAGTGTTAGGGGCCCTTCTATTACAGGTTTTATGGTAGATATTCAGATGTAAAAAAATCAATTTCCAGAGCCTAGTTCTCCTATTCTGGGATATATTTTTCAGTCGACTCGCTGTGTTCACTCCGCCACTTTGTAAAATTCTCACACCCCTTTTCTATGAACCATCACTATTTTTAAAACTATATTATTGTTCGTATAACCAGGCTAGAATGGCGAAATCTATTGCTCAGATTTTGATGGTTTTAAATAGAATGTGTTGTGTGATGTGGCCAATGAGTTATGAGAAGGTAAGGAGTACTGTAGTCTAGGCAGTCTCGGAATTACTGTAGTCTGTAGTCTAGGGAGTCTAGGAATGTAAGGATTACTGTAGTCCTGAATTGGACTTGGCACTGACCGGCTAATAACTCATTTCAAAAATAAAATTGTGAGCAAAACAACATATCAAATGAAAGAACACGACGAGCTCTGCAACCTCCATTAAGAATGAGCGGGAAACGGTACTGTTCCGGCCTGGCATTCTATATCCGGGCCGACAATTTTCGCCCGGCCCGGACCATAATACCATTCATGGTACCGGTTCATTCTTATTGGAAATTGCAGAGCTCGTCGAGTTCTTTCATTTGGTATGTTGTTTTGCTTAGCCGGTCAGCGCCAAGTTCAATTTCGGAAAATTGTAAATCTAAAAATAATTTTCTTCCAGGTTTGGAACAAATTCCCCATCCTTACAGTAGTACTTATTCTAATAGTCCCATTTGGTGGAACTTGGAATTTATATCTCGGCAGAATGTACACATTCCCATCGTATGGCGGATTCAGCGTTACCTATTTCAGATACGTGGAATGGGTACTGTAGAACTTTTCTTAGAATATTTTTTCATAAGAATTCCAGGCCTCTCTGTCAGCCTTCCAATCGATTTACATTTTGACTGCTCTGAGTTTTACCCTTGTTTGCACTTCGATTTCTTTGTACAAGCTTTATATTCTGCCCGATCGAGTGAAAGCTGCTGAAAAATCGTTGTGCTTGGTTTCAGCGTTTTATTCGTTCGCGTTTTTGATAGTTGCAGGATCCCAGGTACTAGAAAATATCCCTTTTTTAATCACGGGAAATTTTTAGCTTGTTTTTTTCTGCGAAGAGTGCATGACCAAATTTTTTACCGTCTTTCAATTCCTGGCATTTGATCTTCTTACTGTTGTGTAAGTTGGCTTTTCAGAACCTTCCAAAACCTCATAGAATCTTTTAGAACCTTCCAGAGCATTCTAGACCTTTTCAGAATTTTTCAAAGCTTTATAGAATAGTACAGAATCTTATTGAACATTTCAAAATTTTATAAACCTTCCAGAACCTTTTAGCACCTTCTAGAACATTCCCAAACATTTCAGATCTGCTGTAATAATCCTTCTCACCAGTTCACAACTATCCAAACATTTATGGATTTATCGAAAATTGAAACCTGCGAAGCCTGAAGCTGAAGTCGTCAAAATGTTTACTTCGGTGAATTCGACGACATCGATGAAGTGAAAATTTAAACATTTTAAGGTTCATTTTGAATAAAATTTATTTTTCCAACTTTAAACTTTTCGCAGCAGTGACATTTTAGAACTACGTCGTTTGAGAACTGCGACGTTTTAGAACTGCTTCGTTTTAGAACTTTGAACTTATAGAATTGACCAGTTCGCAACTGCGACACTTTAGGACCGTGACATTTTAGAACAGCTACCTTGCAGAACCGCGACACTTTAGGACCGTGACGTTTTGGAACAGCTACCTTGCAGAACCGCGACACTTTAGGACCGTGACGTTTTGGAACCGCAAATTTTTTGAACTGCGACATTTTAGAAACTCGACGTTTTAGAACTGTGACATATTAGAACCGCGACGCTTCCGAACCAGTTAGTTTCGGAACCGCGAAATTTTCGTATTTCGATGCTTCAGAACCACGACGTTTCAGAAATGCGAAGTTTTAGAACTACGGTATTTTAGAACCGCGCCGTTTTAGGACAGCTACCGTGCAGAACCGCGACAGTTTAGAACCGTGACGTTTTAGAATCACAACTTTTCAGAACTGCGACATTTTAACAAAACCGCAACATATTAGAACTGTGACTTTTTAGAACCGCGACATTTTAAAACCGCAATTTTTTAGAACTGCGACGTTTCAGAGGCGCAGCATTTCAGAATCGCGACATTTTAAAACCGCGACGTATTAGAACCTCGAAAACAAGAATAACAGTTAAAAAACACTTTATTTCGCCCGGCAGAATTGAACACACCGTATGAAACTCAAATCTCTTATAATCTTATCAGGGCAATTTCTTATCACTATTATCAAATCAGAAAGGGAATGGAATATTATCGCTGTCCGAAAAAAACAAGGTTAGAGTAGTTCATGCGAAGGGTATACGGTAGGTATCTCGAAGCGGCAAACCTAAATAGCTCACATAAGGTGGAGTCGCAGACAGATTTTTGAAAATTTTCTCTGCGTCTCTACATTGTTTTTCTCAGACAACTATAATAATCAGACTCGAAAATTCAAAGAAATCCAAGAGAAAGGAGTTTCGCCTCTAGTCAGGCCGACTCGTTCTGCTCCTGATTTTCGAGGAGCAGAGCTTTGTCGCTGTTGACGTCGTCCGTTTGACGGGCCTTCCATTCGGCGTGCTTCTCGATGAGATTGGCTTCAGCGTCTTTGGTCTTTTCGGAGACTTGGTTCACAACGACAGTGACGTCACGACGGAAGATCCAGTTGATGATGGTTCTGGAAAAAAAAACTGTGGTGGCCTAACTTTTCCAAGTTGAGTTTTCTAGGCCACCATGATAAATAGGCTAGATATGACCTTTTATTCATCTAGTGCGTTTCCTAGGCCATTTTAACATAATAGTCTAACTTTTGCAAGTTGGTATTTCTAGCCCACCTATGTTTATGACCTGGAAATAACCTGGTGTGTTTTCTCGGCCATTTCGACATGGTGGCTTAACTTTTTTAAGTTGAGTTTTCTGGGCCACCTAAGTTTATGACCGAGACATGCCCTTTTGTGTATTCTAGGCCATGGTGGCCTAGCTTTTGTGAAACTTACAGAACCATAGAAACCGACGCGACGATAATGAAGAATTTGATAAAATCCTCGGCAAGGTTACGGTAGTAGTCATCCGCTGAAAATAATTTTTTTTGACTTTCAAATTTTTTAGGTTTCTGTCATACTGTACGATTCCTATATGTATTCCCTTTAAATCTAGCTGACCAAAAAAGCAGATGAATGTCAGGTGAAATGAAAAAAATTACTAAATATTTCTAATTAACATTTTCAGGCTATCCCAAGTTGTGAGATCTTTCCAGAGCCTTTCTAAAAATAATTCTGAAAATGCTAGATTAATTTTTCAGGCGTCTAAAGATTTTGCAAAAGAATCAGACATCGAAGAGTTACGGTAACCCAAAGTCAAAAAAAAAACTCACGATCCTCATCAAAAAGATTGCATTTGGTGTTAACAATCATCTGAGTACCCTTGACCAATGATTCTGTGATATTCTGCTCGTAGATCAGATGACGTGCTGGATTCTCGAAGCACCACTTCTGAAGAGACATTACGCCGGCGTCGTACACATGGAAGACACACTGGAATCGGGAGTTTTACAAAATGTTATCAAAATTTAAAAAATACATTATCTCCCCAATGAGCATAGTTCTCATAGATTGTTTGATTTTCTCTTGGTCCCTTGACAATGTTGACTTTCATTAGCATGAAATCCTTTCCGAGACAGGATCTTTTCATTTCATCTTGAAGAAAATCGGCTCTGAAAGAATAGAACTGAAATTTTTATAGGATTCGGAGAGAACATGTTGCCTTTGAATGGGGACAAATGTGGCATGCATTAAAGGACAAAAATACCATATTCGCTCTAATATAAGCCCACCCTATACGTGCACTTTGAGCTCATTTATCTTGGTTCCTACAAAATATATTGAAAAGTGGCAACTGATAAATTGTTTATCATAATATCATCAACATTTTACCAGTTGACAAAATTTGCTATATCTTTCATAGGAACCGAGATAAATTAGCTCAAAGTTGGAAGTTACGGGGCCCTTCTATTACAGGTTTCAATGTATATCATGTTTTGACTTTCTCAGAAGATCAGAGTGTACTTTTTTAAATATTTGAGCAAATACGGATTTTTCCCGGTACCTTATACCAACTTTCCTACTTACCTATGATTAACAACTTGTTTGATTGCATCCTGAACCTCCAGAATCACCTCTTCCCATCCGACAGCATGAGCTCGGTGAGCCGGCGAAGCGACCACAGCGCCACGTGGCACCATTGCCATTAGAAATGGGAGAAGGCCTAACATATTCAGCCGAAGCATTTCTGGAGGATTGGAATATATTTGTGGAAAATTATTTTTTGGAGAAAAAATGTAAGACTAAAGCATTGAGTGCCGGGGGGTTTTGTCTCGATTGGCAGCTGAAAAAGTTAATTAAAACATTGTCGACCATTTATATTTTTTTCGATTTTCAGGTGCCTTTTCTTTTCGATGAATAAATCATGTGGCTATTGGGAGATGGAGCTGTCTTTTCGCATGGAAAAAGGGTTCAAAAAAATTCTTTTGGAATGAAGAAAGAGAAGAATAAGCATCCCTAAAATGTTAATGGTCCAAGAAAAATGGCATTCTTCAATACTGAGAAAGTTCTAGATCTTAAAAATGGAGTATATAAAAAAGAGTAAGCGTGAGAGTATTGAAATAAAAACAAAAAGAATATAGATGAAAGACACCAGAGAACCGGGAAGTGAGTAATTGCTTTCTTATTATATGTAGTTGTGGTGAAGAGAATTTTTCAGTTTGAATTCCAGAACAAAAAAAAGAGAATCCAGACTTTAAGATTATGATTCATGGCTCTAATAAAAGCCCATTCTACACGCGCACTTTGAGCTCAATTATCTCGGTTCCCATGCGAGATATAAAAAATCTGCCAACTGATAGAATATAGGTGATATTCTGATAAACAGTTTATCAGTGGACAGTATTTGGATATTTTTTATACAAGCCGAGATAATTGCGTTTATAATAAAGCTCCAAGTGCACGAATAGGGTGATCTTCTATGTATTAGAGCAAATACAGTAGTCTATAGTTCTGATTTTAAGATTATTTTTAACCCAAATATTTTTCTCAGACTTGCTGAAATTACTGAATAAAAGGCAGATGGATAAAATACGAAGAAAAAGTATTTTTTGGGAACAAGGAAGTCGGAATTTCAGATTTTCCAGAAATAGAGGAACTAGAATTTTATAACATGTTGCGGATTTCTAGAATTAGCTTTTTTATAGAACACATTGACTAAATTGATAAAAATGGGAAGTGCTTCAAGATAATTCTCAATCAATTAAAAGAAATTCAGAAATTAAGAAATTCAGAAATTCAGAAAATTCGGAAATTCATAAAATTTGGAAATTCAGAAATTCAGAAATTCAGAATCTCACAACTCAAAAAAGGTCTTCTGTCTTTTGATTCCCCAAGCCCCGCCCACAAAATCAGAAAGATTAATCTCTTTTTTCAACCATATTTTTCCTAGTTATGAATCAAATTTAAAATACAAAAAGAACATAAAATTGTACATACTTTTTGTTTTCAGAGAATATTCGGAAGACAAAAATAAAATCTTGTGCCCGAGCAAGCGGACTAATAAAGGAAAATCAATCAGAAATGATATAAAACCTAATCTCCAGATTAACAAAAAATTATTCGAGTTCTAATTAAATTTCTCTCTTTCCTTTCAGCGTCTAGTAGACGCCAAAAAAAGAGATTGAGCTAAAAAAAAAAGAAAAATTGCATATTCATGTGTTCAATAATTCTCGAGAATTCAAAAAGATATAAATGGAGAAAAATGAAGGAGAAGGCTAAAAATGCATAACTTTATTCCTATGGACCATGGTGCTATGAGATTATGAAGAATTCGATAATTCGAAAATACTGATTTTCTGAAATTCTGAGATTCTAAAATTCCAAAATTTTGAATATCTGAAATTGTAAGCTTCTGAGATTCTGAAATTCCGAATCTCTGAAATTTTCAAAATTCTGAAATCGTGAAGTTCCGAATTTTGAAAAGTCTGAGGTTCAGAGATTTGGAAATCTTGAAATTCTGAAATGCTAAAAATCTGAAATTCAAGTTTTCTGAGATTCTGGAATTCTGGAACTCTGGAAATTAAAATTCTGAATTTTCGAGATTTTGAAATTCTGAAATTTTCAGATTCTGATATTTCAAAGTTCCGATGATTCTGAAATTCTGATTTTTCGGAATTCCGAAATTTTGAAATTCTCAAATTCAGAATGACTTATAAAAAATTAATTTAAAAGCTTAATTGTCTTTATTTTAGACACTCTTGAAAATCAAGAAAGGAGTTCAATCAATATCCAAAAAGACGTTTGAAAGATTTGTAGACATTGAATCCTTCCGGAATCTTGTGAATCTTCGTAATCTTTTCCTTGTCGTTTCCATGGAATTCCGAGTCCTTCATTAGGATTTCGGATGGGGCAAATCCGTGGAGTCCGTGTGTTTTTGACAGATTCGTTCCCGGTTTTTCAGCCTTCATCTTTCGAATCAAACTGATTTTGCCATGTGGCGTTCCGTTGGGCTGAAAAATAGAATACTGTTCACTTTGAGCACAATTATCTCGGTTCATATGAGAGATATAAAAATTTTGGTGATATCATGATAAACATTTTATTAGTTAAAAACTTTTTGACATCTCTTAAAGGAATCGAGACAAAGTAACTCAAAAAATCAAGCCCTTGCCAGCTGGGCGGTTGGCTGCCGACCCCCTAACTTTGACCCAATTTATCTCGGTTTATATACAAGATATCAAATTTGGTAAAATACTGCTGATGTTATGATAAACATTTCATCAGTTGACAATTTTTTGATATCTTTCACAGTAATCGAGATAAGCTCAAAATTCCGTACCTCTATAGTCTTGACAACCTTCAACTCAACATCCATCCGTCCACTGGTCACCAACAACTTTTCAATATCCGTTACCAATTCTTCGAGAAACTTCTGCTCCACCTCGAATCGTTTTGAAAATTCCACTTTCTTGGATTGCGTGGAATTGGGTTTCGGATGGTGCATTGCTTCACACAAATCAAAATCGGAGACAAAAATTGCTTGAACCGGCGTCTCAACATCAGTAGCGACAAATTTGATAGGGATTAGTTGAGGGCCAATGTGCTTGGATTCCTGGAATTTATATCGGTTCTATGAGAGATAGCAAAAATTGGTCAATTGATGAAACAATTGTTAATACTATGATAAACATTTTATTAGTTGACAACTTTTTGATACCTTCTACACAAACCAAGATAATCAGTTTTCCGTGAAGTGTATCAAGAAAACCCTATACGAGCACTTGCAGCTTACTTATTTCGGTTCCCATGAAATATATTTAAAAAAGTGGTAAGCTGATAAAATATCAGTGATATTGTGAAAAAACATTTTATCCGTTGATTAATTTATGGTATTTTTATAGGAACCTAGATGAATTGCCTCAAAGTTGACGGGATGGCTGGCGGTTACTTGACTGCCACAGTGCCACTAACGCCTATTATTTCAACGCTTAATATCACAGCTCCGGTGAAAGGCATAAAAAACTGTCAACTGATAAAATTTGTAAAACTTTATCATTAAGATTTTTTCAGTTGACCACTTTTCGGTATATTTTGAAAGAACCGAGATAATCAGATTTTCCAATAAAGCGCACGGCGCACTCACTGTATTCGTTCTAATAGAAGGTCACCGAATACATGTACTTTGAGCGAATTTATCTCAGTTCCTGTGAGAGATATCAAACATTGGTTGACTGATAAAAAATAGGAGATATTATAAAAAACATTTTATCAGTTTATAGCTTTTCGATATCTTTTGAAGGAACCAGGATAATTCAGCTCGAAGTCCAAATGTCCAGATGACAGTTCTGGAGCCACCCTTATCACGCACTTTGAGCTCAATTATCTCGGTTCCTATGAGAGATATCAAAAAGCTATAAACTGATAAAATGTTTTTTATAATATCTCATATTTTTTATCAGTCAACCAATGTTTGATA
>NC_013486.2:12177063-12205079 GCF_000004555.2 Caenorhabditis briggsae | reverse complement strand
ATATGTTATCAGTTGACACCCTTTTTGATATCTCTCACAGGAATCGAGATAATCAGTTATCAAACTTACCCCACACTTTTTCTCAAACTCTTCAATATTCTCCGGTTCGGAAATACTATCCATCGATTGCGTATTTTCTGATCTCTCATAACCGGAAACCAGATCAGCTTCATACTTCACAATTCGCTCTTTTTGAATTCGAATCGTTCGTTTTGTCGTCGCGGTTTTTCGTTTTTGACGAATCGATTCTGTCGACGTCGTTGACTCTTTCGACTGCTATAATTTTTGTAGTTTGTGCTTTTTGTAGTCCACAATTTGTAATATTTGTAGTATATGCTATCAATATTCAAAAATTCATTAAGACCCAGATTTCTGAATTTTTGAAATTTCCAATTTCTGGATTTCCGAATTATTGAATTTCAGATTTTTCTGAATTTTTGAATTTCTAATTTTCTGAATTTTTGAATTTTTTGTAGTTTGTAGTTCGAATTCCAAAATTACAAAAACTACAAAAATGAGAGAAAAAGGACAATTTGCGACATTTTTACACACTGCCAGGGCGATAACTTCTCAGATAAATCGATTTTTGTAGTTTGTAGTCTACTATTTTTGTAGTTTGTAGTCTCTATTCAACTCACAGCCGTGCTCATCTCTTCAAACGTCTCCGCTTGCCGCTCTTTTCTCATCTGATCCGTCAGATTGGCGCTATTTCTTATCACCAACCGTAGCTTCTTTCGCGACATTTCTCTTTCTCTCTAAGCGCGCAAATTTCGATGATTTTGGGTAAAATTTTTACGAATGTCTCCTCGAGAATTTATGTGTTTTATTCTTTTGAAGAAAAAGAAACTTGGTGAATTTTTAGAGAAATTAGGTGGATACGCGGGGGGATGGGACAGCACGGGGAAAAAGCGTAAAAATGAGCATTTATATAAGAAAGTAGGGGGTAGCGACATGCTGGGTGAGAAAATACAAGTGTATATAATTGGGTGTGAGAAGATGTTAACATGAAAAGGGAATCTTGAAAATCCAGATTTTAATGAAAATTCCAGGATAAGTTAAGGATAGCCTATCTAGACACTTCTGAAAATTCTGGAATGCGCTCGCCAGTTGCAGCCAAATTATACGAGTTTCAGTATCAAAAGACCGGCTCCTGAACGTTCAAGAACATGACATTGCGGAACCACGACATTTCAGAACTTTTCCGCATTTTTGCATAGTGGTTTTTGAACACTAAATAAGAAAATTTCTGAAATGTCGAGTTCTGAAACGTCGTGGTTCCGAAACGTCGCAGTTCTGAAACGTCGCAGTCCTGAAACGATCAGTTCTCAAATGTCGCAGTTCTGAAACGTCGCAGTTCTGAAACCATCAGTTCTCAAATGTCGCAGTTCTGAAACGTCGCGGCCCTAAAGCGTCACGGTTCTAAAATGTCGCGATTCGAAAACGCCCCGGTTCTAAAATGTCGCAGTTCTGAAACGTCGCGGTCCTAAAGCCTCCCGGTTCTAAAATGTTGCGGTTCTGAAACGTCATGGTTCCGAAGCGTTCTTAAACGTCCAGGAACCAGTTTTTTAATACGGAAACTCTTATAACTCTGCTGAAACTGGCGAGCGGATTCTAAAAATTCCAGAAGTGTCTAGATGAACTATTCCTAACCTATCCTAAAATTCTCATCAAAATCTGGGTTCACAGGAGACAAAATTGAACGGAAAATGAAGTGAAAAAAGCTGCCTTAATTATTGTTTGATTTTCTCGTAGATTCTGGTACAAACGACTCCTCCCATCTCATTAATCACAACCAGTTGTCCGTTTTCCATGTATCTGACACACTTTTCAGTGACATTCGTTTCCTTTGAAAATCCATTGAAATCAATCGATTTGATCTGATTTCCCTCGATTCTCCAGTGATTTTTCGCACTATCCGCCGTTCCGATACACTTGCACTTCAATTTTTGATAGTCTTTTCCGTTGAAGAAATACGAAGTGAGCTTGTTTTCAACTAAACGGAATCTCATGTTGACTGAGTGAACCTCGTGTTTGTGACTGTGATTCTTGGCATAGAACTCTGTTAGATTCTTCGATGTGACCAGTTTCCAATCGCCAACGATTGCGAAGCGAATCGGGATTTCTTTTGGGATTTTTTGTGGTTTCTGGACTGGTTGTTCCATGAGTTTGGGGATCTGGAAAACAAATGGTAAGAGTTGGAAACAAATTTAAAGGCTACCTCATCTTTCTTATTAGCATTATCAATTTTTGTGAGCAGTTCTTGGCGGAGAGCTTCCATTTCTTCCTTGTGAGCTTTATCCATAGCTTCGATTCTCTCGTTTTGCTCACATTTCAAAGCTTCGAGCTGGAAGAGCAAATTTTTAGTATGGCAGACCTTTCGCGGGTTTTTCGAACTTCAAATTTTTATGCTTCAAAGATTTGAAAATTCAGAAAAATCGAACATTTTCCAAATTTCAAAAAATCGTATTTTTGGAAATTCGAAATTACAGTAAAATTCAAAAACTTAATTACCTCATCTCTGAAATATACAAAAGCATGGTTAATCGCTGTAATCTCCTCTCTAAAACCAGCTGAACTTCTCTCCAACTTCTCAATTGAGCATCTATAATTATCTCTGAGCAATATTCCGTTATCAATCGTCGGAACTTTTATCACTTTTCGGACAGAATCCACCTCATCTCCGTGCTCACTTGTCCCAGAATCCGTATCCGAAGACTCAGATTTCCGGGCAACAACGCTTTCTGATTTCGATGACTTCAGTTTGACGTCATCACGAAAATCGCGTATTTCGGTGAGCATTCCTGTTTGAAAGTTCTTGAAATCCTCCGATAGATTCTGACGCATTTCCGAGAAAAGCGATTTCAACGTGGATTTTTGCTCGATTTTGTCAGATTCAACCTGGAAAAATTGGTTTCAAAAGAAATCAGATAAAAAAGTTACTTTCTGCTGGTGATTTAGAAGAGATTTCTCCAACTTTTTGATATTTTCATAGAGAATTTCATCGTTTTGCTCCTGCTTCAGAATCCATTCTTTCGTACTTTCGAGCGATTCATTTTCATTGTCTTCTTCATGGTTTTGGTGCATTCCGACGACGTCCATGTTGCTAAAAATCTGGATAAAATCTGAGAAAATTATGATGTTAAAGATATGAAAATTGGAAAAATACAATTAATAAACAATGGAAAAAATGTTTAGCTGGAAATCTACGATAAAGAGTTTATTATGAGGTTACATTAGGAAGTTTGGTTAGGGTTGCATGTTTAGTTGAGACAAAATTTTGAAAATTGGCAATTTTGAACAACAAAAAAAATCAATTTCGAGAAGAATTTAGTGAAATCCGGGGGTTAAAACAAATCCGAGACATTCAGTATATAGGAAAATTTTACAGATTCTATGGTATATTGATCTTTTTTATTCATGATTCTACTTCTTTGGGAGCTCATATAACTCCATGACGCGCGTCTCGATTTCATCTTGAGTTTTCGAAGAGTTGATACAGTTGAGACAGTTTTGACGGAGAATCGGATCGGCGTAATAGTCGGGGAACAGTTGGTACACGAGTTTTGGGAAATCCTTTAGGAAACGGGGCGGGGCTTCTGGACGGGATGGACTGTTGTATGCTTGGTTCGGAGGAGGGATGTTTTCGCGGTCTTCTGATGGAGCAACGTAGCCTGTCTGGAAAATTTGAAATTGAAGAATTCAGTGTTTTTCGAACACGAGCTAATTTCGAAAAATGTCCGAACAAATTTTAGAATACATAATTCGAAATTTCGTTCAAACCGCAAAAGTTGGTGGCCTAGAAAACTCAACATCCAAAAGTTAGGCCACGGTGTTAAAATGACCTAGAAATTATACCAGCCTAGTCTGGTATGACCAGAAGAATATCAGGCCTTTTCTAGGCCATTTAACATGGTGGCCTAGAAAACTCGACGTGCAAAAGTTAGGCTTCATGTTAAAATGGCCTAGAAATCATACCAGATGAATATCAAGTCATTTCTAGGTCGTTCAGCATGGTGGACTAGAAAAATAAACTTACAAAAGTTAGGCCACGCTTTTAAAACGGCTTAGAAAAGACACCAGGCGGATACTAGCCCATTTCTAGGTCATTTAACCTGATGGCCTAGAAAACTCGAAACGAAAAAAGTTCGGTCACTATTTTCACCCGTAATGAAAAACAAACTGCTTCTGATTCCCCGTAATAATTACCTCATCATTGTAATTTCTTCTAGCATTCGTCCAATCCACACGAAGACTATCAAACTCATCCCTCTGATTCATCTGAATCTCTTGCATCTTTTTCTTCTGCTCGTTTCTCATTTGATCCAGTTGGCTTTTAGCCTCGTCGAACACGCCCTGCTGGAATTGTTCTATCGACTCCACCTGCAAAAGTTTAGCTCTCAATTTTCAAACATTCAAATTGTTTGACCTTGAAAGTGAGCTCATCGACTTTGTCATGAATTTTGGCGAGCTCATCATGGAATGCTGGAACGCCTTCTTCCAAATTGTTGAGCGAATTCTGGATGTTGGCAAGAGCCCCGTAGTTTTCGAAATTCTTGATTGCTGGCGGCATCGGCGTCGACGTCTTCAGCGGCTGATGACTCCACATCGAATGATCCGTAACATTGCCCGAATAATCGTCAAAAGTGAAGACCTGTGGTTGTGCCTTGAATCGAACCGATCTGTTATCCAGCTGTCTCTTCCACTCGATGACGTCATCACGAAGGTATCCGAGCTCTCGAAGCAATTCATTCTTGAATGCGTTATCTTCCTCGCGCATTCGCTTGAATTCCACTAAAAGATTCTGAACGAACGAACCGAGCTGAGCTACCGTATCCTGTTGTTTATCCACCGTTTTCTGGAATCTTCTGCAGTCCCTCTGATTATCCTCATCGTTCCATTCTTGCTGGAATTGCAAATCCTGCATTTTCTTCATCTCCACCTCGGCGGCATGGCGGACCTCCTCTTCGAAATTCTGTTGTCTAATTTTTAAATTTTTTACTTCGTCGCTGAGGTGGCCGATGACTTCCGAAACTGTATCGCCCATTTTTCTGGAAAAAGGCCTATTTCAAATAATGTTTCTAAATTTTCGACGATTTTTATCGTAATTTCGATAATCTTCATCGAAAAAACGGTGAAAATCGTCGAAAAAATTGATTTCAAACAAGAAAATATAGGAGAAAAAATAAATTCAAATGATCATAAATAGAACCAGAGGGACCAAATATAACTTTAAAAAATAGTTCCATGCTTTTATAGCAACATGCAATTGGGGGTAAAACATTCAACAATACATGGTTACAAACGGAGATGGGGGATTAGAAACGAGTAAAATACAAAAAATGAATTAGAAAAAAAAAGAAAAAATTTTTAACATGATAAGATTTACAAAAGGAAGAGCGTTTTCAATCTACAACCACGTCGTCGCTCTTCTCCAGAATGCTTTCTTCTAGTGTTGAATTTTGAATGAGATTCAGAATTTTCGCGTTGAGATGTCCGATTCCTTTGAATTTGCGATTATGTTTTTGACGCATGGTTTCGATCTGTAATTAAATTGCTCGTTTCAGGGCCTGATTTAGATTCGTCTCTTCGCGATTTACCTCTTGAGACATGTCCTGAATCTGCTTGGAGTGCGTGTTGATGTCCTGACGGAGTGGTTCCAGGGCTTTCTGAATTGTTTCTTCTTCTGAACTGATTTGAAAAACATCGGATTTGGCAATTTTCTGTGCGGATGGAGGACGACTTGAGGATAGAACGAATAGATCGCTGTACGGATCTGTAACCACTGGAGGCAAGGCTAGTTCGGTTCTCGTCTGAAAAATGCTCTTTTTGCTCGGTCGTCCGTACAAACACTCTCACCTGAATCTCGACATCACCAGCTCCCTTCTCCTTCGCCATATCATCTAACTCGTTTTTCTCAAAATGCAAACAATTCAGTCGGACCATCTCGATCTTCGCTGCCAACGCGTTATTCGTATCCTGCTGTTCCACTCTATCATTAGCCAATTGCTCCCGGTCAAAATCCTGCTGCTCAATAATCTGCTGAGTTTCACAACCGAGTGCTGAGAGCTCTCCAGCAGTGTCCATAGCAAAATTTTGGGCATCTTTCATCTCATCTCGAAGTGCCTTGACTTGGAGAGAGATAGACTTGTTGAACAGTTCCTGCTTGATTCGAAGCGTCTCGTTCTGGAAAAAGAGCAGGAATTAGTGACTTTAAAGGTGTTGCGCGGTGAATTTTGTACAAAAAGGTATGTGAATTCACATACAAAGCTTTTATGTCTCGTACCTCGTTTTTCTGAGCTGTCAATTCCTCCTGAAGCGATGCAATATCTCTGGTGAGCTCATTATTCATCAGAACTTGATTCATAAGACACTCTTGAAGTCTCGGAATTCCTGAACAATCGGAGCACCTGTTATGACCCTGCTTCTGAAGCAATCCCTTCAGCAAACTCGCCAAATTGTTCATATCCGTTATGACGTCTTTATTGAACTTCTCCTGATGGATCTGATCGTTTACAAGCGCCGTTCGAATCTGTTCCATATTAGAGTATACATTGCTCAGCGCTTCATTCTGGCCCTCAGCTAGCTTCTCGAAATCTCCACGGAGCTCTCCATCGAGCTTCAGAATCCATTCTGTGAGTTTCTTCAGAACGTCTTCAACGTCTGGAGCTTTGTCACTATCCACATGAATAACAGGGTCCTTCTTAAGATCAGCCATGGCTCTCTCCAGACTTCGAATCTTCTCGAAGACGTTGTCATCGATTTTCTCAAGGCTGGAAAGATTACTCTCTGCAAAACCTTTGCGCAAAGTTTCGAGATCCGAGCGAAACAAGTCGTTTATCGATTTTTGCTCATTGATTTGTTGTTCGAGCTTCCCGCCCATTCTTCCCACATAGGCGTTTATTTTCTCCACCGTTGTTCGAAGGATCCCATCTCGCCATTCCTGATTTATCATCCATTTTTTAATATTTTCGACTTCTTGTTTGTCGACGAGACGCGTTTTTTCAGAAATCTTTTTGCATTCATCGAATCGCTGTCCAATTCTTGCTATGCTCTCGTCTAGCGATGAAAATTTAAGCAGAAGAAAGTCGACGTACTCTTGTCGACTCATTTGGTGTCGGGATGCTGGAAAATGTGCAAATATTAGCAAATTTAGGACTTTTCAAAAAATCTCTCTATAGAGAGCGGTTTTCCGAGATTTTACTGATTTTTAGCGGATAAAACACAAAATTATGTTATATTTCATTGAATTTTCGAAGAAAAACTGAAAAAAACTGAGAAAAAATCGAGAAAAAGGGGAAAAATCGCTGAAAATTTTACCTGAAATTCAAAAAAAAAGCGCCAAGAGCAGCTTTCAGTTCGTGGCGAAACCCGTTACATGGTCAGCGGATATGTTCCTTTGAATTACGGTAGGTTGAAAAAGCCAGAAAAAATTAGAAATTGAGGATTTTCATTGAAATTACTGTTTTTCTTAAACTGTGTTCCAGGTTCTTGAAGTCAAGGAATGAGTTTTTGTTCTTGAACCTTCCAAAAAATACATCGGTTAAAAACGCTCGAACGGACGAACCTCACGGACTGTAAAATCTGAAATATTGAAGACCAGAAAATTTGTAACTCATGACTTTCCAACAAATTTCGCAATTTTTTCCTAATTCAGAGTAGCAGAGCCTTCCGCTTATTCGAGTTCAGAGACAATCATCGATTTTCATTGTAATGTGCCCCTGGAGAAATTGTTCAAATGAGCCTCTAGCAAGTGAGACTTTAGCAAATGATCTTCTAGCAAGTGATTATTTCTCCTTTTAAGGGGTACTGTAGATTTCAAAAATATTTTTACAAGCGAAATTTAGTTTGAAAAAACAAAAATGAATGATTTATTCACCAACTACTCGAAAATTGTGTCCAATATGTGTTCGATTCCTCGACCACAGTCCTTCTAGGCCTATAATCCATCGGACGAACGGTTTGAAAACAAGAAAATCGCCTTCGCATAACTTCAGGCATCGAATCCACAAGTTTCGTTTTCCAAGGTGGTATTCGAGCGGCCACTGATGGAATCACCAAAAGCGGATTTCTGAAAAAAAATATATTGTTCAAAAATTCAATTAAAAAAAATTAATTACAAATTCAAAACAATTTCCGACATTTGCAAACAAATTCTGTCACAATAGCTGGGTAATAATTGAGAAGCAACAAGGGAAATTAGGGTAGCAGATACCGAAAATCCTATAATTCCGACAATCGTGATTGTACGAACCATCTGAAAAACAAAAAGGAAAAAATGCTTTTTAACAAAAAAAAATACTTTTAGAGATTTTAAATTTTCTTTGGCCTGAAATCGTTTTCCAAAATGATAGCCATATCTGCGGTGCTGTAATTCCAGTCGGCGGGTGACAGAAGAATTGTAGATGTATAAAAATGCAAAAATGGTGATAGTAGATGATAAAGCTATTGTGAAAGTAATGATAATTTGAAAATACGAATATTTCCATTGAATAGTTTGATAGGACAGAAAAATCGAAATTAGGTGACAAAAAACCAATAATAAGGTTGATATGTAGACTCGTGGGTGTTTTTCGTAGGTTCTAAAAAAATCAAATTTGAAAAAATAAACGAAATTTCATTTAAAAAAAGAGACAAACCTAATAAAAATGCTGGCTATAATTCGTTCTATGACCACACATGGTATGAAAAGAGATAGTGATAAAATGTAATGAGCTCTGATGAATCCACCTATCAGTAAAGGGATGAATAATAGAGAGACTTTGAGATTTCCAGTGGTAGAGTCTGAAAATAACTGAAATTATTTAGAAAATTCTGTAATTTTGAAATTCTGAAATTCAAAAATTTTGAAATTCTGCATTTCTGAATTGCGTTTTTGGATTCCTGGATTCCTGAATTTCTGAATTTTCTGAATTTCTGAATTCCTCATTTTCTGAATTTCTGAAAATTTCAAAATTTCTGAATTTCTGAATTTTTGAATTTCCGAATTTCTGAATTTTCGAACTTCCGATTTTCCGAATTTCTGAATTTCTGAATTTCTGAATTTCTGAATTTCTGAAGTTTTCTTTATGGAAAATTCGGATGAGTTTTTGAATTTTCTAAATTTTCGTATTTTTTTAAACCTTTTTCGGATTTTTTGGAATTTATGATATTCCTAGAATTTTTTCAGAGGCTCAAAAAATCTTTGTTGTCATTTTTGGTTTTAATGGTTCAAAGTCCATTAGATTTATATTCCAACACAACTAGAAACAAAATTGGATGCTGGATCTTTGAGATCCAGAATTTCATATGATATGCGGAAGATTTTGGACCCGTGCACCTCAAAAGTTTGATGTAAATTATCTAATTTCCTATGAAAGATATGAACAAATTATTTTACTGACAAAATGTTACTGATATTATGATAAGCATTTTATCAGTTGACAACTTCTTGATATCATTTACAAGAATCGACATAACTTTGGTTGAAGCCGTACCCCTCTATTAAAATGTCTCCCCCAAACAGTCAACTTTGAGCTCATTTATCTCATTTCCTGTAGAAAATATCAAAAAGTTGTCAACTAATAAAATGCTTATTATAATATCACCAAAATTTTAGCAGTTGACAACTTTTTGATATCTATCACAGAAAACGAGATAACCCCACCTTCCACCACAGTATCCTTGATTGCTATCCATCCCTCTTGATACGGTATAATGAGCAATCTAGCTAGAAAACACTCGAACCATTGGCCCAATAATGAAACACAAATGATTGTCAAATTGAAATGGAAACATCTGATATGGCAAACAACTTTACAGAATTTAAATGTTAGATAAAAAGAAGGAACTAGAGAAATTAGCTCGATTACTCTGAAATCCCTTTTAATTAAATTTGTTTTCAGAATCTCAGAATTTAAAAATCTTAGAATCTTAGAATCTCAGAATTTCAGAATCTCAGAATCTCAGAATCTTAGAATCCTAAAATCTTTTAATTTCAGAATTTCAGACTTCTAGAATTTCAGAATTTGCGAACTTCTGATATTCTGCACTTTTGTATCTCAGAATTTCAGACCTTACCTAATAATCCAATAAAGAATATCCGAGAAATTTTCAAAAATTGGCATTGTAAAAATCGGAAAGTAAACAACAGTAACATTGTGCAAATTTAGTCTCATATTCTAGAAAAATCAGAAAAAAGTGTGAATAGTTTGCCGTCGACAAATCTAATATACAAGGAAACAGGTGGTAAGAGAATACGTAATTAACCTAAAATGAGATTTCTGGGAATTCTGAACTTGGCCAGTTAATGAGATTCTGATATTGTCTTCTATGAATTTCAAGAATTCTTTCAGGTGCAAAAAAGAACGAGTTCAGATCGAACGAATAAAAATAAATAGTTTATTATATAATTTTTTCAAAAAAAAATACATTTTTCTACCAAATTTTTTTCAACTGCTCAAAATGCACGTCAGCCTGAGAAGGACGGTGTTTGTGGTTGTGGTGACTGGAACTGTTTTCAGCATAATCCATTGCATGAGTTCTATGCTTCAGACGTCCTGGAATCAGCCGGAGAAGACGTTTGAACCAGTTGGGTTTGATGAAAAATACAGCTGTGCAGATGAATAATGGGTTGCTGAAAAAAAGAAAATTAAGAAAAAAAAAGAACTGATTTTTTGATTATGAGAAATGTATGTTACTGATGTGTTGGGGGAAGTTTTGGAAGAGGAAATACATTTTTTTCAATTTGGAACTTTTTTTGAACCTCGGTGTTTCAGAGTTTCAGGATTTCAGAATTTCAAAATCTCAATCTCAGAATCTTGGAATCTCAGAATCTCAGAACCTCAGAATATCGGAATCTCGGAATCTCAGAGTCTCATAGTTTCAGAATCTCAGAGTCTCATAGTTTCAGAATCTCAGAATCTCAGAATCTCAGAATCTCAGAATCTCAGAATCTCAGAATCTCAGAATCTCAGAATCTCAGAATCTCAGAATCTCAGAATCTCAGAATCTCAGAATCTCAGAATCTCAGAATCTCGGAATCTCAGAATCTCAGAATCTCGGAATCTCAGAATCTCAGAATCTCAGAATCTCAGAATCTCAGAATCTCAGAATCTCAGAATCTCAGAATCTCAGAATCTCGAAAACTCAGAATCTCAGAATCTCAGAATCTCAGAATCTCAGAATCTCAGAATCTCAGAATCTCAGAATCTCAGAATCTCAGAAATCTTGTACGTTTTTGAAATTTAGGGATTGTTCAATTTTCGAGTTTGGAGATTCTGGAGTGTTTAATTTTTTGGAAATTTAGAATTCTAAAGTGTTAGATTTTTCTAGACTTTCTTGGAGGAGAATTTTTGAATCCCAATTTCAGAATCTGTGGCTTCCAGAATTTCAGGATTTTAGAATCTCAGAATTTCAGAATCAACAAAAACTCACACATGAATAAATTTCTCCAACGCATAAAAAACACAAACTGTATGTGCATAAGATACCAATCCCAGTGTTGCCAATGTGATTGTAATCGAAGCCGTCATAATCATAATTCCAACTTCAACGACAAGAATATGAATCACCTGAAGAAAATTCAGCATGAACAATAATAATTAGCACTTTTCTAAGGCGGCCGGTCGCGGCTGGCCTAAGAAACCAGACTTTCCCAAATTTCTCACCCTAAACGATTGAACATTTTCCATGATTTGAAATTTCACAGATAGACTATAAAAGTTAACATTTTGTTCACATTGTCTTTTGAATTCTTTGGTTTTTTGTTTGATTTGAAGTACTATCTGAAAACAAAATTTTTGGTTGGGTACAGTAATCCAACCAACCATATAAGATGCCAACTGTAACAATGTGGCAGTTGTAGCCAGAAACAAAACTGAAACTCTTCTATAAGTCACTGAAACTGCCCCAATTGTAGCCAATGTCTCCGCCAGAAGGATCAATGAAACGGAGATATAAGACCGCGATTTTTGTTCATAATCTCTGTAATTTTAATTTTAATGTGGTGATGCTCACAGTTCTCGAAGTCTAGACAAAAATACTTGTTATAAATAAGTATAGGCTCCAATATCACCCACCTAACCATCAACGTGGCAAAACATCTCTCAACGGCTACACATGGCAAAGCGAAGCATACTAAAAGCATGTATCTGGCACGTACTCCGGCACCCAAAAGAAATGAAAAATGATTCTCAAAACTTCCAAAATCGATTACGGTATCATCAAAAGTGTACATAATTACAGAATTCTCAGAATCTGTAGAAATCACAGGATATATACCCTCTTGATAAGGGAAGACAAGGATTCGAGAGATGGTTAACTCGAACCAGTGGAGCATGAAAATGGAGTAAAGAGAAATGATATTGGGGTGGAATAGTTGGAAAAGACGCACATGTAGACGGTGTAGGTCTGGAAAATTTGAATTTGAAATTTCAGAGTTATAAGGGCCCCTATCCATTGCGCCAGTTTTTCTTGGTTCCTGTCAAAGATATAACAAGTAGTGAATTTCAAAAGTTTTAATTTTCACATCAAAGTACTGAAATTTCAAAAATTTTTGTGAGCCACGCAAATCTTTTGAATCACCCAAAAGATGGACCGTTAAGTTTTTGGGAGCAACAAATATAACAGAAATATTAACAAATATAACAGAAATATTAACACTTTCTGAATATTTTTCCCAAAATCAAAACTTTTGAAAATCACTACTTGTTATATCAAAAAAGTAGTCAGCTAATAAAATATTTATCATAATATCACCAATATTTTTTTTCAGTTGATCACATTTTGATTCCTCTTACAGGAACCGAAATAATCAATTTTCCTTAAAGTGTATCAAAAACCCCTATACATACACTTTGAGCTTAATTACCGTAAAACCTGTATTCTATTTTTCCGGCCAGTTTTCTATTTTTCCGGCCAGTTTTTTCCAAAGTTTTGAAAAAATTCGAAGAAGTTTCGTTCAAAATTCATGAAAATCTGTCAATTTCATCAAAATTTAGCAAGATTTTTATCAAAAAATAGAGTTTCGACAAATTTCTATTAAATTGTGGAATTCCCGGAATATTTTCCACTGAAAAAGTACGGAAATCGTGTGATTTCAGAACACATTTTGAGGGGGGGGTCCTTCTTTACAGAAGGCCCTTCTATTACGGGGGCCCATTTATTACAGGGGCTCTTCTATTTTTCCCAGTCCCTCTTGGAGGGCCCTTCTATTAGAGGGGCTGGGGACTAAAATAAATGACTCACATTCAACAATCCCGAAAGGAGCATCAGCACAATTTCCAAAAACTGTATCGCTGCAAAAATCCATGCAACAGAAGAATCATTATCGTACGATTTCACATAGAATAATGCCAAAAATCGAATCCCCTCTGACGCATTTCCACTTATTAGCATGTCTGAAAATTGAGTAAATTCAGAATTAATAAGGAACAAAAAGGGAGGCTAATTGAAATAGACAGGTGAAAATTTGTAAGAGGAAAAAATCTGAAAAAAAATCGCTTGTTTGGGAGAAAGAGACATTTAAAATCACCTATAATTATTTGGGAAATCTTAAAACATGTGTTTATGAAATCTAAGAAACCGAATAACATTTTGAAATGGTAAATCAATAAGTATAAAAACTAGAAAATCGTAGTTTATGTGACTAGAAGTGATATGAAAATTCGTTAGAAACAATGTGATGAAAACAAATTAAAAAAAAATTTAAAGCTCATTTTAGAGCTTAGAGCTCGACATCTGAAATTGAAGAACTTCAATCTGCAAATTTGAATTTCTCATAGTTTGAGCTTCAAAACGAGCTCAAACACAACTAACTTTGAATTTGATTTTTTTTTCAAAATTCTGCAAATGGCTCATGTACAATATTCTCGAAACTAATAATGTTTAAGCTCATTTCAAAGCTCTGAAATGTTTGAATTTTGAGTTAAAAATTCAATTTTCCTAAAGTTTAAGCTTCAAAACAAGCCTAAACACGACTAACTTTCTATTTGAAAATTTTCAAAATTTTGCAAAATTGTCATGTTTGGGCTTGAAGCTCGCAATGTCACAAAGCTGAAAACCAAAACTATTTCCAACATGGACACAAACTGTTTTCAGAAAAAACTTTTCCATACATAGCCCTCTGAAAAAAAAAGAAAAAAAATCGATCATTAAAAATACAAAAACTCGTTTTATTCATATTCAGAATTGTATTTCCAATAGAACTAATCCGTCTGAAAATTCTAAAAGCAGTCTAGAATAATATTTTGTATCCAATATTGGGAACATTTCAGATTTTCTAAAGATTTAATGAATAACAAAAGGACGCAAATTTTAATGAGAAAACAAGGAAACTTTGTTTTTCCCAGAAATTTGAAAAAGAACGAAATCTCAAAAATCGTACATCTCTGAAAACAGCTGAAACATGCGATAAGAAGCTGCGCAGTTAGAAAGAAAATTTGAACTTTTGAACATGGAAAAGTGAAATTTGTAAATTTTCGAGCTGGATTCTGAAAATTATGAGTTATTGGCTATAACTAAAAAAATGCCTATTTGCTTTAATAGAAGCCCCCCCCCCCCATACGTGCATTTTGAGCTCAATTATTTTGGTTCCTATGAGAAAAAATCTGTCAACTGATAAAATATAGGTGAAATTATGATACATATTTTTATCAGTTGAAAATTTTTCAGTATCTTTTGAAAAAAGTGAGATAACTGAGCTAAAACTGACGGGATAGTTTGGTTTCTATTAGAGCAAATTTGGTAGTTCCAAGAATATAATTTTTTGGAGTTTCAGCTCTAAATATATGTATTCTGAAAATATCAAGTAGCGCGTCATGAAACAATTTCGTGAAATCTAATCAAATTCAGATCAATCGGTGCAAAATTACTACTCTTTTGTAAAGTTAACTTCAAAAACATCTATTTCCTGTAATTCGGGTAAAAAATTCAAATTCAAAAGTGCTTCAAAACTCGAAATTTTAAGTGTCTAAAATTCAATATTCCTAATTTTTTTGCCAAAAAATTAAAAAAAAACAAGTCCTATTCTGGATAATAAACTGAGTTATAACGCCTTTACGTAACAGATGCTTTTTCATGAATGGGGATAAAACCAGAAAACACAATTTTCAAATGGGTGATTGAGAAGATTGATTTCAGCTGCGTGGAAAGTGGTCAGTATGAAAAACAAAAAGATAAATCTCTAAAAATTTGTCAAGCAATAATATTTTTTCTTCAAAAATAGAGGTCACACAGACGAGGGTTCTCTTGGCAATAAATGGATTGAGAATTCGAAATTTAACACTTTTAAAGAACATGCTCACCAAACCATCAACTTTGTTGTTTGTTCCGTTTCTCTAGAAAAACTGTAGCTCGAGATATGGTAATTTTATTGGATCCGACTAACTACAGTAATCATTTACGAATCTAGTCATGATTATACTCATTTGGAAGCTTGTGACAAGAGAAATAAAATTATATTAATTTCGTATTCCTAGACTTACTGTAACCCGATTTGTGGTGGAACACTCCGGAAACACTCAATGTCTACCAAGCCGTCAACTTCAAGCATCAACTTCAAGTATATCTCGATTCCTGTAAAAGATATAAAAATTTGTCATCTGACAAAACGATTTTGATATGATGATAAACATTTTATCAGCTGACAAATTCTTGATATCTTTCACAGGAACCGAGATAAATGGACCAACAGTCAAAAGTTAGAGGAGCTCTTCTATTACAGGTTTGAGGAAAATTACAAATTTCACATTTTTACCTGTCAAGAAAAGTTTTATTAGATTTGTGAGATACAAAAAAGTTGAAAATCAGGAAGCTGAAATTCTGAATGTTGAATCTGAAGGTTGATGTGGAAGAAGAAAAAAGCAACCAGTAGCCAATTGAATATTCACAGACAAGTTTTCATCAGTGTTTAATATTTCTGTCTACGTTTGATTATGTTTTTAAGTTGTCTATGTTATGAATCAGTGAACAAAACGGTTCAAACCTCTGAAAATATGATTTTTCAGCTGCAAGTTTTCTGTTGTGCTAATTTTAGAAAAGTATGATCTGGTATTTTTTCCGGTTAAATCAGAAACTGTCTTCTCAAAACAATGACACTGAAAACTTTTTATGACGTAAGACAACTTTCCACAAGATCAAAAATTCAAACAATTCTTGTTTCAACAGAGAAGGAAAATTCCTGGTATTGGAAACCGTCAATTATTGTCTCAGTGATTGACATCAATGCCTTTTCGGAACGTTTCAGAGCCCAATACACAAACATTCGAAAGCCTGAATTTTTATAATTAGAAAAATTAAAAATTATAAGAGTTCGTTCCCTTAAACCTCAACATTTCGAGCTCCTAATTTATAAAAAATTCTGCTTATACGAGCTGACTAGACTTCTGGAATTTTGTAAACCCTCAAGAGGAACGCTCCCTGACCGCTTCAACTTTGTCAAAATTTATCTCAGCTCCTGTGAGAAATATCAAAAAGTGGTCCACTATTAAAATGTTCACCATAATATCACAAACAATTTTTTAGTTGACCACTTCTTGTTATCTTCGTCAAGAACTTGTTGTCATTAATTTTTAAAGAGTCTTCCGCCGAAATTTTTATCTCAAAAATATCAAAAAAACGTCTCTCATGTTTTTTAATTTTTACACTCCTCCTCATTCCAGTTTTTTCAGTTGTTTGACCCCCGTAACTAGATTTATTCATACATATACGTCCTCCCTTTTACCTGATCAGACTTCAGAATTTCTCTAACTAAATACTCTTTTCTCAGAATTCAAGAAACCATTTGAGGGCATTCTAGGTGCCTTGAGATCGTAGAAAAATTCCTGGAGAACGCCGAGTTTTCAAAATTTCCAATTTTATATTTTCATCAGAATGAGCTACGATACAAGTTATATGAAAGAATATGTAATTTAACAGAATGCTATGGTTCCAAAAATCTATTTTAGTGCTTAGCAACCCTCCAATACTTGCCATTCCAACTCTGTCTGATTTTCCACTCTGCTACCGCAATTTTATCGTTTTATGCAACTTCTCATTTCCTCCACAAACATATGAAAAAGTCTCCAATTCATATTAATTTCAAATGTTTATTACTTGTCTATTTTTTCATTAGCTATCTCAGGGGAGCAATTTTCTTGGCTAGTACTGTAAGTTTTAAAAATGTAGCCTTCTTTCAACTGATAATAAAATCTATATACAAATTCTAATATTTTCAGGTCCTTTTTGTACCGTGTTTTCATATTAGACGGGTCTAACAACGAAGAACAACTTCTAATGAACTCGATGACGTTCAAAGTAATTCACCTGTCATTTGCCTTGTTTTTAATCATGGACACAACGATTAAAGTGAGACATTGAAATCCTTGAATGATTAGAAAATATATGCTTTTCAGGCTCTCCTAGTTTTCGAACGAACAATTGCAACTGGTAAAGTGGAAACTTATGAGACCGAGAAGTCTAAAAAGTCCTGTTGGATTTACATTGCAATCGTAAGTTTTTGAAAATTATCTGGAACTTTTTTCTGAAATTTTGTTTCCAGATTAATCTGTTTCCAGTATCTGTAGTCTATGCTACATATCCGAATGCAGAATTTTCCCAATCGGCTTGTTTTGCATTATTTGCACCAAGGAATACAGAAATTTGGGTGAATAGAAAACTTGAATTCAAGTTTTGCGATCGAAAATTTTGATTTTCAGATAAATATGTTGTATTTGGCTACTTTCTTATTTGCCCTTCTAAGTTTTATAACGTTGAGATTTTTGATATTATTGAATAACAAGAAATTGAAGTTGTGAGTTTTAGAAAGTTTTAGGATATTTTTTTGAAAAATTGGGAGTAAAAAACTAGATTGAATTGCGCCGAAAGCGCATCAGCTTGCTGGTAATTATATAAAAAACCTAAAAATTCCAAAATTTGATTTAAAGCTGGGAAAATAAACTTTTAATGGGGGTTTTCAGATGCATAGACTTTTTAGGATTCTCAGCTTTTTATTTTTACTTTTTCGAGTTTCAGAGAGCAAACGAATTTTGTGAAACTCTGAAAAAAATCTTGAAAATTTTGAAATCTAGAATTTTGAGGTTCTCAATCTAGATTATAGATATTCAGAATTCTAAAAACCTCAGAATCTTAAAAAAATCCATTAAAAATTTTTTTCAGTCCGAAAAAATCGAAAAAAAATCGTTGACAAAAGATTTCTAAAATCTGAACAATCGAAACGAAAATATGAAATTCGAAAAAAGTGATATCGGAAAAGTTTGAGAATCCAAAACACCTGAGAATATGAAACAACCAAAAATTTATTTTTACCCGATTAAGACTTTCAGAAGCCATCATTTTGATCAAAAATACTCCTGTTTGATCTCTAAATCAGTATTTAAGGGCCGGGAAAATCAGCCGACCGATCTGACTGATTGAATTTGTGCATTTGCGCGTTTACACGACAGAGAGTGTTTGCGTACGCAGTATTTAACGACAAACTGTTGACCGATCGATCAGTTCGGTCAGCTGTCGATTGGGTGGGTGGCGGTCGGTCGGTCGCCGGTCCGTGAATTTCGACCAACCGAAATGGAAGCCTTGATCAAAATAGATCAAACCCTGGCCTCCCCAGTTTCGGGCTACTCAAAGACTCCTTATTTTCAGCCACAACTTCAAACTCAGCACTCGATACCAAATCCGTGAAAATCTAACTTTCACATATCTAATGTCTTCTGTCCTTCTAACTGGCCTAGCCGTCGTTATATTTTATGGATTGGCAATGATCATTTTGAGAACTTCTTAATTTCAAATTTTCTTGGAGAACCGCCCACTTTTCAGTATTGTCAAGATGATAAGCTATGCAAGTTTTGAACCGATTTTCAATTTTAAAAATTGCGATTTCAGCCATTTACCATATCTGCGGTGGCTATTCCAATCTACTCTGGTCATCAATTAAACCAAGCGAACAATGCAAAAATTTACAGTTTAAATGATTCTGTGAATACTTCTCGACTGAAAGCGACAAACGTTTATGAAGACATGTTGAAGAAACAATGGGAATAATTTATTTATTTATTTTTAATTTAAATTCTTTAATCAAAATGAAAGAATCGCTTGTAGCAGATACATTACAGCAGCCGATATGAGACCTGCAAAGTGGTAAATTTCGGAACAAATTTACAAAAAAAAAAACTAATATCACCTGAAACCGGTATGGTCAAAATCCAAGATAAGAAAACGTATTTGACAGTGTGCCATTTCAAAATCGGTCCGGATCGGACTAGACCCAATCCGAAAATTGATCCAACGAGACAATGGGTCATGCTTTGGGGAATGTTGTACGTGTTGGTGGCCAAGGCGCAGATGGCAGCGCCGAATTCCACGGAGAAGCCTCTGTAAGAAAAATAGAATCAGTATTTGATAAAAACGGGTATATCTCTAGACATATGTAAGTATCCTTGAAGCAAGTGGTAGAGACATAATCTTACGTTTGATTCAAAGCTACTGAAATTTTCAATGTGATTCCTCAAGTCTAGGTATTTTAATGATTGTCCAAAGATGAACGGCGGAGTTTCAAGAGAAGAAGCAACTTTGACAAGCGATAACTCAGCTCAAAGTTGATCAAATAATTAGAAACTTGGCTAGTTTTCTGCTGGATTATTTGAATTTTCGCACTCCAAGTTTGAGCCCAGCACAAAGCTTTACTCCAATGTTATGCTAGTACAAACTTTAGTCCGGGTAATTATGCGCCACGCTGTATGGGATTTTGTGTCTTCTTAATGGCGCGTTCAAAGTTGATTTCCAGGAGTAATTTCCTGGAAAAACGCTGTCCAAAGCTGCCATTGTTTTCCAGAGGCCTCCGCTTCGAGACCCGCCGTAAATCGACAGGAATCAACAGGAAGAACACAGTCAAAACGAGTGATACAGTAGTTTACTGTTGCTGTAAATCTGGAAAACAATTGCAGCTTTGGACAGCGTTTTTTCAGGAAATTACTCTTGGAAATCAATTTTGAACGCGGCATAAAGTTATCGCTCTTTCTGCCCAGCGTCATTTAGGCACACGATTCTTCTTGTCCTGACGAACTAGAAAATAATTCAATTCATAATCTTATACCCGGAAAAAAACGTGTCATGATGCAAGCTCATTTTTAGTACTTGATTACTTTGAGTAATTGAACATAATTAAATTGGAAACTTGATCTATACATAGTGGATACATGTAGGTCACGAATTTCCACACATGAGCGCTGTTAAAAAATTTCAGGGATAATATTCTTACCTGAGAAATCAGGGCCTGGCCCGCTGGCCGGGCCGGGCCGGGTCGAAGATTTCCAGGGCCCGGCCCGACCCGGGTCCTCCAAATTTGAAATTTTTTATTTTAGACATTTTTTTCAAATTTCTTGTGAAAAAATCATTTTTTAAGGACACTCTTATTTTGAAAAATTTTTTACTTGACAGAAAAATTGTCCATTTTTTCTATTGACCCCAAAAATTTTTTTGAAGAGACAGGAAATTTTTTTCTGAAAACTCGGGCCCTGAAAAAAACTAGGCCACTGTGATTGATGGCCGAACAAGGTCTCACACACACTTGATGGGTTTTTAGGCCGTCACAGTACATGTCCTAGAAATGGCCTGATATTCACCTAGTGTACTTTCTAAGCCCCTGCAACATGTTGGCCTCACTCTTGCAAGTTGAGTTTTCTAGGTCACCATGGTAAACGACCCAGAAATGTCTTGGAATTCAACTGGTGAGTCTCAGAATCCCCTTTAAAGTCCTTCTAGAACCTACGTCGCTGGATTCATTTTCGCGAAATTCTCTCCAACAGTTCGTATGACTCGAATCCCCAGTGTCCAAATTCCCATCAGAACAGCCAGTGTGGTGAGTAATCCGACGTAGACGGAAATCTGGAAACAAGGACAATTTTTCTTTGTTTTTCTTCTAATCTTCTATGTACCGATATGAAAAATGAAGTAACAGTGAGCCGTCAAGAAATTGGTAAAAGTGATTAGATTTGGAAGAAGTCAGAAATATAATTGGAAGGCGGTGGGAATATAGAGTAAAAATCATAGAAAAGCGTGCGGTCTTGACACAAATAATGTTTTCGGAAAGATTTTGATTTTTTTCAAGCTATATTTAGAATCAATATTGTTGAAAAATTGAATGGTAAGATTTTTCAAATCTTGGGGCCGTATAGATTTTGGATACGGTATTTTCGTCTACCAACGCTGTCAACGTTGAGCAAATTTATCTCAATCTCTGTCAAAGATAGGAAAAAGTTGTCAACTGATAAGTTGTTAATCTTAATATCACTAATATTTTATCAGTTGATAACTTTTCGATATTTCTCACTAGAATCGAGATAATTGAGCTCAAAGTTTTGGTTGGGATTCTATTAGAGGAGATAGGTATCTAAAACTGAGCATTGAAAAATGTCTTATTTAACAAAATATATTACAATCTTGAAAATTGAGGATTTCAAAAATTCAAAAAAAAACTTCGAAGGTTTTTAGAATATAGAAACCGGGAATCTGGGAATCCTAGATCCAAAAAAAATCAGAAATCTCAAAGTTGGTTTAAAAAAAAACTCGAGAGTTTGGGATTTTTCTAGTTACCAAATTTCAAAACACCGTGATACCGTAATCCGTAGTCCTACCGTAATCCCAAAACTAACGTAACCCCAAAACTCACATTTAAGTCTGTATTATCTTCTCGATATCCTTGATTATACATCTGCACCAATTCCCGAATTGGTGCCACACAATTTCTGAAACCAATCAACACTTTTCTCGTTTTTCTAGCTTATTTGTTTCGTCATCAGAAAAAATTTATTTTGATTTGAGAAACCAGAAAATCCAGAAAACAAAATTTTGGTGATGAAGACTTGTTGTTACAATTACAATTACAAGACTTGTTGTGATTTGGGCGAGTAGATTATGTAAGAAATATTTATTTAGTTATGTAAAACCATTTTTTGCCTAGTTATGATCAATATACCGTATTTGTTCGTATTTGCTCCTTATACTGTATCTTGCATCTTGAGTTTAAATATCTCGCTTCCTTTAAGAGATATCGAAAATCTGTCATCTGATAAAATATTGGTGATGCTATACTAAACAATTGATTAGTTGACAATTTTTTTTGATATCTCTTAGTAGAAGCGAGATGAATTAGCTCAACGTGATTAGGCCAAAACGAATACTTCTTGATCTAAAACCCACGTTATATCATTAGCTCCATGAGCAAAACCAGCAAAGCAGGCTGTCAAAATTTGAAGGAAACTGAAAAGTCGTACAGCTTTCTGATCATCGTTTCTCATTGGCGGAAATGCCCAATACACAGCTTTTCGGAGGCACCCAGTTGGCTCAAATGTATACGATAGGGAGCTTGCGATTCGAGGGAGCTCTTCGGTTTTTTCTGAAGAAAACCTGATAATTTCAAAAATTAGTAAATTGAAATTCCTGAATTTGAAGTTCCCCCTTTTTTACTGAAAACCATCGAACAATGTTTCGAATTTCTTGAAATCGATGTCAAAAGTCACATACTCCGGTTTCGTGTGAGGAATAGGTTGGCTTAGTTTTCTCAACATGATTTTTCTAGGCCACCGTAGTTGACGGTTGTCTAACATGCACCTCATGTGTTATATGGCACATTTACCATAATGGCCTAACTTTCGCAACTTCTTGTTTCTAGGCTACCACGGTGAATGGACTAGAAATGGCTTGACATTGCTCTGACGTGATTTCTAGGCTATTTGACATGGTGGCCTAACTTTAGCGATTTGAGTTTTTTAGGCCACCTATCTTTAAGACCTAGAAATGGCCTGATATTCAAGTGATGCGTTTTCTATGCGATTTACGTTTGCATGTTTCCCAACGTTTGCATGTTTAGTTTCCTAGGCCACTATAGTATATGACTAATAACCTGATATAGTGAGTTCTAAGCTTTTTTAAATGATGGTTGAACTTTCACAACAAGATTTTTCTAGGCCACTGTGGTTGATGGTCCAGAAATGGTCTAACATACCCCGTATGTGTTATCTGGGTCATTTTAACATTGTATTCTAACTTTTGCAAGCTGAGTTTTCTAGGTCATTATAGTAAATGGCTTAGAAATAGCCTGATATTCACCTAGTGTGTTTTCTAGGACATTCACTATAGTGCTCTAACTTTTGAAAATTGAGTTTTCTAGGCCATCTATTTTTATGACCATGGTGGCTTAACTTTCACATTTTGAATTTTCTAGGCCACCATAGTGAATGGCCTAAAAAACACACCAGGTGAATATCTACGCATTATTAGGCCATTTACTATGGTGGCCTAGAAAGCTCAATTTGCAAAAAGTTAGGCCGTCATGGTGAATTGCCTAAAAACGTACCAGCTAAATAGTTTTGTTGGCACATTAACCATCATCAGCTTTCGGAGACTAGAAAGCACCTACTGATGAAATTATATTTTTCATCTTTTTTTCTAGTTTAAAGTTTTTACTATTTTTCTTCAAAAATCAGAAGCAATGTTTTCGTTCAAAACATGCTCATTCATTGGAACAGAAGTCTCTTATGATGCAAATGACGAAAGATACTATGACTAATGACATCAAACTTCCATTATCCTCATTTTCATCTGAATAAGTCAAACTCACTTTTCAATCTTCTTTTCATCACTGGTCCCACCACGAAAAGTGCCAAAAATCCAGCCAGAACTGATATTACTAGCGATATAGCTACCGTATACATGAACGGAATCTCGTCGAATCGTAGCACTGGAAAGGTATTTTTTAAATGTGAAATTTTAAAATCTTACCTCTGGATCCATCTTGTAGAAATAGAAAAACATTGGTGAACACCACGATTACATAGATTCCAGGCAGTAGGAATAGCCCAGTGTTTACTGGATTTTTCTGGAAATTTTCTAATTACAGCACCCGTCAATAAGATATACAAAAACGTATTTTTCTAGATCTGTTTTACATTCTAAAAATGTTCAAAATGATAGGAAACTTGACAGCCGAGCTTCAGACTCCTGAAAACAGTCAAAACGGCCAAAAATCAACTGAAAAATACGTTTTTCTAAGTATGTTTTACTGACCGATACTGTATTTTGTAAACCAAACAAACAAACCCACCGCTCTTAATATAATAACATCCAGTAGAAAAAATGTGATAAGTGTGAAAATTGCTGATACCAGAGGAGAAAATACCCATATCAAGAGCATCAATAAAACCCGGCTCCAAATTATCCCCTCCAGCCCACGTAGTACAAATGAGAAACCCATTGTGGCACCCAATAAAGAATGAATCGATGATACCGGCATACTGTAGTAGGTGGCTACCATAAGCCACGTGGCACATCCAACCAGCATTGCAATTTGACCAATCACCAATTCATCCGGGTTGTCTGCATAGGAACTGGTATGAATTATTTTCAATGCTTTGCCATCTCCTGAGAATCCGGATGCCACTGATCCCATCATTTCTACTATGGTAGCTAGAATGAATGCTTGGGTTACTGTAACGGTTCCAGTGCCCACAGAAGTTCCGAATGCGTCAGCCACATCGTTGGCGCCCATTCCAACGCCGAGCATGAAACAGACACCGAATAATAGCGACCATTGTACTACTTCCTGAATATTCAAATGATTACTGTAGTTGGAAAATGAGACAACTTCGGCTCATAGAACGACTTTCATTCTAGTCGGTTCAAAATCGGCGACATCCGACTGACAACTGACCAAACTGACCGAATGAAAGCCTTAGCTCATAGTGGATTACTGTACTTACTAAATTGTAATGAGGAAATGGTTTATAGGCTTCTGGAATCAGCGGTAGTTGTGCAGGAGTCGTGACTTGTACAAATATAGGTGGATTTAAAACCAAATGACTATTAAAGTTCATTCTCTCATACCTGCAATAGGATTACTGTAGTAAAAACATTGGATTACTGTAGTAAAATGATAGGATTACAATAGGACTACTGTAGTAGTTTTTTTTTAAACAAGATAAAAATTATGGGTAATACATATGTAGAGCAGAAAATTAGAAATGCGTAGGCTGTTTTTCGTCTGAAAACAGTTGTTTTAAAAAAACTCCAAAACATGTTTGTCATTAAAAGATGAGCTTACTAAATGACCTTTTTTACTCAGAGCCTGTTTCGAATTTTCAGAATTTACCCTAGTTTTCAGGCGAAAAGATTAGTTTTCCATTTTTCTTGAATATGTTCTACCTAGTATCTCAAAGTACTTGTTTTCCGTCTACTTATGTTAGAAAATGTCGAAAATTTTCTCAAAACATTCATATTCAAAAAAAGTTCGTCAAGAAAAAATGTTCCTTCTTTTTGATAGCAAAACAAATAATGCTCGGGTGAGTTGAGCGCATATGAAAAATTATATTAAAGAAAAAACATTTGATACTTTTTGTATTCAATTTTGCAATTTTCGAACAAAAAATTTTAACTTGTTTAGATTTTAAATTTTTAAGATTCTGAATTTTAAAATTTCGATAGAATTTCGAGATTCTGAGATTCTGAGGTTCTGAGATTCTAAGATGCTGAAGAACCCCGAAATCCCAAAAACAAAAACACCAACAAACTTTCGCATGAAAAATCATGGAAAACAATTTCCAAGTACCCAAAAACCGAACATATAGTGCTCTATATACTCCGTTTCGCTCAAACATTATGTATCACTCTTGAAGACTTCCGTAACTCCTTATTTGCGTGAAATCGAGAGAGTGTGTAGTTTTGAGAGACGCAGATGGGCTACTGTTTTCCGATGAGAACACTGTCTGTTCGGCGTGTAATATGAGTCAGCAAACTTGAGACTTTGATGCACATGGAATTTTGAGTCACTGAGAAATTGTAAACTGAAAAACACAAAGGGTATATAATAGCTAGTACCAAATTAGATTTTGATTGGAAAAATTCATTAGCTTACAAAAAACAACTTACTGTAGATGAGTCAAATGTCTCGAGTAAGTATTTTTTCAAAGTAAATTATCGCATTTTCTATAAGTGATATCAAAAACCTGTCAATTGATAAAATGTCAGTGATATTATGATAAATAATTTATTAGTTGACCGTTTTTCAATATCTTTTAGAAGAACCGAAATAATTAAGCTCAAAGAGCACTATATGGTGACATCAATTTGAGTGTTTTCTGTATCTTTGTTCGTTTGATAGTTACAAAAAATGTTCAACTAATGAAATGCTTAAAATTTAATGGAGATTATTATTGTAGTTGGCAATTTTTCAAAATCTTTCACAGAAACTGAAATAAGCGGGCTCAAAGTGAATCTGCTTTTATAAAATTATATTACCAAGCAGTTCCGCGTTTTCAGTCTCTGCCTCTTGTTTGTTTTTTCTAGAACAAAATTTGAAAATTAATTTATGAAGACGGCTACCAAAAACCTGAAAACAAGTTCTCATTCTTTCTTTTCGTCACTCATTCTCCATGGATTTTTTCGATGATTTTCAGGGTCCAATAAATCGTTCTCCAATGGGTCTCAAAATATATTTAATCACAGATTGTTTCTGTATTTTTATGGGATTGCTCACAATTATTGGCAACTCTGTAATTCTATATTTATTCTTCACAAAACGTCTTGATTCGAGAAGAAATTTGAGGATTATCTTGTACATGGCAGTTACGGATATCCTGTTCGCAGTGATGAGTGAGCCCTGAATGGAATTTTGAAAAATAAGAAACAATACAAAAAATTTCAGTAATGCCCCAAATTTGTTACATGATTTACAACTGGGATACCAATTTTGTCAATTATGATCCATATGTGATTGCAGCGATCGGTTGGCCATTACCGTTGTTTTTAAAAGCTTGCGTTGGTTTGAACGCCGGAGCAGCGACGGAGAGAATTCTTGTAAGCTGAATTTTCGTGCTGTAAACGCTCTCCAGTACCATCAACTTTGAGCTGATTTCCTGTAAAAATTTCCCAACAAATGCCTTAAAGCGTATATTCCAGTATAGGCCCCCGAAACATTCCAATATAGCACCCCTGGCATAAATGTTGGAATACACCCCCACCCACCATCTTTCATAAGGTGGGTGGGGGGTTCAAAAAATGTTTTTCCTGATTTTTTGCCTGAAGATCAAACGTACGCAGCCAAATTACGCATAGAAAAATTTTTGTTATTTATCGATTTTGCACCGGTTTTTTGTTAGTTTTCTTTAGATTTCGGCGTTTTCCTACTTTTTCTCAATTTTTCCTGATTTCTGGTTTATATTACCGTACAAGTAGAAATGTTGAAGATTCGAAATAAAAATAAGCTTAGCACCCTAAATCGGCGTATACCTTGAAAACAAGACCCCTAGAAATTTTTAAGACTTCAAATAAGCCCCCCATCATTTCAATATGACCCCCCTCCCCCGCAATCCGTTCCAATCAGACCCCCCCACGCGGGGTGGTATTCCGAAATTTCCGTTTGGGGCTGCATATTGGTTTGTTGTGGGGGGTTATAATGAAAGATTTCCACGGATTCCAATTTAACCCCCCAAATCAACGGTGGGGGATATTCTGAACTCTAAAATGTCCCCCCCCCCCCCCACCTAATCATCCCATTTTGAGACCCCCACCTTTTTAACCCCACACTTTTCAACGGGGGGGGGGGGGGGGGGGGCGGGGTATAATGGAATTTTCCCGACTTAAAATCTATCAAAAAATTGGTTACTAAAATTTTGAAAATAACTGAACAAATGAAAAATGACTAAATTTGTTTTTTTAAATCTTCTTAAAGGTGGTGTGCGGTGAAAATGTTTATTTTTTATTTTGTGTAGAATTCTATGCAGATTCTTATAAAAATAAAGAAAACATTCAAAAAAAATTCCTTCATCGAGAAAAACGGCATCGAAAAGTCAAAGTTGTATCTGGTGGCCGAGCGAAACAGCAGGGGTTTTTAAGGCCATTTGCAGGAAAAATCGAGCTAAATTTGAATTTTTATTGATTTTCAGTGTTTTTTCAGATTTTCAAAAATTTTTTCAAATGTTTTGTTAATTTTCTCCCAGATATATTTAACAAACTAAAAAGGGGATCCTCTAGAGTCGACCGCAGGCATGCAA
>NC_013486.2:12121112-12176975 GCF_000004555.2 Caenorhabditis briggsae | reverse complement strand
TTCTCCCAGATATATTTAACAAACTAAAAAATTCTGAAAAAAAACACTGAAAATCAACGAAAATTCAAATTTCGCTCGCTTTTTCCTGCAAATGGCCTAGTGAACCCCCGCAGTTTCGCTCGGCCACCAGATACAACTTTGACTTTTTGATGCCGTTTTTCTCAATGTAGGAATTTTTCTGATTTTTTTATTTATTTTTACGGGAGTCTACATAGAATTCTGCACAAAATAAAACGATAAAAATTTTCGACTGTTGTGAACTGTGGAATGACTCAAGTAAAGTATACTGTACCTTATTCAAAAAATTGTATTTTTCTGGAAATCGTTCTATCAGTTGGCAGCTTTTTGATACCTGTCATACCGCCTGATATAATTGAGGTCAAAACTACATGCGGTGTCAAAAGACAATTTTTAAAATGTGTCGAATTATAAAAAAAGCAAAAAATCACTTCGAACAAGGTACCCTCTAATAGATAATTTTCATCCAATTTATTACGATTCTTATCAGCGATATCAAAAAGTTGTGAATTGATAAATTGTTTATCACAATATCACAAGTATTTTACCAGTTGGCCTCTTTTTGGATACTTTATCAGGAAACGAAATAAATCGAATTTAAGCTTGGGAACACTACTTTCAATTTTTTTTTGAAAAAAAAATTGTATGATTTCATTCTCAACGAAAGAAGTCTCAAAAATCTATTTTTCAAAATTTTCCAGGCTCTGTACTTTCCAATCATCTACCGCAAAGTGGATCATGTTCAATGCTCGAATATCCTCATGATAATCTGCATGTTCATCGGTGGAATCGACGTCGTAATGAGCACTTGCTCATTTCATTTCGAACCACGAGTCAATTGCTCTTCTCTTGGCTGTTTTGTCAATGACATCTTTCGTACCTACTGGGGTACTTCGAACATGGTAAGTACTGTAAAACCTGTAACAGAAGGGACTCTTAACTTTTAACTTTGAGCCAATTTATCTCGGTTTCTCTGAGAGATATTACAAAAGTGATAAATTGATGAATTGTTTATCACAATATCAGAACTTTTTATCAATTGACTTATTTTTGATATCTTGCCCAGGAATTGAGATAATTAAGCTCAAAGTGAACGTATATGGTGGACTTCTATTAAATCAAATAGGTATATCTGGAGTGCCTGAAATTTCTTCTGTTTTATATGTCACAAATTTTCAAAATTGTCTTATTTCCAGGCCTGTGGACTTGTGGTAATCGTAATGAGCTTATTCGTGTTTATCAAAGTTCAGAAGCTCTCCCGGGAAAGTGGATGGATGGGCTCAACGCCGGCAGAAAGGAAGCAAAACATGGTAACGCTACAGTATAAGTTGAGTAGAACATGTGTTTGTCATGGCTGTAGTTTGTAGCAGCATTCCAATTTTCAAAAATCACAGACAAATTACTTTTCAGGCGGCATCTCAAAAATTTACTCAAGCCAATCGAACGACATGTGGAATTTTGCTGAGCTCCTTGTTATGTATGACCATCCCGTCCCTTTTGGTTTCTTTGGTTGAAACGATTACCGGATTTTCGATTTTCGAAAAGTTTGGAGCCTTTTATGTGGCCTCTCTTTTGACTAATGGTGAGTTCTGATCCATGGATCGGGAAATCAAAAAATCAAAAAAACGTTTCGGAAAAAAAACTAATTGAGCAAAAAAACAAATAAGAAGAAGGAAGAAAAAGAAGAAAATATGATTTCGGAAAGAAATACTAATTTGTGTAGAGCTATAATTAGATTTTGTTTTTGCTTCAGTTGGTCAAGATGTTATGATGTTTTAAAAATATGACTAAACCGTCGGACCACGAAAATAAGAAACTAAGAATTTTAGGATATCAGGATTTCAGAATCTCAGAATCTCAGAATCTCAGAATCTCAGAATCTCAGAATCTCAGAATTTCAGAATCTCAGAATCTCAGAATCTCAGAATCTCAGAATCTCAGAATCTCAGAATCTCAAAATCTCAGAATCTCGAAAACTCAGAATCTCAGAATCTCAGAATCTCAGAATCTCAGAATCTCAGAATCTCAGAATCTCAGAATCTCAGAATCTCAGAATCTCAGAATCTCAGAATCTCAGAATCTCAGAATCTCAGAATCTCAGAATCTCAGAATCTCAGAATCTCAAAATCTCAGAATCTCGAAAACTCAGAATCTCAGAACCTCCGTATTTCGAACTTCTCGTTTCCAGGTGCCGCCAACTGCTTGATATTCCTAATTCTCAATGGACCTGTAAAAAGTAAAATCAACACGAAAACTTTATCGGATGCAGTTACTACTGTAGCCTCGTCGAAACCATACAACTCCTCCAAACAGACTACTTTTGTTGACTTGACCTAATTTTTTTTGATTTCAAACGAATAAACATTTTGATCTTTTCCTATTTTTGAACTTTTTGCAAGAATATATATTTTTGGGTACACTTTTTGATTTTTCAGATTATAATTTAGACATGCAGTGATCTGGAAATTGAGCCACAAAGTCTCCAGAATATTTTTTTCTGATTTTCTGATCACTTTATGAAATCTCTGAAATTCTGAAATCCTGAAATTCCCACCAAAAAATGATATTGAAAAATATTTTTTTGACTCATTTTCCTGAATTTTCTGTCAGTGACTAATCCTCTACCACAATTTTCCTAGATTGTCTACTTACAGAAAAAATTAACCCAAAAATTCAATTAAATCAGCGGAGGTAGAGTCAATTTAATAAATCAAAAGTGTAAGGAGGAAATATTGCCATACGTGAGGATGTCGACTTCCAAGCCTTACAGGTGGGTGGTGTCTTTTTTATTAAATTTCAAATTAATTACAGACTTAATTACTCTGAAATTTTCCTTTTAATTGTCACGTAGCAAAATTTCAAGGAAGTAAGATGAGAAGTCTTCTTAAATAGACAATATTTAAATTTCCCGAATCTTGAAGATGTATCTCTGTACTAATTTGCATAAAAAAGGAAGAAAATGTAGAATAGGGAATTCTGAATAAAATGATTTTTTGAGATCGATTCGCAATTGTTTTCTCTAGAAGTTTCAGAATTTCAAAAAAAATTTCCATTTTGTAGAAACTGTCATCTTTCCTAATTTTCACAATTTTATCTTCTTCAATTAATATTCAAAAATTCAGAAATTCAGAAATTCAGAAATTCAGAAATTCAGAAATTCAGAAATTCAGAAATTCAGAAATTCAGAAATTCAGAAATTCAGAAATTCAGAAATTCAGAAATTCAGAAATTCAGAAATTCAGAAATTCAGAAATTCAGAAATTCAGAAATTCAGAAATTCAGAAATTCAGAAATTCAGAAATTCAGAAATTCAGAAATTCAGAAATTCAGAAATTCAGAATTTCTGAATTTCAGAAATTCAGAAATTCAGAAATTCAGAAATTCAGAAATTCAGAAATTCAGAAATTCAGAAATTCAGAAATTCAGAAATTCAGAAATTCAGAAATTCAGAAATTCAGAAATTCAGAAATTCAGAAATTCAGAAATTCAGAAATTCAGAATTTTTGAATAATTAAATTCTGATAATTCATAAATTTGAAAAGGAAGGGCTTCTAAGCGTGTTGATAACCAAAAAGTGTTGAAAATTTCATTATGTATTGTACGAAAATTCAAAAATCCTTACCTATTCATTCAAGCTGTCCAAAACAATTTCCCAAGATTCTCAAATTTCATTAAACTTTTTTTTCTTTGTTCAGCGAGAAACTACTAACACGTTTCCTTAGAAAAATTAATTAATTCTTTGATCCGTTCATTTTTTTAAAACTCATGTTCTGTTTGTTCAGTGGGAAATTTTTTCCATGTTTTTCTCAAAGAATTAGATGCATAATAAGCAATGTTTGTTTTTTTTTCTAAATCTAAAAATAGAGTTAAATTTTTTTCAATATGCTGGGAAGCTTTCTTCCATAAATCAGACCAAAGATTCTGAGTTCTAATTGCAAAAATTAAAAAAAATACTCTGAATTTTTTATCGAGCTTGATCCAATCTAGTCCAATTAAAAGAACCCGAAAATGCTCAAAAATATATATTTCGGTTTTCGTTCCAGACCATTTGACTCATTTTTTCCTCTAACCTAGTTATCTCAGGATCCAATTCCAATTACTTCCCCACCGTTTGCTAAATTACACATTCCCATTTTTCCACAAAATGTGAGTATTTTTTATCCCGAAATGAAAGATCCCTCCCTCTATTTGACCTCTGTCCTTCTATGCTATCCTTTGCTTACATCATCCTTCTTCATCTTTTTTCATCAATTTTCCCAGCTCATTACTAGTCATAAATATTCATACGATTCCATTTATTCATTTGAGAAACAAATTGAGCAGAATAATACAAAAGGAAGATGAGCAAGAGATAGTTCTTTCAATTTTTGAAGGTTCTTGCTTTTTTTCTTTCTAATTTGGAGAATATACTAAGCCAACCTCCGAAAATATTTTTGAGAGCTCAATGAACAGTTTTATCACTGTCATATAAAAAATTCCAATACATCTTAAATTGCTTTTACCAGGTGCATTATGCGGTCGGGTTGGTTTTCTTTGTTTTTTGCTCTTTAAATGCCCTAAATGATCATTCGTGGAGGTAATTCTCAAGGCTATTTTTTATTGGATCCAGGTGTCAAAAATCGTTTTCATTGCGTTAGTGACATATGCCTTTCAATAAACAGATTATAAGTTGCTTCTATAGATCAGGCCTGTGCGGCAACAAATTGCCGATTGCCGAATTTTTGTCGCCGATTGGCCGTTGCCAAAATCGGCAATGAAAAAAAAATTGCCGAATTGCCGTTGCCGATTTCGGCAAAAAAATTTCGGCAATTTCGGCAACTCGACAATTTTCTGACAGTAGAGACTTTTTCCAATTTTTTCAGTCAAAAAATGATTTCGAAGATCGAAAAACATTTTTTTTGAACACATTTTCCCTCAGAGTGAGTTTCGGAGGAAATGTGCCCCAATAAGCACCAAAAAAACTTGCATATTGTCGGAATTATAAAACTGTCACCTCGGTGTATGCAGACTCAGTGAAAAACTCTGATTTTTGTACTGAGTCTGCAGACACCGAGTTGACATTTTTATAATTCCGACAATAGGTTCTAAAAATGGGCTTCCAAATTGTGATCATAGGAGAACAGATATCTTAAACGATTGGAATACTCTCGCATGCTAGACAGAAGCAGTGAGCATGGAAAATGTTGTCCTGAGTTGAGATTTTTTACAATTACTTTGTTAGGGAACTCATGACACATTATTTTCTGTAGTTTTGAGCCTGATTGGACCATTTGAAAGACACAACACTTTTGTTGCCGAAAATTGCCGAAAGTTGCCGATTTTGCCGAAATTTTTTTTTCTGCAGTTGCCGAACGTTGCCGAAAAGCATTCGGCAATTTGCCGAGTTGCCGAATTGCCGAAATTCTTTTGTTGTCGCACAGGCCTGCTATAGATATAGAGATCACAAAAATGGCTTTACTTTGAAAAGTTAGCTTCAATAGGTGTTCTATGCATTTGTATTCATTTTTGATTTTGTATTCACTTCGCTATAACTGGAAATAGATACAACTTTTAAAGTGAATATACTATAAATATAGTTCTTAAAAGAGACATGCGATTTTAAGAAAAAGAAAAAATACAATATTAGATTCGCTGGAATGTGAAAAGCGTCACAGACACATTAGCAACGTAAACAATGAGAAAAAGTGAGAAAAATTGACTTAAAGATTTTAAAAGCTCCCCGAAATATAATTTTGACATTTCTGAAAATTTGAAGAGTTTCGAAGCTATGAATAAAAAACATGAAAATCAAAAATTCAATTTAATTCAACCTGGTCTGAACTATAATTCTCTACCGCTAGTTTTGCAATGTGCCAGTCTCAAACTTTGAATTAATAGTTTTTCCTAGTGTTTATAATAACAGTTTGGCTGTCCATTGTATTGAAAGGTCCCCATTTTTAGTGTCAGTTTTTTTTTTACTATTTTTATTGGGTATGTGTTTTAGGGCACTCAATTTAAAATCAAATTAGTTTCTCAAGATAGTGTGGGTCCCGAGAATCATGACGAAAAATAATAAAAAATTCGGCATGATCAAGGCTGACTGAAAATAAGCATTTTGATGAATGTACTAAAACTAATTTGAAAGTTCATTCCGAAAAAGTCGACTTTGTAGTCACTAATATTTGCAGAAATTTTACTAGGAATCTTATAGTACACTTTCCGTAAATTGATCATGTTAGGCACTATATGTACGATAATTTTTCAGTTTATGATTCTTCGAAACTTTCAAGAAAACATGTAATAAAAGAGCTCCCGAATTTTCACCTTTGATCCGGTTTTTCTCGGTCCCCGTTGAAGATATTAAAAAAGTTGCCAACTGATAAATTGTTTATCATAATGTCAGAAGTGTTTTGTCAGTTGACATTTTTATGATATCTTGCATGGGAGCCAAAACTTCAGCTAAAACTTGACAGTGCTTCTTTTACAGGTTTTACGGTAATAAGTTTTCTCATCTTCTACATTTTCGACAATAAAACTAATTCTCTCTCATTTCTAAAAAATGTTAATCAGGATTCCAATAAAATTGCCTAGGCTAGAATTTATCACACTCAATTGCTTCAAAAAATGAATTCCAGGAAAATACTTGTTTTTTAATGTTTCTATCTGATTTGTGTTGCAGTTTCGCTCGCTGGTTCTCCATATGTCCCCCTTACATACATCCAATTTTTAATATTAGTTGATTGAATTTTTTGGGTGGCGATATGGTGATATGTCACTATACTACACTTCTCGAGACTTTTTTCCTTTTTTATAAGTTCCGGAAACTTTTCTTAACTTTTTAAAGCATAGTTGCAAGCGGGCCGACCCAGGCAGATGGCGGGTCGGCTGATAACTTGTGCCTAGAACAAGATATTCGGTCCGATAACATGTTGAGAAATGTGTTTGAATGACAAAAAAATCTGCATTTTGTCAAGTTGGTCAAAAATAGTCATTCATACACATTTTGCGGCATTTTATCAGACCGGAATCAGGCTCCAATGATATAGGCGTGATGGGCCCTGTCGAGATCTATCATTTGGTACCTAAACTGTCTGCATATCTCGTTCTAGGGGCGAGTTAGCAGCCGGCCCGCTTGCAACAATGTTTCAAAGTAACCCATTTCTGTTCTCTGGTTTTCCGAAATTGATTCAGAAATTCTATCAAATTTTGATCCTTGACTTTCGAATAAAAAAAAAGATCAAAAAGTTTCAAAAAGTCACCTGACCGTTTAGAGGGCCACCCACTTGAAATTTCAAAAACGATTTTCAAGGTCTACATTTTTTATATTCGAAATTATAAAAGACGACTTTTTCTGATTTTCCTTTGTCATTTGTTGTTCGTTCTTCTCGAATTTTTGTCAAATTTAAAATTTTGTTGTTCTGTATTCTTTTGAGTTATTTTTAGCCTGTTCTTTGAACATCCTGTTTAAAAAAAGCTCAAAAAACCAGTGGACTGTTTTACTTCCCTCATCAAAACATTAAAAAAATTTAAAAATCATTAAAAATCATTAAAAAATCATTAAAAAGACATTAAGTCATCAAAGTCATTAAAAACGTGGAACAGAATATCTGAAAAAGAAAAATATTCAAAATTAATTGTGTGCAATCTGGGTAGAGCAAAAAAAACAAAAAAACTATTTTTTCAATTGGTTTGGGAAGGGAAAAGTAATTCAGAAAAATATGAACTTCCTCAGAAAAATTTTAAAAAAAGATAAATTCAGAAATTCAGAAATTTAGAAGTTCAGAAATTCAGATATTCAGAAATTTAGAAATTCAAAAATTCAAAAATTCAGAAATTCAGAAATTTAGAAATTCAGAAATTCAGAAATTCAGAAATCCAGAAATTCAGAAGTTCAGAAATTCAGAAATTCAGAAATTCAGAAATTCAGAAATTCAGAAATTCAGAAATTCAGAAATTCAGAAATTTAGAAAATCAGAAAGATAATCGGAGTTTAAAAACCTAGAAATCCAATAATCTGAAATTTCTTTAGTTCCAAAAAATCCAGAAATACTAAAACTCGAAAACCGAAATACCGTAAAACCTCTAATAGAACGACACCCGGATCGTCCACTTTGAGCCTATATATCTCATTTTCTGTGAAAGATATCAAAAAGTGGCTAATTAGTAAAATGTTGCTGATATCCTGATAAACATTTTACTAGTTAACTACTTTTTGATATCTTTCAAAAGAAGTGAGATATATAGGCTCAAAGTGGACGATCCGGGTGTCGTTCTATTAGAGGTTTTACGGTATTCCAGATTTTCCGAACTCAAAAACTCGAATTTTTGGAAAATCAAAAAATCGGAATATCCTTTAAAACTCCAGACAATAGTTTGTTTAGTTCCAGGTGGTAAAGTGCCCAATCTCCTGGCTTCCCATTTTTCCTCATCTCCATTCTGTCCACTAGAATCCTTTTTCCAAGAACTGCTATACTTTTCATGGTTCCAAAAAACGTCAGCCATTTTATTCCCTAGGATTTTCAGTCAAAAAAAGTGGGCGGTCCTAGAAAAAATTCTTTTCTAACATCTTTGCTTTCTATTCTCCCTATAACAATTTATCAACCCATAATTTTCTAGTATATAAAAGTCCACATATCATAATTATACCACTCATTCTCTCAAACTCAAAAAGTTTTCGTCTTCTGACTCAAGAATCCGAAAACACAAAAACTGCTTGTCGGACTTCGTGCTAATTAAAAAATAACCGGAAAAATACTCCCTTTTCTGATTCATCCAGTTTTATTCATCTGGAGAATAGTCTCCCAAACGAATTGTTCCCTTCACCCCCCAATTTACTTCCTATTCTTCTTCCTGAATTTTCCTACGCATTTCCTGGTTTACATCGAAAATTATAAAAAAATAAACAAGACGAACGACACATCAGCCTGAAAATTTTTCTGCAATAAAAATGCTAATCGACACAATGAATTCCAGTCAAATGGCCGTCATCTATTTGGTCACAGAGCTATGTTGTCTGACGGCTGCCACGTTGAGTTTTGTGTTCAATGCATACATTATTTACTGCTTTTGGAGGTTAGTGTTGGATTGGCGGGAATTTGAATTTTGAATAGTTTCAAGTTTTTTGTCTCAAGATTTATTTTTTTCAATTTCTGAAAAGTATTCAATTTGACCCATTTTCTATGGGAAATGGTCAAATTTGTATAGAAGGGCCCGCACACTTTCAAGTTTGTGCCCTTCTATTACAGGTTTGACGGTAGTAGATTTTGTTGGATGAGCCTTAAAAATTGTAGAGTATACTAAACAAAAACGGGTTTCATTTTTTTAGTTTTCAACTTTTTTATAATTTTCTATTTATTGGGATATGGGCCTTGAAGCATACTTGCAAAATCAACGTCCGGCCCGCAGGCCTGGACGGGGCTGGCCGGGCCGGGCCCGGGTTCTCCAAATTTGAAATTTTATTTCAATTTCAGACATTTTTTTCAAATTTCTTGTGAAAAAATAATTTTTATGGACACTCTCATCTTTAAAAGTTTTTTACTTGACAGAAAAACCGTCGATTTTTTCTATTGACCCCAAAATTTTTTTGAAAAGTTAGGAAATATTTTTTCTGAAAACCCGGGCCAGACCGGGCCGGGTTGTGCCCTGAAAATTCTGAAAAAAGCACGGCCTGGCCCGGCCCGTTGCAAGTATGCTTAGAAGCCGTTGCAGTGCTAGAGATGAAACGGAGAGGAGAATACGGTATTTTTAAAGGCGCGCATCTCAAAAACCAATGAAGTTACAAAAAAGTTGTCCACTACAAAATTAAAGCTCTATTTTTGTTTAGTACAATTGAAAATGTTCAGTCTCATCCAATGAAATTTACTATATGTTTTAGACATCCAAATTTGACTGTTATAAACTAACACTAGGATTCATGTGTTGACCAGTGAAAAATAATCAAAAACTTGTATTCTAGATTCCAAAATCCAAATAATAAATTTCCAGAAAAAAGATCCCAGCCGCTGACAATTTACGCCTGGCTCTCTATCTGGCTATCGGGGATTTCGGCTATGCAGCAGCTGCCCTGATCCATATCGGATATTTGGCAATCAACTGGTCAAATGAGTGGCTGGATTACAATCCGTATATAATAATTATCTCAAATTGTTTCCTACCGGCTAATCTGAAAATCATTGTGGTCGTTAGTTGCTCAATGGCGCTAGATAGATGTCTGGTAAGTGTGGTCAATAAAAACTGAGTCATGTCTGGAAGGGTTTCCCACGGACCTGAGTCTGGGAAACCCAAAAATGACCTAGAAACCCGAATTTTAAGTTTCATGAGACCTAGAAACCCAAAATTCCAGGCAATCTTCTTCCCTGTCGTGTACCGTCAACTGAGCAAGAGCTACTTTGCCAACTGTGCAATGGCTTGTGGATATTGTTGGTTCACATTTGATTTTCTCTTCCAATTACTCACAGCGCCACTCAAAAGAATGCCAAATTGCGCCACAATGGCTTGTTTTGTACACCGAACTTTTCTGTTATACGTCAGCTATTCAAATACTGTAAGTTCCAAATTCTCAAATGTCAGACTTTAATCAAAATCAATAATTTTTCAGATCGCGGGTCTTCTTATAGTTGTAATGAGCGTTTTCGTTTTTGCGGGCATTCAAAAAATCTCCCAGAGAAAAAGTCAGATCGGCACTCAAACGGTATCTTTGTACTTGAAAGGCCACCGCACTCCAACAATTTATTTTCCAGACTACAGGTGTAAAAACGACAAGTGTATTCCGGCAAGCCAATCGGATTACTGTAGGCATTTTGTTCTGTTCTCTTTTCTTTGTCACAATTCCGTCGTTGTTGGTGACGGGGTATGAGGAGGTGACAGGGATTTCGCTGTTCGCCGAACTTGGACCGTTTTATATTTGTGCGATTTTGGTGAATGGTGAGTGTAGGGACAGTAGCAGGGTCTTATCAGTGTTCGTGAAAGAGATACAGATACACATTTGAACAGTAAAATTCCAAGTATCCGATATGAATTAGGAAAACTGCTGCGCATCCAAAATCACCGATATCCAGCTAGACGCAAATTGTCAGCGGCTGGGCGCTTTTATCTGAAAACTTATTAGTTCAATTTTTGTATCTAGAATATTTAGATATATAGTACCGACCAAATTTTATGAGTTTACCCTTGGAAATAAGCGACTTCGGATGTCTAAAAACTATAACAGATTTCGTTAGATTAGTCTGAATTTTTTCAGGTATACCAAATAAAAATAGAGCTTTCATTTTGTAGTTGACAACTTTTTTATATTTGTTTTGATTTTCAAGATGTGCATATTTCCGAAAAACAAAAAACTACAAAAAAGTTGTCAATTACAAAATTGAAGCTCTATTTTTGTTCAGTAAGCCTGAAAACTTTAAGTCTTATGTTAGCTGACAAACGCTACTGTGTTTTTTGACATCCATAGTTGGCCTTTTTCCACTGAAAATAGATAAAATGAATTCACTTTTGGCAGGTATTTTGACTACTTTTTCAAGGCTTTGAACTTAATTTGTTTTTCTGTAATTGCTAAAATAGATTTTTTAAAAACTTCTCAAATGAGTTTCGCAATTGGTATCATTTACAGTAACCAATATGTTATGTTTAGGGGGGGGGGGGGGCTGTGCAAAACACCTGAAATTTTCGAATTTCGTACCGCCGAATTGTGGTTTCCGTACCCCTGAATTACTTTACACCCCCATGTACCCCCAAATCGTTGCACCATCCGAATTATGTGCCTAGTTGGCGCGCAAATGCACGAATTCGGTCGGCTCGGTGGTTGGCGGTCGGTCGGTGGTTACCGATTTGTGACCGACCGGAACGGAAGCACCAGCGAGACATATAATTTTTTGACTTTATAAAAATAAGGATCAAACTATTCTAAATTTTCCAGGATTCGCCGACGGTTTGGTCTTCGTGATCGTCAATCGAAAATCAATGGGATCCCGTCATCGAACGCTCTCATCAACGGTGAGCACAGTGCATACTCGCAACCGTGCATCCCTTATAAATGGTCCACCATCGCGTGTAGCAGAGTTCTAATTCTGTGATTGATCGTAGTCGTCAAATACCTCGTGCGCCTTGTATGTTTTTATGTTCACTTGATTTTGTTTGTGTAGAAGAGAAGAAATCAGAAAGTGGAAATTGATCCAATGATAAGAAAATGTTTCGCAAGAGAGACCATTTTGCATGAAAGGAATGCAAAAAAAATAATCAAAAATCTGTTTTCAGGGAGCAAAAAACACGGTGGCCCCGCTGCGACGAACCAGCAATTTAGACTTTTCCCATGTGACTCCACATAATCCATCAATTGTTCAACAACACGATCAGTACTAAATAATTCTAGAGCTTTAATTTCTTAATTTGAATTCCCATGTTACAGGTGTATTGTCAATTTTCTCAATGAATGAAATTTTTTTGTGTTCTTTGACAATTTATTTTGAAAAATCAAAAGATGAAAAATTTAAAAGGAAGTGAGCATTGGGAAAAACAAAAAAAAATGATATGAATTAGGAAAGGGCATTGGTTCTTTGACACCTTAGTTATCCCTATAATTATGTTCTAGTTACGTCATTCCGAAAAGTTTTAGGCTTATTTGATTGGGGAGTTGAAGACTAAGAAGTAAAAAAAAACAATTTCAAGAGAACAATTCGGGAATCTGGAAACTTTCTGAAACTTTAATTTCGTATAATATTTGGAAACACAGTTAGAGTTTTGAAGATACAGTAACCTAAAAATCCCAGTAATCCAAGATTACAGAAAGTTCAAGATCTGATTCTTGCAACGATTTCTGTTTTCCGGAATCACAAAACACACGTAAAAGTACATGAGTGGTGCAATTGTTCTCTGAAAAATTCAAGAAATGAGAAATTAGGGACTCGGGTTGAAAACTGAAAAATGAATAAATTATTCTATCGGAAAACATATGAATTTTATTTCTGGAAATTCTCGGTAATCTTGGTCAAAATAATGGCCTTAGTGAGCCTAAATGGGTTTTAAGAACTATTTTTTGGAATCAAAATTTGTTTGAAAATATTTTCTCTTCGTTTTTTTTTGTATTCAGAAATTCAGAATTTCGGAAATTCGGAAATTCAAAAATTCAAATATTCAGAAATTCAAATATTCAGAAATTCAAAAATTCAAAAGTTTAGAAATTCAGAAACTCAGAAATTCAAAAATTCAGAAATTGAGAATTATCAGAGCTAGAAGTCCCAGTTTCAAGTTATGGAGATTCAGAAATTCAGAGGTTCCGAATTTCCAAGAATCCATAAATTCAAATTCACAAAATGAGAAAAACCAAACTTCTGCAAAAAAATACCGTAACCACAAATCACATCAACCCAAAAAAAAGGTGCATCAAACCAACTCGATCATTCCATAATCACTAAGAAAAAAACCAAATTGATGATTATTTCCTGTTTTTTTTTCATCTACACCAAACAAAAAAGTGTAGTCTTCTGTATTTTCTCTTGATTTCTCTACGCCTCTTTACTTTTCCTTATCTTTCCCATTAAACAGTGTTGACTACATGGAACAAGGTTAGCCACAGTGTACTCTTATCAACCACATCGAAGTGTGTCTCTTTTCCTCTCTTTTTATCTTTTATCATTCATTTTTATTTCCCACATATAGTCTTCAACATTTGGACTGAAGATGTTCAAAATTCTTTCCAGATTGGGTGTCAAACTTTATATAGCTTTTCTAGAATTTTTTTAAAAAGTTGATTCAGCACTTGGAAGCTTTTCAACCTTTTTTCCAGTTTTTTTAAAAGGTATTTAAAAAATTCCTGAACCTTCTAGAAAAAATTAAAAGCTTGAGAATTTTCAGAGAAAGTACTGTATTTGCTGTAGTAAATGCCCGCCATAGTGTACTTTGAGTCCATATATCTAATTTCCTGTAAATCGAAAAGTGCTAAACCAATAAATTGTTCATCATAATATTACCAATTTTTATGAATTTACAGATTTTTGATATCTTTCATAGGAGCGAAGATAATTGAGCTCAAACTGCGTGTATGGGATGGGCGAAAATACAGTAATTTTTTAAAGTTTCAAAAGTTTCAGAAAAATTTTCTGCAATTTTTCACAAATTTTAAATTTTGTAAAACGTTCCTTCTAAGTTCCCAGATTTTTTTTTAGTTTTTGCAACTTCAAAAAAATATTTTAATCGTTTAAAGATTCTCAAAAAGATTTTTTTTCAAATTTCTGGAAATTTCTTTTTCTGCTTTCTTTAGCTTCCTAAAACTTCACCGAACTTTTGATTTTCATATTCAAGTATTTTGTTTCATTCGATTCCATTTTATCAATTTTTCTAAAAACCCATTTTTCCAGAAACTTCAAATCCCTCAGAAAATGAGCCCAACCAAGCCAAAGGTCTACATTGTCGGCGTCGGAATGACCAAATTCTGTAAACCAGGATCCGTCGATTGGGATTATCCAGACATGGTCAAAGAGGCTGTGAATAGTGCATTAGACGATTGTGGACTAAAATATGCCGATATTCAACAAGCCACAGTTGGTTATCTTTTTGGAGGTTGGTTCTCTGAAATTCTGGAATTTTCCAAAATTTGCAGAACTGCAGAGCTGCAAATTAACTTTTCTCTAAATTTAGACTTTTTCCGGAAAAAAAGATTATAGTTCAGTTGGTTGGTGTCACTGATTAATCTCTGAAAGTTTACCTCTTATCAGTTTTGCAAGAAAACTGCGTCACAAAATCAAAAAATGTACTTTTTGCTCTTCCAGGAACCTGTTGCGGACAACGTGCTCTTTATGAAGTCGGACTCACTGGAATCCCAATTTTCAATGTCAATAATGCTTGCGCTTCTGGATCTTCCGGATTGTTCCTCGGGAAACAAATCATTGAGAGTGGTAAGGAACAGTCCCAAAAAAGCTTCCATACCCAGCCGACCGACCGCCGACCAAGCTGAGCGATCGCTTAGCTCGGTCGGCAATGTTTCCAACCGAATGGAAGCCGTAACCCTGGAAGGATTCTAAGATTACAATAACACATTTTCAGGAAACGCCGATGTTGTCCTATGCTCTGGATTTGAGAAGATGGCTGCTGGATCATTGGAAAAGTTGGCGTCCCCAATTGATGATCGTGCTCTTTCTGTGGATAAACACATTGAGGTGATGTCAGAGACTTATGGATTGGAACCAGCTCCGATGACAGCTCAGATGTTCGGAAATGCTGCTAAGGAACACATGGAGAAATATGGTGAGATTCTGAGATTCTGAGATTTTGAGATTCTGAAATTTCTGGGATTCGGAATCCTGAAGTCCTGGATTTTGCAATTTTCGAGTTGTTTGATTTCTAGATTTCTAAATTTCTAGCTTCCGATCTTTAATTCCATGATCGCTGGATTCTAAAAAATCGAATTTTTAGATTCTAGAGGGTTCTATGAGTTTTTTGATTTGAAGGAATCCCCAAGAAAAACGAATATTTCATTTTTCGGTTTTGGTTAATCGAAAAATGACGGCCGACTGACCGTCGACTGACCGTCGACCCAGCCGACCGACAACTGACTAAGCCTACCTATCGGCCGCTAATCAAATTCGTGAATTCTAAACTTCTGGATTTTGAAATTCTCTGATTGTGCTGCTTGGCTAGGTCGGCGGTCGGTTCGCTGGGTCGGCGGTCGCTGATTTTTGACACACCGAAATCGAGTTTTTTTCTCCTAAACTCCAAATTTTCCACGCAATCCTGGGTTTTGAAATTCTCTGACCACACGGTATTTCAAACCAGCGGGTCGAAAATCGCGCCCCAGCGAACGTGAAAAATTACTGCGCGACGTGTCCAATTTTCTTTGGCTGAGGATCATTTCCGGATTCAGATTTCTGTATACCGTAAAATTTTCATTTGTCCGTATTCCGGATTCCAAGAAAATTATTTTATTCCGGATTCCGTCACTCAAAAAATTCATTCCGGACATCTATGATTTATAGGCATAAAAAGTTTCGCGTCCTAGAAAATTCATTTTGAGAAAATTAGGTCACCATATAGTTTGACCGGTGTCGTGTCGACTCGGCTCGACATTTGTCGACTTTTGTTGACACGATATCGCTCTTGGTGAAGGTCGACACGATTTTTGTCGACTCCTTCAAAACGACATTTTGACTCAAAATCGATCGACAATCGTGTCGACACGTTACTCTAGTGACCATGATATTCTTTGGTTTCTAACATCCGATTTTTTATTCCTTGATCTCTGGATTTAAAAAATCTAATTTTAAGATTCTTTGAGATCTTAGGATTTTAAGAAACCCCAGAGAATATATTAGCTTCAGTAATTCTGAAAATCAATTTTCCAGGATCCAAACGCGAGCACTACGCCAAGATCGCCTACAAAAATCATCTTCACTCCGTCCATAACCCAAAATCCCAATTCACCAAAGAATTCTCTCTTGACCAAGTGATCAATGCTCGTAAGATCTACGACTTCATGGGTCTTCTGGAGTGCAGTCCAACTTCCGACGGAGCAGCTGCTGCAATCATTGTCTCTGATCGTTTCCTCGAGAAAAATCCACGTCTGAAGTCTCAAGCTGTTGAGATTGTCGGCTTGAAATTGGGAACCGATCTTCCATCAGTGTTTGCAGAGAAATCAAATATCAAAATGATTGGATTCGATATGATTGAAAAGATTTCGAAGGAGTTGTATGCAGAGACGAAACTCACTCCAAATGATGTTCAAGTCATTGAGCTCCATGACTGTTTTGCTCCAAATGAGCTGATCACTTACGAAGCAATCGGGCTGTGTCCATTGGGAAAAGGACATACTATTGTGGATAGAAATGATAATACTTATGGAGGAAAATGGGTCATCAACCCATCAGGAGGACTCATTTCGAAGGGACATCCAATCGGAGCAACTGGAGTTGCTCAGGCTGTTGAGTTGTCTAACCAACTACGTGGAAGATGTGGAAAGAGACAAGTTCCAAACTGCAAAGTCGCCATGCAACATAATATTGGAATCGGTGGAGCTGGTGTCGTTGGAATGTATCGTATGGGTTTCCCACAGAGTGCTCAATCTAAATTATAGATTTTTTGTTTATATCTCGAATTTTGATAATAAAACTATTTTTCCTGAGGTTTCTAAATGACGATTCTCGATCAAAGGTCTGCACACACCTCCACCCGATCCCATAAACCGTTGATCTCACCTTGAGACTTTGCTATCGATTCAGTTCGATTCATTTCAATTCACGACCTCCATGCTGTCTTCTCGCTGTCTTTTCCTTTCCATTATACTGTTGTTAATCCCGAATGATGTCACTTCTTGTGACATAACTGCCACACTAACATCTCAATCATATTATCCAGTGTATGCTGTATTTACTTTTCATGATGGGAGGACCAGTGTGTGAGTTTAGAATTCATTGTTGTCATAAAATCATTAAAAAATGTGGTAATTTTTTTTGTGATTTTTATTTATTCTTGAGTCAATATTAATGATTTTTGGGTGATTTTCAGTATTTTTGTTTGGCCCATACTTTTTAAAAAAATACACAATGAGATCGATATGCATTAGATCTGTACGGATAGTAAGAATCCAATTTTTTTGAAACTCAACATTTTTTTAGAAAATTATAATATTGGAACAGTTTTCAGATTTTAGATGTTCAGAAATCCAAATAATCTAGTTAATATCTAGTTGCAATCGAATTTAACCAAAATTTGCTCTATTGCTCAAAAATGGACTAAATCCCAGAAGAGAGACTCCAAGTTAGGACCGTCCCAAAGAGATACTCCGGGTCCCAATAATGAGACCTTTGCCAAGGTGTTGGTACCATGATCGGATGGATTGGACCACGGTTGTCCTATTGGGACCGCTTTTTTGATAGACCCAAAATGAACAATGTAAAAGTTCAATTTTTTGTAAAAATCTTTTTTGGGCGTCTTTACGAACCAATTCAAGTTTGGGATCTTGATTTCTAAGCTGATCTTATTTCTAACTTGAATTTATTGAATCAGTTGGTTCAACTGAGTTTCTTTGGTAATATGTTGAGGCAATGATTTCATTTTCAAATATCCTGTTTTGTGACACAATTTTGATAATTGAGTTTCACTATCAGTTATTTAAAAATTGTAGTGTTCCGAGAAAAATGGAGAGGAGTTTGTAGTCCATTTTCTAGCAATAACCCCCCTATTCCCATAATTTTACTCCTAATTCTAGATTTGAACTTTGATAGAGTTTGTGAAATCATCCAAATGAGGTGAAAAAGCAAAAAAACCAAACTTTAAAAATCCCATTTCCAGCCTCTACCTCCGGTCCTACGGTAGTTCCCAATCTACTCGAATCACTGGTTCATTTTGTAATTCTCGTCCGACCCGACTTGATGTGAGCTTCTCTTTGTAATTCTTGACACCAAACTAACTTTTCAGGCATATCGCTCATATCCTGGATACGGCGCGTACCCTTATGCATCAACACAAGCATTCCTAGAAGGATTCGGTTTTGTCAATTACTCGGTATCTTGATTTTTCTCTTTCCTCTAACAACAAGAAAGTATTTTCAGATTTTGAGTGATAGTGTCTCAATAGGTGCGAAGGCTGGTGTCATGTGTGCAGCTGGTGATTGTGGAAGGGGATGAAAGGATCTTTGGATTATCAAAAAATGATGATTCAATTGTTTGTTTCCATTTTTCTGATTGCGCACCATCCAAAAAAATCCGTCATATGTAAAAGTTTTTGGTCTAATGATTCCAAATTTTTCCAAAGTTTGCTTCCATTTTTTTGTGGTTTGGCTGTTATTGTTGTTCAACTGATTATCACTGAATATTCATCTTTAATAAGACATAAATGTTATGCATCAGTAATGTGTTGTTTTTTTTCTTCTGTAGTTTGGATAAGGGTTCGTTTAATATCTTGGTTTGTCTAATAGCCAGTTAGGGACCAGTCCAATAATTAACTTTCAAAAAACATCGCGGGAAAACAAAAGAAAATCGGAGATCAAAGCAGAAAAAATGGAGGTAAATAAAAGAAGTAAGTTTGAGAAGCCTCATGACCCAAAAACGCAAGAGAGCATGAAAAAATTATTGGGTCATGGAAAATGGGCAACTTGGGAAAACTAAATTTTGCAAGGCTGAGTTTTTGTTTATTAACGCTGCTGGGATAAAAAAAATCGAAATTCTTTTTTTTATATTTTTGGAAGCTCTAGAAGCAATTTTATATATCCCAAAGTTTGCAGGCTAGTAATAGGATTTTTGCTTCGAAAATCTTAATTTCACCGATTTTCAAATTTCACCTGGTTTCGTAAATTTCGTTCTTGAACTTTCTGAAATCTCTGGAGGTATTTCAGTTCCGATTTTTTTTCGAATTTTTAAAAAATTTCATAACCGAGGAATTTATTAACTTTCTCACTTTATCACGTTTTGAAATTTTAGGAAAAATCTCCACAAAAATCTGAGAATCTCAGAATTTCAGAATCTCAGAATCTCAGAAATTCAGAATCTCAGAATCTCAGAATCTCAGAATCTCAGAATCTCAGAATCTCAGAATCTCAGAATCTCAGAATCTCAGAATCTCAGAATCTCAGAATCTCAGAATCTCAGAATCTCAGAATCTCAGAATTTCAGAATCTCAGAATCTCAGAATCTCAGAATCTCAGAATTTTATAATTTTCTCATTTCAGATGTAGATTCAAATTCACAAACTGAAAACTTGAAAAATATAACTGTGAATTCCAAAATTCGAAAACTGAAAACTTCAAAAAAATTTTAAATTCAAATATTCATAAACTAGTTTTGCCTCAACTATTTTAAATTCGATTCTAGCCTCCTCAATTTCTCTTGCATCTAAAAATAACAACCAAGAACGCCAGCCTACTCATTCCAACCCAATTGCTCTCTTGACTTCCTGGAATGAACACCCAGTTGTCTTTCACGCACTTGTTTAACTTTTTCCAGTGATTACACTTCCAAAACATGCGGTCTTTCAACAAAAATATCTGAAAAATAGAACGGGAAAACAAGAGGAAAACACCATGATAATTTGTCTCCTCCTCCAACTCTCCTCTGATTCTTCAGCCTGGTGTTTGTCTTCTTCTTGAATCATTTGCCCCCTCAAACTGCTCATCCATCTGGAATAATTTTCAGATTGACAAAAAAGTGTGGTGTGTTTTTTTTGTTTCAAAAATCATCAGCTGATGATGTGACCAACAGATTTCAGAGTCTTCTTGCTGTTTGAGACTTCATTCATTTCAAAAAATGATTTTCCTTATCAACTCATCTTATCACCTCTGGATTCCAATTTATATTTTCAATGGAGGAGAATTCAAATCTCCTGTTATGATAACTCTGATAATTGCAGAGTTTTTGTTATCATTATTTTGTGTTTTTTATTCTATCAAATTGTGTATTTTGATCTGGAAAATTCGGGTTTTTCATGTGAATATGAGTATTTTGGCAATTGCATACTTGATACAGTATATTGAGTGTTTTGTGGGAAAATGGTTTATGATGGGTCATCAAACCGGATTTTTTGGTGTAGAGAGTAAGAAGAAAATTTGAATTCTGAAAGAAATTCCGAAAAATCGAAAGAAAATCCAGAATTTTCGAATAGTACAAAAAAATCCAAAAAGTCCAAAAATTCAGAGTTTCCGAAAAATCCGATACTTCCGAAATATCTGGAAATTTAGAAAGTTGGAAAAACTTCAAAAATTACGCAATGTCCAAAAGATCCAAGAAATCGGAAAATTCAAAACTTCCGAAAAATTGAAAGTTCTAAAAATACTAACTCCTAAAAAATTCAAGAAATCCAAAAATTTAGAATGTCCAAAAAATTAAAAAAGTTCAAAAAACCAGAAATCCCAACAAAAAACAAAAAATTAAAAATATATAAATTTGAAAAATTTTAGAATTTCCAAAAAAGCAACAATTTGAATAATTGACGAAAAAATCCAAGAAATCGATATTATAAATATAAAAATTCCTACAAATATAAAAATTCGAAAAATCGGAAATCTCGAAAAATTCTGAATTTCCGAAAATCAAAAATTCCAAATTTCAAAATAATTCAAAAATTGCAGATAATCCAAAATTCAAATAAAAATGAAATTCCAAAATTTGCGAAAAATCCAAAAATTCGAAAAAAATAATAAAGAAATAAAAAAATGCAAAATTTCCAAATGTTCAAATAATCCGAAAGTCCGAAAATTCTAAATTCCGAAAAATCCAAAGACCTTACTATGAGAATATTTGAAAATTCTGATTTTTTTTGAATATTTCGGATTTTTCGAATTTTTAGAATTTCCCATTTTCTAAATTATTGGATTTCTCGGAATGATCAGAATTCATTTAAAGTTATTATGTTAAGACTTTTCTCAATGAAACTTTCAAAAATTAAATTTTCTGGCTCTTCAAAATAAACGCCTTAAAAATAAGACATTTCAGGAATCCCCTCCAACAAAACGTACATGAATTGGTGGACCAATAACCCTGAAAATATTCCAAAAGTCTTAAAATCATCTGAGATTCTTCCCCTCCTGATCGGTGGTCTTCTCATTTGGCATTATTTATTTTCAATGATCTGTTTCATATTTTCATTTTGTGCAGAACGAGCAATCGCAACTTTGCTTTCTGGGTAACTTTTAAATTGCTATTTTCAGTAATTTGTTTTTTTCTTCTCAGAGATTACGAAAAACACCAACGCAAGTACATTTCCTCTATTATCCTTATCATATCCCACACAATAACTGTAATTTTGAGTTTTTATGAAAAAATTTTATGAAAAAATGCAAATGGTGCCTACAGTAGCCGGGTGTATGATATGTGTGGCGACGTCTTGTGTGGTAATTTGATTTTCCAATTTTTTAGAAACTTAAAAATTTTAGTTTTAATAATTCCAGCTTTTCATAATCATCCTAATCGTCAATTTGAAAATCAACATTCTGCAATCCAAAACTGGAAGTGGTGTAATTCTGTACACTTTGGCTTTTCGATTTCAAGTAAAAGAGAATATAAGAGCTTTGAAGGTGAAAGGAAATCTAAAAATTGAATTCAAAAAATGAACAAAAAATTCAGTTAGCGTATCGAGTTTTGGTCTGCATCGGAGTTTATATTTTTGTATTGTGTATTATTTTGTTCACACTATTTTTCGATGTGATTCCTTCGATGAATCAGATTTTGATATTTCTTTTGGAGAATTGCATTTATTTGTGAGTTTCTGCTTCTAAACATGTTTCTAGGGTTCATTTAGTCGGAGAACTGGAAATTTCAAGATTCATAAACCTGAAAATCTAGCATTCTGAAACTTCTAAACTATAAATTTTTACAGATTTTATGATTCTGAATTTCTGAATTTCTGAATTCCTGAATTTTTGAATTTCTGAATTTCTGAATTTCTGAATTTCTGAATTTCTGAATTTCTGAATTTCTGAATTTCTGAATTTCTGAATTTCTGAATTTCTGAATTTCTGAATTTCTAAATTTCTGAATTTCTGAATTTCTGAATCTCCGAATTTCTGAATTTCTGAATTTCTGAATGCCTGAATTTCCGAATTTCTGAATTTCTAAATTTCTGAATTTCTGAATTCCTGAATTTTTGAATTTCTGAATTTCTGAATTTCTGAATTTCTGAATTTCTGAATTTCTGAATTTCTGAATTTCTGAATTTCTGAATTTCTGAATTTCTGAATTTCTAAATTTCTGAATTTCTGAATTTCTGAATCTCCGAATTTCTGAATTTCTGAATTTCTGAATGCCTGAATTTCCGAATTTCTGAATTTCTAAATTTCTGAATTTCTGAATTTCTGAACCCTTTTCCGATTTTTTTGATTCTTCAAATCCAATAGAATCCTTGAAATTCTAGAACCCTACAATTTCAGATTCCAAGGATCCAAATTTCCCTGGACAACTAAAATTTGGTCTGAAATTTCAGATCTGTGCACCCATGGCAATCTAAAAATCTCATAAAAACTTTCAGAAATCCTCTTGTCATCTGTTCTGTGATTTTCTACTCCATCGCGCCCTGGAAAAAAGCTCTTCTCCATGACTATCCATTCCTTCAATCAGGATTTTTTGTCTCTTCAAAAACCCAAAGAGCATCCAGTTCAAAAGCTTCTTATCGACAAACAGCTGATCTATACTTCACACAACTTCAAACATCTTGGTTCAAGAAATGAGACTAATTCAAGTGGAAGTGAATTCCTCATTTTTTCATTTTATCATTTGTTTTTATTTTTCTGAGTCTTTCTCATAGTTTGTGTATTTATCAATCATCCTCTTATCAGTTAGTGATGATATTCCAAATAAATGGGTCATTTCTAGTTTATTTACCATTTTTCTCTTTCAACGGACATGAATACGAATCCCCAATTTATACGACCCTACTGATAATGGAGGTCTTGTTATCAGTGATTTGTGTATATTTGACCGTAAAAATTTGCTGGATTCTATACAAATCTAGAGTTTTCCATATAAATATTTCGATTATATCAGCTTTCTATTTTGGTCAATATTTTGAATTATTGCTCGGGAAGGGTTTATTGATTTTTTATCAGTATGGATTTTTGGGAATTCTAGGTAATGGGAAAATGCCTTTATAGCAAAATATGCAATTTTCACCTAATTTGACAGTCAGAAAAAAAATAAGTTTTCAAAATTTTCTGAGTTGACGAAGCCTAGAAATAAGTTTCCCAACAACGATTGTAAAGTCTGATTGAAATTTCAAAAACTTTGAAAATTTCAGAAAAATCGATTTTTTTTTCAAAAGTAGAATCTGAATTTTTGACAACTTTCAAATTTTTTTGAAGAAAACAATTTCTGGATTTTAAAATCAGCAAAATGAAAAAATTGATTTATTTAAAAAACTTTAAAATTCCACAAATTATTTTTTTTTATTTTTAGGTTTTCGAAATGGGCGGAGATCAGGAATAAATTTTCCAACTACGATTTCAGTCAGGAAAGAAAATAAAATTTCTAAAATTCATAATTTTTTAAATAGAATTTTCAAAAATTCTCAGAAAATCGAATTTTTTGAAAAAAAAACTCAAAAAAAAAGTCAAAAAGTTAGAATCCAAATTTCTGGAAAAATTTCAGCAATTTGTGGAGAGAACAATTTCCGTTTAGGAAATCAGTAAAGTGGAAAATTAAAATTTTGATTTTCAAACATTTTTTAAGTTTCAAGAAAATTTCAAATTTTTCGAGTAAAAAAGTTAGATTTTCAACAAAACATTTCAAAAAAAAAAAACATTTTCAACATGGAATAAAGTTTTTGGGAATCTGTCAGAACACCGTAAAACTTCTAATATAAAAGGACCCTACACTGTCAAGTTTGAGCTTAATTATTTCGGCTTCTATGTAAGATATGAAAAATGTGTCAACTGATAAAATGCTTGTGATTTTATGATTATTGATTTTTATATTTTTCTGTTATTCCAGGAATCCCAAAAAACCGCTCATTTCTCGGATGGGCCGATGAGAATCCTCTTCAAACAGCCAATATTCATCAATACACGGATGCTCTTCCAATGTTCATTGGCTCTTTTCTAGTGTGGCATTATATGATGTCTATGGTCTTTTTTGTATTTTTCTATAACCTCGAAAGAGTGGTTGCGACGTTTTTGTTGGGGTAATGGCCTTGATTTTCAAGGAAATGGAAGTTTTCGATTTTCAGAAGCTACGAAAAACAGAGTCGATCTCACATCTCCATATCCATTTTAATAATTGCCAACATTCTTACTCTCAAAATATCCTATATGCTATTTTATTTTCAAATTGGTTTCAATGCGAGCGTTGTGATTTGTTCTGGAGCAGTTGTGGTTGCTATGGGGGTAAGAATCACTGAAATTCATTTTGAAAATAAGTTTGAAAATATTCCAGATGTACCTAACTGTCATGTCTTATAATTTGCGACTTCATAATGAGCTGAAAAATGACACAGCTAGGAAAAGGTTGAAGAAGTTTGAAAAGTATTCGCTAGCATATCGATTTCAGTTGGAGGAGAATTTGAAATGTTTTGAGGTAAGTTTAGTTGAAATTATAGAGGTTTTCTTCTAAATTTATTGAGTGCATATTTTACACAAGCAATAAATCTACAATACCAGTAAATAAGAAATACGAGCACGTATTTTTCAGTAGATTTTCGGCTATTTTTACCATTTTCAGAAGTCTGGAGCTCGGCTGTTTTCCGATCATTTTGAAAATTTTGGAGGGTGTAAAACAGACCTAGAGTGAAAACTTTGTATTCATAGAGTTTTTTAAAACTCCGAGTTTTCCATCCATTTGCCGACTTTTGAAATAAACTTGTTTTTTCAAGTTTTCAGTACAGAAACGAGCAAAAAATAAGGTATTTTTCAGAAATCGGCAGATAGCTGAAAAACTAGGAATTTTCAAACATTTCTGTCAATGCAAAGTTTTCAATTCTAGGTTTTACACCCTCTAAAACTTTCAAAATGGTCGGGAACTTGAAAACCGAGCCCCAGATTCCAGAAAATGGTCAAAATCAGCTGAAAACACTTTTTTTAACATCTCAATGACCGGTACTGTACATAAATCAGGCAAGGTAGCCGAGGGCTGTGTAAACGCTAATCTTTGACTTTAGAAAAAATCTGATTTCCCTCCTTTAACCCTATTATTTCCAGCTTGTCAAAAAAGTGATCCTCGCCATCGGCATCTACATTGTCCTAAACATTTTCTGTGTAGCTCTCATCAATTCAAATTATTTTTCCGCTTCACTCAACCAAACTCTGGTATTTTTAGTGGAAAATTGTTTACTGCTGTGAGAGTTATTTTTTAGATTTTTCATTTTCCTAACAAATTCTTCTCAGAAACCCTTTGCTCATTTGCACCGTCACCATGTGCTCCGTCGAACCGTGGCGTGTGATTCTGCTCCAAGACATCGATTATGTGCTCGGTGGACTTGGTCTCAAAAAGTTGGGGAAAATTCAAGACATCAAAAAAGTGCCGGAGAAGTCGAAGGAGGGGAAGATTCTAGAAGAGACTAATATCTATTTTCGTGATTTGGAGACCATGTGGGCTTGATTTGGGAGGAGCGTACTGTAAAACCTGTAATGGAAGTTCAAAACGAGGGAGCCCTTCTATTACAGGTGTCACGGTATCTGACCTTTTCTGAAGATAATTTTGTGATTATAAATGTTCTGAAGAAAGCCTTTTCGTATAGTTTCAGCACACTTAAATGCTGTTTCCAGACATGATTCGGTAGGTGTGACGAAACTGGAACAGGTGAAAATGGATATAGATTTTTGAGCTTACAGGAAGAAGAAAGTGGTCACATCTACCCTGACTAATCCATCCATTTTCAGTTGCTCCAGTGATTTCAGCCCCTCATGATCATTAAAATAATAAACCCTTCTAATGACCCTTACTTTATTTGTCTCCCTGTATATTTTTACACCGAATCTGACTCTATTGCTAAACTCATCAGCTTTATTGAACTTATACTTTACACTTTCTGCTTTTACACTTTATCAATAAAACTACAAATCTATCTGAAATTCCGGATTTTCCATAGAAATTTTGTGATTTTAAGTGTGCCTATTTTTGGACTATGGTATGAAGCGATACTTGCCAAACTGATTACAATGGCTTATCAACTGAAATTCCTATCTCCTGGATATGAAATTGGAGAGCATGTGGCAATGTGGACCCAAAATCCGAAGAAAATGTTGATTCTGAATTCGTTGGATGGGTTGGAGTTGTTACTTGTCGCCGGGTTTCTGGAGTGGCATTATATTTTTTCGATGATTTTTGGAAGTTTATCAGTTTGTATAGAGAGAGTTTTGGCCTCGATGTGGATCAAGTAAGATTACTTTTTTTGCAATTATGGATGTTAGAAAAAAAACTACTGTAGGTTATTTGTAGTTTAGGGTGGCTGACTTTCAACTTTGGCCAAGTTATCTCGGTTCCTGTAAAATATATCAAAAATCTTTGTCAACTGATAAAATGTTCATCATAATATCAGCAAAATATTATCAGCTGATCAATTTCTTCTATCTTTTAAAGGAACCGAGATAAATTGGCTCAAAATAAATAGTCCAGGTGTAAATTGTTTAGAGGTTTTAAAGTGAAATCAAAAAAACTAAATTTCGGAACCCAAAAATATAAAAAGCTCGGTATCTGTATCTGTTCCAAGTTTTCTACAAACTTCTAAAATTTTAAAACTTTAAAAAGTCCAAAATTTCGGAAATTTGGAAAGCGGTAATTCTTTAACTCTGAAAATTTCTGAATGTTTCAAAATTCCAAAAATCGTCCAATTTTTGGAAAATCCACAACTTCGGAAATCCAAATAGTGAAAATTCTCAAGAATATGAAAAATTGTAAAATTCTTTTAAAAATCCAAAAATGTTTTTTAGTTTTCGGAATTTTTGAATTTTCGAAATTTCTAAGTTTTCTGTGTGTTTTGGACTTTCTAGATTTTCGATGTCATTGGATTTTTCCGTACCGTAGTTTTGGCTAACATGATCACGTCAAAATACGGGCAAATCCCTATAAGCTAGACAAAAAATTAACTGAAGTTTACTTAAAAACGCTAGAAAAAGACTGAAAAATTGAAAAATTATGAAAAACCTTAGGAAACGAATTGGTGCATAATTAACCGGACTAAAGTGCGTGGTACCGTAGAATTTGAGCAAAGCGTTGTACTGTGCTCGTATTTAGAGTACGAAAGTTCTAATCTTCCATCAGTAAACTGGGCAAGTTTCAAATTATTTGATCAACTTTGAGCAGAGTTATAGGTTGTCAAAATTGCTCCATTTCATGAAAGTAACTTTGGAATTTTTTTTTCTACAGTCCATCTTTGGACAGTCATAAAAATACCTAACCTTGATGAACCACTTTGGAAATTTTAGTAGCTTTGAGTCAAACTTATAATTATATTTCTACCAATTTTGGTGTTTCCAAGATACTTATGTCAGAAGATATGGCTCCTGGACGTTTCAGAACCCGACTTTTCGGAACCACGACGTTTCAGAACCCGACAGTTCAGAACCCGACAGTTCAGAACCCGACGTTTCAGAACCCGACGTTTCAGAACTTTTATGCATTTTTGTATAGTGGTTTTTGCGCACCAGATGAGCATTGCTCATTTCAATTTTGTGTTTTTCTGCTTTTTATTCATTCTGATCTACCGTACTCCAAATGATGATAGGTTCACACTGGGTATCTCTCAATAATTCGAAAAAATTGAACTTTTTAAGAACGATGTCTAGAAGTACGCAATAATTTTTCCGGTGAATAGAAGTTTCATTTTGAATGGTTTTATTAATGACATCGTTTTTTAAAAATTCAACTTTCTCGATTTTTTGAGAGATTCCCAGTGTAACCTATCATTATTTGGAGTACGGTAGATGAGAATGAACAAAAAAGCAGAAAAACACAAAATTGAAATGAGCAATGCTCATCTGGTGCGCAAAAACCACTATACAAAAATGCAGAAAAGTTCTGAAACGTCGGGTTCTGAAACGTCGGGTTCTGAACTGTCGGGTTCTGAACTGTCGGGTTCTGAAACGTCGTGGTTCCGAAACGTCGGGTTCTGAAACGTCCAGGAGCCGAAGATCTACCCGTTTTAAACTGTCTGACTGCCACCCTGTAAAGAGAACTTTGACCTTCAATTATATGTTTTGGTCCATCCAAAACCAAAAATCCTATTTTTCAGGCACTACGAAAAGAACAAAAAACTCTATATTCCAATATCTTTAACCCTTGTGACCCAGTGTCTAACAATTGCCGTCTCCTTCACAATGTTCTATAATCACGTAAATATCATAGCTGCTAATCTGATCTGGATTATCACCTGTATATTGGCAAGTATTGTAAGAACACTCTACAGTAATCACTAAACTCAACATTTTGGTTTTCAGATGCATTTCATGATCAAAAAGACCAATAAAGACTGGGAGAAACAAATGAAGAATCCGCGACGATTGGATATTTTTACAATTTCCAAACAGTTTCAGGTTAAGGAGAATTTGAGAGCAATCGCGGTATTTATCATTTCTTATCACTTCGAGAGCACAAAACAAATATTTTCAGCTTTCTGAAAAACTGCTTCAATCAGTTTTTGGAGTTATAGCAGTTGGTGGAATCGGAGTGGTTATTCTAATTCTAGAATTGGTTCCTCCCTTTTTCTGTCACTTTTTGGAGAACACTATTTTCTTGTATGTCGAAAAACGCAATTTCTTAAAAATCGATATTTTCCAGAAATCCTTTTCTTGTATGCTTCCTCACAATGTACAGTCATCCAGCTTGGAAATCTGAATTTCAAAAAGCATTTCCTTCGTTCAAAAGAGTCAGAAGATCTCCGAAAGTTGATGTGGAAAGTGTGGAGCCATTTGATGGGCTACAGAAAAAATCCGTTGTCGAGACAAATATGTATTTCCAACAATTGAATGATTCTTGGATTTAGCTTTTTTTTAACTTCCTTAGATGAAATTTTCGAATTCTTGGTTTCCTTAATGAAATTTGGCCTGATTAGTTAGGACAGCTGAAATAGTGTGATTTGTGAATTTCTGTGACAAAGGAAATCTGATTTATTTAATTCCTGACTAATTAAACTAAGGTTCTGATGTAAGATGATATGGGCAAGAGGTAAGATGATATGGGCGGGCTGGGCAAGGATTATGAAAGAGTTAGGACAGGATAGGGCAAGGGTTGTGCAAGGGTGGGCAAGGATTGGGCAATAGTTGGTAAAGCTGTGGTAAAGGTTGGGCAAGGGTTGGGCAAGGATTGGGAAAGATTTGGGCGAAGCATGAGCAAGGATTAGGCAACTTTTTCAAGATTTGAGCAAGACTGCGGCAAGTGTTTGACGAGGTTTGGACAAGGGTTGAACAAGAATTAGGCAAGGTTAGGGTAAGGATTGGACAAAGGTTAGGCAAGAGTTAAGCTAAAGTTGGGCAAGTGTTGGACAAGGTTTGGGCTAGGGCTGGGCAAAGGTTGGTCAAGAGTTGGCAATGGTTGGACAGTGCTGATTCCACGATGGTGTGTCGTTGCTTCTAGGGCATTATCATGTCCCGATCTCTGGAGTTAAACCGCTGATGAAAAAAACTTGGGCATGCTGCTTATAAAGTCCCGAAACAATGAATAACTCAAAATTAGACTTTGTCTCTGAAAATTTATGTGATGCTACAAAAGCATTACGGTAAATCACATCCGGACAAGTCTTGGGTAACAAGATTCGGAGAAGCGGGGGCAAGATATGGGCAAGAGTTGGACAATAAAAATTCAACGATGTTTTCCGATGGTTTTCGGGCAAAAGTATGGCAAGTCTTGGGCATCTTTTAATATTGACCCAAATCAATCTGCAAGCTATTGACATCTTGCCGAAAGGTCCTGGAACGAATTTGATGAGCGTTTTCGTTTTCTTCCTCTGAAAATGTATTTGATCCTATAAAAATCTTATAGAAAATCAAAAAATGTGAAAAGGTTCTGATTCCGAAAAATTATGATTTCGAATTTTGGTAAAACAAAATTTATGGCCAATAAATAGATTTCAAAATATTTTGAAGCTTTTATTTTAAGACCTATAATAATTTTAAGTTTCAGACTACAAAATTTTTTTTGTTTATACAAATTCCCCAACACAAGAAAAAAATCACATCATTCTGAAACATAATTGCCCGTTTTCAGAAAGATTTCAAAAATCTCCTACAACAGACATATGGAATTCTGAAAACCAATTAACACACGTTTCCCAGCTCAACTTATTCCTGCGACAATCATTCTCTCCAGTTGAGGCGTTTTGGAGAAAGCAGGTGTAAAAGCGCCAACACCTTCAAGGCTATAACTTCGATTTATTCTTTTAGTTTTCAAAATTTCTCAAATGTTGATAAAAGTGACGCATTCTGAGAACCTTATCTCTTATTTCTGGGTCCCCCTGTTCTTCTATGATGAACCATACTGGATTCAAATTCTCAACACTTGTATTGAATTAATTTTATATGTTGTCTCTGGTTATGTTGTATTGGTCTCTGTAAAAATTATGTTCAAAGTTCGACTGTTCCATAACAATCTAGTTTACATTGGAACCCCAATTTTCGCATTATGGTATACTTTGATAACTGGAAAATTGATTTGTATTGCTTATCGATTGAAAATTATAATTTTGGATATTGAATTGGGAGAACAAATTACTCTATGGACTGCTGATTCCCTAAAAATGGTATCTGTAGAATCTACACAAGGTTTGGAGATTCTATTAATAGGCGGATTTTTGGTTTGGCATTTTGGGTTTTCGCTGGTTTTTGGCGCTTTCGCAGTTATTATAGAACGAGTTATTGCATCGATGTTAATCAAGTAACCGAATTTTGTATTCAATTTTATTATCAAAGTTTTCTTTTTTTAGCAACTACGAGTTGAACGACAGCTTGACTATTCCTATCGTTTTAACTGTAATTTATCAATTTTTTGCACTGAAAATATCCTTTTTATTGCTTTTCAACAAATTTGGGCCAATTACTTTGATAGCGTTGGTGGTGTTTTGCTTCGGAGTCTCAACGTTTGTGAGTTTTAAATATAAGCACCTAGAAACGTCAACTGTGAGCACAAATATCTCGGTCTATGTGAAAGATATCAAAAATGTGTCAACTGAAAAATCTTTATGATAATATGATAAACAAGTTATCAGTTGATCACTTTTTATATCTTGGACAGGAGCCGAGATAAATAAGATCGAACTAAAAGTATAGGGGCCTTCTATGAGAGTTACAAAAATTGGAAAAAAAAACCTGAAACCAGAAAAAAAAATAGACAAACAAAGTTTACAAAAATGGCATGTAGTGAAAGAAGAGAATTCTACTCCGCGGGAGCAATTTCTAAAAAAAGTTCGAGTTTTTTTTTCGGTTTTCAGCCTAATTTTCGAGAAATGTGCAGTAACTCGACCTAAATGTGCAGTAACTCGACCGACACTTCAAAAAGCTCGTTTTCCCAATTTTCTTATATTAGGGAATTCCAAATTTGCAAAGTTTCTTTTCTGTGATTACCGTAAATCCTGTATTAGAAGGACCCCTTTGATAGAGAAGCCCCTCTAATAAAAGGTTTTCTCTGATATAATGGATTAAAAACATAGATGGGCCCGTTGAAAATGTTGTCTTTGAAATTAAAAATTTTCGAATGTTTTTAAAGGAATATATTCCAGAAAATCCACAAATTCACAGGAATTTTTTGAAAAACTTGCTCAATTTGGTGGAATTGATACAGATTTTCATGAATTTTGATAATTCAGCGAATTTTTGATAAAAATTTTCGGAAAAGTGACCGGATAAATTGGAGAGCCCTCTGGAGGTACCATGGAGCATTAGAAGAGCCGGCCTTTCTAATACAGGTTTTACGGTATTCCTTATTTTCTACTCGTGCCACTTCCGAGAAATCTCGTTTTCAATGTTCCAAGATTCGAAACAATAATTCAAAAAATCAGCATGCAATTCCTTTAATTAAGTTCAATTTTCTGAGAAATCTGATATTTGTTTTTTTTTTCCAGATGTACTTCTATATAAAACGAATCAACGAAAAATGGCTGGCGGAAATGGAAGATCCGCGTCGAAAAATAACGTTCACAGTTTCTCAACGATTCCAAGTTCGAGAAAATTTAAGAGCAATTGGCTTTGGAAAACGGATTGTTTACACTGTTATGTTTTCTTTGGCAGTTATAGGATTTGGAATTTTAGCTCTTTTTTATGAGATCGTCTCACCATTTCTTCTTCATATTGGAGAGAATCTGATGTTTTGGTGAGCTTGAAAAGTTTTAATTTGAAAAGTTAATTTACATTTCCAGTCATCCGCTATTTGTGTGTATTGTTACAATGTATGGACATCCTACGTGGAAGGCGAAATTCAGAAGAGCATTTCCGCGATTTCGATTCAAAAAGGCACCGATCAGGGTAACTTCGGTGGATATCGTGGAGGATAATACGAAAAAGTTGTCATTGGAAACGGATATTTATTTTAAGCAATTGAAAGATTTATGGGTCTAAAGTTTATTTATTTTTCGTTGACGATTGAATAAAATTGTTTTTACGTCATCAGCCGAATATCTTAAATCAGAAAAAAATAGGATCTTTCACAGCATTAAAAAACAAAAACGGAATTCAGTTATGGAAAAAAATTTTTTGGGTCCAATTCGAACCGTCGCTGCACACCAGCCCAGGAGTGGGCGAGGACGGGAGAAAAACCTTCACGGTTTGCAAAATTTTCTCGTTTGATGTACAAATCGAGATTAAAGGCGCACGCGATTTCCCCGAAGGGTCTCGACACGAAAATGGCGGGAACTTGAAATTTGGTTTATTTTTCAACTAAGAGCTGTCGGGTAGTCATTCCCCGCAGCGGCCGACACCTCCCGGGTTCCAGCCCGCTCACGGAAGCACAAGAGGCGCGCCAGACAGTGTTTTAAGTTGGGAACGATCAAATGAAGATGGAAAAATTTTTTTTTTTAAATAGTGTTTCCAGAATGAAATAAATCGTAATATCAATTCGACACTTTAACCCCACTAGTCTGATTGGGTCATATACTCCAATTTCGAGGTTCAATTTTCCATAGTACTTCCCAAGGGATAGCATATTGTCAAGCATTTTTTCACATCTGAAACAAAAAATGACTTGTTCACAGACTTCATGACATATATTTGTCATTGTTTCCCAAGAGATTCTTACTATTAGAAGACCTTATGTTATACCATCGTTAATCTAGATGACAATCTAAAACAGAAACAATAATTAACGACCCAGTTTACGATTGTCATCTTCACCTTGTTTTACAGCTCATCTAGGTGAAGGAGGATGACAAATAGATCAATGGGCGGGGTCAATTTTCTGTATATAAGTAGGACCAGATTCCTCATTCCTTACGCGTTCTCACACGAACACTTCTTGTCTTTCTCTATCGACCTATTCGTAAAGATGTCAACTGTTGCTTCTACTTCTTCTGCCTATTCCTTCAAATACTTCCCACGTTATGGTCAATGGACAAAGGAGATGCAAATGGAATTGGATGAGCATTCTCGTCAAATGGCAAAGCTGATGATCCATGTTCAAGGACTATACAAATCCAAGAAGCAATCGAAGAAGGATCAACAGAAAGAGGATACCGATGCCGATTGTATGGTCCACTCAGAATCTCCGACCTCTACACAGCCATATTCTTCTGAAGCCTCATCATCGTCGATGTCTTCACAACAAGAAATGCAGAATCACTATTACCAGGACGAACAATACACTCAATTTCAACAGATGTCAATGGAACAGTTCTACCCACCAGCAAACTACACAGTCTACTTCCAGCTGATTCAATACACTGCAGAGGGATTCGAACAAAATGGATGTTCTTATTTTCAATATTAATAACTTTTTTCAATTTTTATATGTATTTAATTAATAGTAAGGCTTATTAACTTTCTTTAATAAATAACTGGTTAATCCTGAGGTTTTCTTTGACGATTAATCAACACATTTCAAGATTAAAAACCAAGATTGACTCTTGTATCCAGTTCGCATCCGAAGACAACAGTAAGAAAGCAATTATTACATTAAACAACGCACGCAAAAATTTCTAGCAGTAGAAAAGTGGTAATGGAGATTAACCAACAGTAGTGATAAATGTGATATTTTGAGGATCTAGATGAAGATCGTGTGGTTTTCGGAGACCAATGTTGATTATTGTATTGTCTTTTTTTGCTAACAACAGATGAATTTTATTTTGAAGTGATCATCTTTATCGTTTTTTGTTTACGACACATATTTTCACTTCGTTTTTTTTTTGTTCCCATGATTTTCACTTCGATTTCCTTCATTTCCATTTTTTCACTTCTGTTTTTTTTATTCCCATTTTTTAGGAAGTTTTTTTTTCAATTCCCAAATTTTCATTTCGATTTTTTCACTTTGATTTTTTTGTCTAATGGATTACTGTACATTATGTTTGGAAATTCACTGAACACAATTTATCAGCTTAATGTTTTTTAATCAGTGTCCTGATCATTCATCTTTTTTTTTTCGTCACTCGTTTCCTATTCATTCCAGACATTGTAGTCTTTCTGATTCCAGAAAATTCTGTCAATAATAAAAAAACCTACCTTTTTTCATTTTTGTTAAAAATTCATTATTAACATTGGTTAATTAATTGTTTTTTTTCCTATATATCCGGATATGCAGGTGAAATAAATTCAAAAATATTTTCTAGACTTTGAAGTTTGCCCTTCACCCACGATAAAAAACAAGCAGAATAATTGAGGCAGGGTTATTCTGTCAAAATTATTCATTATCCCGACTGCGTAAAAGTCCTGATTCCAAGAATTGAGTCTCCCCATAATCGGCAGGTGTTGCTGCTTCAAGTACTTTTTTCCTTATTTTCTGATTTATTTTACATCGTTTTGGAAGAAAATGATCATCAAAAATTTGGATCCCTCAACAAAAATTCCTTATCTATGGCTTCCCCTTTTCCTATACCCAGAATCGTTTTCTGTCAGTATTACTATTATTTCCATTGAACTATTTTTATACATAATTTGTTTTTATATAGTAGCTGTTAGCCTAAAAATCTTTGTCCAAGTTCGAATGTTTCATTTGAATTTTATAATTCTGGCGGCTCCAATTTTTGGAATTTGGTTTGAATTGATTATTGCGAAGCTTATCACAATGGCATATCAAGTGAAGTTGTTTTCACTGGGGATCGAAATCAATCAATTTTATGTTTTATGGACGGAAGATCCGGAAAAAATGTTAATTGTCGATTCTTTCAAAGGGCTGGAATTATTAATTTTGGCTGGATTTATGGAATATCATTACATGTTTTCTATTGTTTTTGGAGCTGTTGCAGTTGCTGTTGAAAGGATTTGTGCGTCAGTTTTGATTGAGTGAGTTTAGAAAATTTATTTAAAATTGAGCCAAGATTGAACAAAAATAGCTGAAAAAATTTGATTGCGATAATTGAATAAAAATACTGCTCAAATTTCTAGAACATTTTTTGAATAAGATTTTGCAAACAGAGAATTTATAAAAGTTTGAAATTTGACAATAGAAAAAAATTGCAATTTCTAAAATTTAAAGGTTTCTGAAACTGATAGTTTTTCAAATTTTAGTTTTCAAGCAAATTTACTGTAAACACTTTAATAGAAGGCCATCCTATGTGTTTACTTTGAGCTCAATTATCTCGGCTCCTGTAAGAGATAAACGAAATTCGTCAACTGATAAAATGCTTATCATATAATATCACCAACATTTTATCAGTTGACACATTTTGATATCTCTTGTAGAAATTTAGATAATTGAGTTCAAAGTTTAATCATAAGGTGGTCTTCTATTCGGCTTCAGTGGGTACGGCACTGGACAGAAATATATCATTTTTGGAATTTTCCAGTGGAAAATGATCAACTTTGGAGTCCTACAACAGTAGTACAGAATTTTTCCAATTTCCCTGAAAATTTCAGAGTAATTAGGGCTTCAGTTTTGTAATTGACAATTTTTTGTAAAAGTTCAAGAACATTTTAAAGACAATGGAAAAGTTCTGGAATATTTTTTCAGAAATCTAAAATTAATAACTTTTCACTGAAACAGTAAAAAAATGGTATGTTTTTGTCTGATACTGTACTTGAATGTTAACATTTTGGAAGATCAGAATTCTAAAACTAACACTTTTAGAAACTTTCTACTTGAAAACTAGCATAAACCCCGTAAACCTTTCTTCTGGGATTCTTAATCTCAAACTCCAAGAAAATCCTTCTTTCAGCAACTACGAATCAACCAAAAAAGTCTTCATCCCGATTCTTCTTACAATCATCGTTCAAATCCTCGCAATTTTCGTTTCCTCTCTAGCCATTTTCTATAAATTCGACATCATTTCAATCAATGCCACGTGGATTGTCAGCTGCATTTTTTCGTCTGTGGTGAATATTCCGAAGGGTGTATTTTGTGATATTCTAATGATTTCAGATGTTTCTCCTCGTTGAGCGAATCAATGAAAAATGGAGAGCCGAGATGGAGAATCCTCGACGGACCCGGAATTTTACGATTTCTCAAAGATTTCAGGTCAAAGAGAATATCCGAGCATTGGATGTAAGAATTGGGATTATAATAAAGACTTGAATTTTTGAATTTCAGCTTGGGAAACGCTTGATTTTCTCAGAAATCGGCACTATTTCAATAATTGGCACGATAATAGCTGCACTTTTGTTGGAATTGGTACCCCCTTCATTAGTTCATATTGCAGAGAATGCACTTTTCTTGTGAGCGCTGCTTAATAAGATTTTTGATACCTGACATTCAAATTTCCAGGAATCCATTTGGAATCTGTACAGTTGCCATGTTCAGTATTCCGGCCTGGAAGAAAAGATACAAAAATGCATTTCCAACATGTTGCCAATGGAGATTAAGGCCTTCTAGAGTGGATGTGGAAAGTATGGAACCGATGGAAGAGTTTAATAAGAGAATATCTATTGAGACAGATATGTATTTCAATCAATTGAATGAATCTTGGATTTGAGAGAATTTTGTGTAAATTAGAAGAAATTGAAAAGAGTATAAACAATATGAAGAATTGTCAACTTTGAGCTCATATATCTCGGTTCCTATCAAAGATATGAAAAAGATGTCAACAGATAAAATGATTATCATAATTTCGAAAGTATTTTATGAGTTAATCACATTTTGATATGTTCCACAGGAACCGAGAAAAATAGGCTTAAAGTTAAAAGTTAAGAGGATGAGCCGTTTTTAGAGTGTTGCAAACTGTGGAAATTTCGTTTTTTGCAGTAATAATTCCGACACAAAATAATACATTAGAAATTGAAAAAAAAATTTTAAAAATGACAATTTCGATCCAAAAAACCATACTTGTAACGGGCCGGGCCGGGCTTTTTCCCGAATTTCGGAGGCCCGGCTGGCCTGTCATTCCACAAGTTCTGAAAATTTCAAAAAACACATAAGGGGGACCCTTATGTGATTTTTTTCGATCAAAAAATTTTTTCGAGTTTTTTTAAATATTTTTTTATCAAACAGACAAACAATCCAAAAAGCACAAAAAAAATATAGAAAATTGTATTGAGAGCTCAAAATTCGGTTCAAAATGACAAAATTTTTGCTATCGGGCCTTCCGGGCCGGGCCCGGGCCTTGAAATTTTCCTCAGGCCCGGCCCGGAATTTTACAAGTATGCAAAAAACAGAAACCCTGATCAAATAGAAATTGAGCCAACTAATTTGGACATGAAGGTTTTCGAGAATTTTCAAAAAAAAAAGAGTGTCGGTCTGTTTCTGGTAATTTTATGGAAATTTTTTAAAACCAATATCAGCTTTTACCAAAGTCAGGTTTGAAAAAAAAAATGTTGTGGATTTTGAAACTGATTTTTGAAACAGGATTTTGAAACTACCGTAATACCTGTAATAGAAGGGCACCTCAAATTTCAACTCTCATCAAATTTTTTTCAGTTCCTGTCAAAGATATAAAAAAGTGATCAACGGATAAATAGTTTATCATAATATCAAAAACATTTTATCAGTTGACACATTTTTGACATCTTTTACAAGAACCAAGATAAATTGGCTTAAACTTGACAGTGTGTTGGCTCTTTTATTACAGGTTTTACGGTAAGAAACACCCAATTTTTAATTAGATCTTTCTATATTTGTATCTTGATTTTTGGTTAGTAACCTTACAATTTTTTGTTATGATATCTTATTAGTTGCTCGCCATTTTCGAAAAGCCAAATGTGCTGAACTTCTTCAAAACAAAAAACATTAGAATTTAAAAGCATTTCCTTCAAACACTTTTGTCTATAAAATTTTCCACATGATATCATAAATCACAGTTTTCCCTAACACCTTCCGCCAAAAAAATCTAATCGAAGTTCTGGCAAAAAAAGTTCAGGCAGCTGATTGTTCTTCTAATTTTTTATTAGAACTCATTCTTTTCCGACTGCTAAACTTCCTGAAACTGACTAAGAAATGATTATAAAACTTCTAAAATCTTCTGGAAACTATTCTCTATTATGGCTACCTGTATGCTTTTATAGCGAGTCTGAAAATATTCAAATACTAATTTCAATTATAGAATTATGTCTTTATGGAGCATGCTTCCATTTAGTAACAATTAGCATCTATGTGATTTTGAAAATTCGAATGTTCCATAGAAATCTTTATATTCTGGCCATCCCAATGTTCGCTCTATGGTATCCCCTAATTATTAGTAAATTGATTACTATTGGTTATCAATTAAACTGGATAAGATCAGATATTAAAATTGGAGAGCACGTGGTGATTTGGACTGATAACCCAGATAAAATGCTGGAAATCAGGACGTTGGATGGTCTGGAACTTTTAATTGTCGCAGGATTCGTTCAATGGCATTATATGTATTCTATCATTTTTGGGGTGTTAGCAATAGCAGCTGAAAGGGCAATTGCGTCGGTTTTGATTGAGTAAGCTCATTTTTTTCTAAATCGATTTAGAATATCTCAAATTATCCATTGACACATTTTTGAAATTCAGAAGTTCAGAAATTCAGAAATTCAAAAATTTAGAAATTCAGAAATTTAGAAATTCAGAAATTCAGAAATTCAGAAATTCAGAAATTCAGAAATTTAGAAATTCAGAAATTCAGAAATTCTGAAATTCTGAAATTCTGAAATTCAGAAATTCTGAAATTCAGAAATTTAGAAATTCAGAAATTCAGAAATTCAGAAATTCAGAAATTTAGAAATTCAGAAATTCAGAAATTCAGAAATTCAGAAATTCAGAAATTTAGAAATTCAGAAATTCAGAAATTCAGAAATTTAGAAATTCAGAAATTCAGAAATTCAGAAATTCAGAAATTCAGAAATTCAGAAATTCAGAAATTGTAGGGCCCTTGAAATACATGGGTCCTTCTATTTTTTCAAGCCCATCCCTGAGGGCTCTCTTATTAGAGGGGGCCCTTCTAATACAGGGTTTACGGTAAATGGTGACCGAGGGGTTGAAAGTATTAGGGTAAAAAGATAATCTCTAAGCACCCTAAAATAGTTTTCAGGAACTACGAATCCAACACCCAACTCTTCATTCCCTACCTTCTCACAGTTATCTATCAATTTTTTGCGATTTTCACATCATTATCAGTTTTGTTTCATAAATTCAATACAATTGCATCACATATCCCATGGATTTTGAGTTGTGTCATTGCCGCTTTTGTAAGTCTGATTTTTCAAAGTTTCTGACGTTTCGTCTTTGATTTTCAGGTGTATTTATTTGTCAAGAAAGTAAACGAGTCGTTCAGAAGAGAAATCAAAAGTTCGAATAGAAAAAGAGTCTTCACGATTTCCCAACAATTTCAGGTTAAGGAGAATTTGAGAGCGTTAAGGGTGCGTGATTTATTTGGCATTTCAAAAATCCTTCGATTTATAAAAACTTGATTCAAACTTTGAATTTTAAATTTTTTTCGGTTATAGAGAAAATCAGAAATTTTTGGAAAAACATTTAAAACCTAAAAATGTTGTTTTAAAGCCAAAACAATCAACTTTAACTCTCTTTTCTTCATATTCACTTATTTTAACTAACTCTTTAGGCCATGACCTGGAAAACACAAAAAATTAGGTCGTGACCTAGAAAATCCTAAAAGTAGGTCATACCCTAGAGAATGAGAAAAACTAGGTCATGACCTAGAAAATTCAAAAATTGAGGTCATGACCTAGAAAATAATAAAACTAGGTCACGACCTAGGAAATCCAAAAAATGAGGTCGTGACCTAGAAAATTCAAAAATCGAGGTCATGACCTAAAAAAATAGTAAAACTAGGTCATTACCTAGGAAATCCAAAAAATGAGGTCGTGACCTAGACAATTCAAAAATTATTCAAAAATTAGGTCATGACCTAGAAAATTAAAAATACTAGGTCATGCCCTAGAAAATCCAAAACTTTTGGTCATGGCCTAGAAAATCCGAAAAATTAGGTCATGACCCAGAAAATCCCGAAATTAGGACATGACCTAGAAATCCAAAAAACTAGGTCATGACCTAGAACATTCAAAAATTGAGGTCATGACCTAGAAAATAATAAAACTAGGTCGTGACCTAGGAAATCCAAAAAATAAGGGCGTGAATTAGAAAATTCAAAAATTAGGTCGTGACCTAGAAAATTCAAAAAACTAGGTCATGACTTAGAACATTCAAAAATCGAGGTCATGACCTAGAAAATAATAAAACTAGGTCATGACCTAGGAATTCCAAAAAATGAGGTCGTGACCTAGAAAATTCAAAAATTAGGTCGTGACCTAGAAAATTCAAAAAACTAGGTCATGACCTAGAAAATCCAAAACTTTTGGTCATGGCCTAGAAAATCCGAAAAATTAGGTCATGACCCAGAAAATCCCGAAATTAGGACATGACCTAGAAATCCAAAAAAGTAGGTCATGACCTAGAACATTCAAAAATTGAGGTCATGACCTAGAAAATAATAAAACTAGGTCGTGACCTAGGAAATCCAAAAAAATAAGGGCGTGAATTAGAAAATTCAAAAATTAGGTCGTGACCTAGAAAATTCAAAAAACTAGGTCATGACTTAGAACATTCAAAAATCGAGGTCATGACCTAGAAAATAATAAAACTAGGTCATGACCTAGGAATTCCAAAAAATGAGGTCGTGACCTAGAAAATTCAAAAATTAGGTCGTGACCTAGAAAATTCAAAAAACTAGGTCATGACCTAGAACATTCAAAAATTGAGGTCATGACCTAGAAAACCCCTAAATTTTGCAGCTCGGCACTCGCCTCGTATTCGTTGTCCTTGGCACAATTGCCATTTGTGGCAGTGGAATGGCAGCATTAACATTTCAAATTATTCCTTCCTACTTTTCACACATTATCGAGAATTTTACATTTTTGTGAGCCTTTTTTGAGATTTTTAAATTTAAAATTTTCAAAGTTTTCCAGAAATCCCTACCTAATCCTTCTCACCGCAATGTTTAGTGTTCCGCAGTGGGAGAAGAAGTTTAAGAGAATGTTGTTAACTTGGCATTTTCTGAAAAAGCGAAGGAAATTTGTGAATGTAGAAATTGTGGAGAACTCGAAGAAGGATTTGGATATGGAGACGAATTTGTATTTTAAGCAATTGGCGGATTCTTGGATTTGATTATTCCTTCAATTACCGGAAACCCTCTAATAGAAGGGCAAATAACTTTTGACTTTGAGCCAATTTATCTCGCTTCCTATGAAAGATATAAAAAAGTTGTCAATTGATAATTTGTTTATCATAGTATCGTCAATAATTTTTTTAGTTAACACATTTTTGATATCTCTCATAGCAACCGAGATATTTTAGCTCAACTTGACAGTGTGGTGGGCATTTCTACATATTAGAAGTTTTAAGGTACCTTTTTTAATGATAAATAAATTTAAAAACATGTTTTTTTTGTGTAATAAATATCACCGACTGATAGACCAATGACAAATTACCAAAGCAGGTGCAATTCTATTACATAACTCTCAAAAAACTCACGGATCGACATTACCAAAAAGCATTTTCATCCCTAGTATTCTTTTCCATGATCATTCGAGTTTCAAAAATCTCTGGTCAATTCTCCGCTTATCTAATTCCAGTCTATCTTTACGATGAGCAATGCTCGATTTTCGTGTCAATTTTAGAACTCATCTTCTACCTTTTATGTGGTTACGTAGCATTTTCTAACCACCGAACATTTTTGAGAATTCGAATGTTCCATCAGAATTTTATAATTTTGGCAATTCCGATGTTTGGATTATGGTATGAGGTTATCATTGGGAAGCTTATCACGATGGCTTATCAGTTGGAGTTTTTGAAAGTATCAAGAGTGAAAATGAATAATTTTTATGATTTATGGACCAGTGATCCTGAAGAAATGGTTACTGTAGATTCTCTGGATGGTTTGGAATTGTTATTTTTAGTGGTTTTATACAATTTCATTATCTTTTCTCAGTTATTTACGGTGCAATTGCTCATTGCATTGAACGAACGATTGCTTCCCTCTTGATTAAGTGAGTGATAACTTGTCACTGATAAGGCAATTGACGTAATCCAATTGGCCAGGTGCTTGTCTAGAAGGGTTCTCGAAGACCAAAAATTTTCAGCAACTATGAAACCAATGAGAAACTTTACATCCCGATTGCGTTGACTTTTTTCACACAGTTCTTGGCAATTTTCACATCGTATGTCGTGCTTTTTGATAAAATCGACATAATTTATCTAATTTTTTTATGGATGGGAACTTGTGTCATTTCGTTGGTGGTAAGTTTTTAAGTTTGTGAATTTTTAGCGTTTCAAATAGGTTTTCTGGAAATCTAGATATTTTTAGACTTTAATAGAAAATGGCCAAAGTTGCTCAAATGGCTCAAAGTTCTAGAACATTTTTTAAATAAGAGAAAATGTTTGTGGAGATTAAAATTAAGAATCCCCTAAGGAAATGTGTGTAACGATTGCAGGTTGTTCTTAACAGTTAGCTTTAGAATTTTGATTTTCTGAACTTTTCAAACCGGTCAATAAGGGTAAATAATTCGAAGGGGACAACAATTTATGTAGGGGTTATTGGGGTACAAAGCAATTTAGGGGTACAAAATACCTGAAAAAATCCGAGTTTTGTACCCAGAATTGTGGATTTTGTACCCCTAAATCACTTTGTACATCCTTGTACCTCCGAATTGTTGTACTCTGTTATGTGCCGTCAATAAGATGTAATTTTATTTTTCAGTTGACTTTCGGCCATTTCGGCTGTTTTCTGGATTCTGTAGTTTGGATGTCAGGTTTCCGGCCATTTTGAAAATTCTGGAGGATGTAAAGCAGACCTAGATTGAAAATGTTGAATTCACAGAAATTTTCAAAAATTCCTAGTTTTTCAGCTATTTGCCGACTTCATAAAAACACCTGTTTCTCACGTTCTCAGTACAAAAAGGGTCCGATAGGGGTGTCTTTCAGAATCAGTGCTGAAAAACTATGAATTTTCTAAATATTTTGAGAATAATCTAGATCTGTTTAACAGCTTCTAAAATTTTCAAAGTTATCTGAATCTTGACAGCTGAGCTCCAGGCCCCTAAAAATGATCAAAAAATGGTCGAAATAAATGGCCGAAAATCAAACTTGGTTCTGAGATTCAACTTTCATTTCAGCTATTCTTCTGGCTAAAACACACCAATGAAAAATGGCTCTGCGAAATGAAGAGTCCGCATCGAAAACGAACTTTTACAGTTTCCCAGCGTTTCCAAGTCAAAGAAAATATTCGGGCATTGAAAGTAAGACCCATTTTTTTGAAAATCGATAATTTCTAATTTTTCAGCTCGGCAAGCGACTCGTTTTCGCTGTTCTGGGCACTATGATCATTTCCGGTTCTGGAATAATCCTCGTCATTCTTGAACTCATTCCCCAGTTTTTATGTCATTTTGTGGAGAATGCCGTGTTGTTGTGAGTGAATTTTTCAGCTGTTTCGAAAAAATAAGTAACTTTTTTTTCCAGAAATCCGTTATGGATTTGTCCGGTGTTCATGTACAGTTTGCCGGCTTGGAGGGACGACTTCCGGAGGGCATTTCCAAGTTTTTTGAAGAAAAAACAAAAATTGGGTACGGTGGATGTGGATGTGAAAGGGGTAGATGTGAAGAAGAGGATTTCAATGGAGACTGATGTTCATTTTATACAATTGAATGAATTTTGGACTTGAACTTTTTTGCACTGAATGAGACAACTGGACAAACAGATATACCATGAATCCTGCAATGGAAGGGTTCCCCGTTTGAGTCAATTTTTGTCGGTTCCTTTCAAAGACCTGAAAAAGTTGTCAACTGATAAATGGTTTATCATGAAATCACAATCATTTTATCAGTTGACACATTTTTTATAGCTGTCATAGGAGCCGAGATAATTGAGCTCAACTTGACAGTGTGAGTCATTCCCAATACAGGTTGTAAAACTTTTTGGAACGTTTAGATTTGGCCAAAATAGAAACTATGATGTTATCGATTGCTGGGAAATATTCTAACAAAAATTCTTTTTCTTTAATTGCATTTTTAAATGATAGAAATTTCGAAATTTGGGAATTTGTAAAAGATTCCAAGAGAATCCCAAAAGTTTCGAAAACTTAGGAAAATGACAAACTGTTCAATACGTTTAAACAGTTTATCCTATTTTTTCAAAAAATTTCAGAACGTTTCGAATTTTAGGAAATTCCAGACTTCAGAAAATGCTTGATTACAGAAAATTCAGGATTTCAGAAATTTTCGAATTTTTTTTTCTTTTTTGATTTCAGAAAATTTGGGAAAATTTGAGATTTCAGAAAATTTCAAATTTCAGAATATTTCAGGCTTCAAGAAATGAGCTTTCGAAAATTCCTAAGCCCAGGTAATTTTCTCGAAACTTGATTATTATACAAAGGAATTCTTCATTTTCAGATTCCCCGTTACTCCAAAAATCTCTAAAACTCAATCGCTTTGCACTTTACTCCCTGTTATCACCTGGCAAACTTTCAGACATTATTACCTAGTTTTGTAGTTTGTGAGAGCATTAAAATCATAAAGATCTCATAAAATTTCAAAAACTTTTTCCCCCGAAAACAGGTGAAAATAGTCCCACGAGTTACAACTGTTTCTCGTATTTTGCTTCTGATTTTTCATTGTTGCGAAAAAAAATTGTGAAGTTTTTGTTTCGAAAATTTAGACTCCCAAACCATATAATTATTTTAGTCATTCTTTATTTTTTCTGATTTTCTTTTTTTTTGTCATTCCACAGATTTCAGAATGATAATTCGCTTAAAATCTACAAATTCCACATTTTGGCTGCCAATCTACATAATGAACGACACATCCTTTCAATCTGGACCTTATCTTGTTTTATTAATTGCAGAGTTAATTTTATATATTGCCACTGGAGTAGTTATTTGTTCTACAGTAAGAATTTTTCTGAAAATCAAACTGTTCCATCGAAATATGAACATTATGAAAATGTTATTTTTGTGTCAATGGTTCGAGGCGATTTTAGCAAAATTGATTATTATACCCTATCAAATTGGGTATATTAAGTTGACAGGTTGGTTTCAAAAATATTCTCGAAATTTTAGAAAATCGGTTGTTAATCGATTTTTCTGGCTGTTTGTCTGAAAATTCCATAATTTTTCGAAAACTTGTTGGTGGCCTAGAGAACTCAAAAAAAGATTTTCGAACAGAAGTGCGTATAATCGAAAGTTCTATTCCGATATCCTAAAATCGGGAAACGTCGAGAAAAAACTCCTATTTTTAATTTGTTAGGTCACCAGGTCAAAATGACCTAAAAAAACCCCCATAAGGGGATTATTGGGCGGTTTCTAGGCTATTCACCATGGTGGCTTAGAAAACTCAAAGTTAGTCCACTATGTTAAATGTTGCCTAGAAAACACATCAGGTGCATGTCAGGTCATTTTAGGACTATTTACTACGGTGGCCTAGAAAAATCATTCTGAGAAAGTTAGGCCAACATGGTAGATGGCTTAGAAACCCCCCCCCCCCCCCAGATGATAATTGGGCCGTTTCTGGGTCATCTCCCATGATGGCCTAGAAAAATCAGGTTGAGAAAGTCACTCTATTCCTCACATGAAATATTTGGAATTCAAAAAAATTGGATACTTTTTCTCCATCTCTGAAACATGAAGATCCCTACCGTAATCTATTTCGAAACCCCAAATATTTTTCCAAAACAATTCCAGATTCTCCACAACCATTCGTCAGTTGGTGGTCAGACGACAACGCTGAAATTATAGTTATCGAAAAAGCGTCACCAATCGTCTATCCACTGATAATAGCCAGTTTTCTTGTTTGGCACTATGCGTACTCAATGATTTTTGGAATTTTGAATTTGGGTATCGAGAGAATTTTTGCGTCGGTTATGTTGAAGTGAGTCATTCAATTTTCAGGGTACTTGCAAATTTAAGCTCGTATATCTCGGTTTCTATGAGAGATATCAAAAAGTTGAAAACTGTTAAATTACTTATCGTGATATAACCAACATTTTATCAGTTGACTGATTTTTGCTATCTCTTTTAGGAACAGAGATAATTGAGCTCAAAGAGTACGAATAGGGTTGCAGATTTGAAAAGAAAATTTTCAGGGACTACGAGAATACCCGGAGGCTATGGATTCCAATAACACTTTTATGTTCTACTCATATTATAACTGGCGTGTTTTCTTACCTTGTTCTCATAAATTACACAGGTTTTTATATTGGAACTTCTCCATGTTTTGTGAATTCTGGATTAACATTTTTGGTAAGTTTTCTTGATTTAGGTCGATATTGGTCAACAGGGTTGTCCTGTACATAGTGTTCTTATTTCTAGATTACCATGGTGGCCTGGGAAACTCAGTTAGGCCATCATGTTAAAATAGGCCTAAAAAACACACCAGATGATTATCTATTCAATTCGAGGCTTTTAGGGCTTCCGGCACTTAGACTTCAGTAGAGACACTAGCATGATTTTGGGCTTGTCTCTGGAAATTAAATTTTTAGAACTCTGATGTTCAAATTTAGAAACTTACTTTCATAACTGTCATCCTACCATGATGGCCTAGAAAACTCCACTTGCAAAAGTTAGGCCAGCATTTTAAAATGGGCTAGAAAACGCACCAGGTGAGTATTGTGACAATTCCAGGCTATTTATCATGGTAACCTGGAGAAATCAACTTGAAAAAGTTAGGCCATCATGTTGACAAGGTCTAGGAAGTACACCAGTTAAATTTCTGCCTAATTCTAGGTCAAGAAAGTTGGTGGCCTAGAAAACCTAACTTGCAAAAGTTAGGCCACCATGTTAAAATAGCCCAGAAAATCCAACTTGGGAAAGTTAGGCCATCATGTTAAAACGGCCTAGAAAATACACCATGTGCATATCAGACCATTTCTAGGCTAAAGGAGGTGGTGGCCTAGAAGTCCCACCTCGCAAAAGTTAGGTCATCGTTAAAATGGCCTAGAAAAATCAACAGGTGAACTTCTGCCCATTTCTAGGTTGCAAAAATTATGTCATCATCATACTTGTAACGGGCCGGGCCGGACTTTTTCCCGAATTTCGGAGGCCCGGCCCGGCCCGGCGGGCCTTTCATTCCACAAGTTTTGAACATTTCAAAAAACAAGGGGGGGGGGCCCTTATGTGATTTTTTTTTTGGTCAAAAATTTTTTTCGAGTTTTTTAAAAATATTTTTTGATCAAACAAACAAACAATCCAAAAAACCAAAAAAAGATAAAAAAAAGAAGAAAATTGTATTGAGAGCTCCAAATTTGGCTCAAAAGGAGAAAATTTTTGCTACCGGGCCTTGAAAATTTCCTCAGGCCCGTGCTTTGACGGGCCGGCCCGGAATTTCACAATTATGGTCATCATGTTAAAAGGATAAAGCCAATTATGGTGACCGAGAAAAATCATGTTGAAAAAGTTCGGTCACTCTATTCCATCTAAAATTTTCGAGAACTGTCTGGAATTTTTTCCAAAAATGTTTCGAAAAATAACTTCAAAATTATCCGAATTTTTTTCGAGTTTTGACGTTGTTTAAACCGCTCCCAGATGTACATAATCGTGCTGAAAGTCAACAAAACCCGACGTAAAAAACTCGAATGTCCCGGATGCGACTATTCCCTTGCTCAGCAATTTCAAATCAAAGAGAACTACCGAGCGTTGAAGGTAAGAAGTTACTCAAAAATCAAAATAGATCATACACCAACGTTTTGGACCGGAAACAAAAAAATTCTGAAAACCTTTTCCACCTGGCTGATCTTCTTGATCTTTTACAATTCTCATGATTTTCACAGCTCGCCAAAAACTTGCTCATCGTTGTCTTGTGTGCAATGTCTGTTCCATGTGCATTGCTCATTCTGTTAGTCATTGGACTGATCCCTTCATTCAAAATGATTCTCATCCATATAATGGAAAATTCTATATACTTGTGAGTGATGAGGAAAAAACGGGAAAACTGGAAATTTTCAAAATTCAGGAATCCTATAATCATTTGCACTGTGCTCATGTTCAGCTCAACAGTTTGGAGGGATGAGTATCTGAAATTAATTCCGGGATGGAAGAGATTTCGAAAAGTTGGAATGTTCATCGTTCGGCCACGACCACATGTGGCTCCAGGAACATCAACAACCCCTCCTGACCCAGATGAGGGATTGGTCTATTTTGAGCAATTGAAAAAGTCATGGATGTGATTTTAATAAATTAATAAACGTTTATTATTACCTAATTAATTTTAGGATGGAAACTTGTATGAAAAGAGTTATGAAAAGTGTTTTTTAATCCTGGAATATTGATTTCTCAAATTCTGAAATCCTTAATTCTGAATTCTGGAATTCTAAGTTTTTGAGATTCTGAGATTCAGAGATTCTGAGATTCTGATATTCTCAGATTCTGATATTCTGAAATTCTGATATTCTGAGATTCTGAGATTCTGAGATTCTGATATTCTGATATTCTCAGATTCTGAGATTCTGATATTCTTAGATTCTGAGATTCTGATATTCTGAAATTCTGAGATTCTGAGATTTTGAGATTTTGAGATTCTGAGATTCTGAGCTTATGAAATATGAAAATTCAGAAATTCAAAGTTACATTCCACCCAAAAATCCAAGTTCACTTTCTTCTAAAAGTCAGAAGTACGAACATAAACAAATCAAGTGGCTTGAAACTCAATAATGGAACGTCAACACTTATAATTTTCTTGATCTAAAAACCAAAACTAAAACCCGAAGTTTACAATTTCACAAAATAAAATTTTGAATTTTTACACCTCAATGAATTTTTGGTTCCGGCTTCTAGAACTCAAAGCTCATCTCGATTTTTTTTTCATTTTTTCTGGTATGACCTAGTTTTTTTTCTGGTTCTTTTTGTGTTTTTTTCCTTTATTTTTTGTGAATCAGACAAAAAAACACGGAACAAAGAGAATCAGACTTGTTGTGTTTTAACGAGCTGGTTTATGTCGTAGTATTGTTTTTCTTTTGGAATTCAGGGTCAAACTATAAGTTTCAGAATTTTCAGAATTTTAAAATTTTAATATTTTTGAAATTCCGGATCACAGAATCTCAAAATTTCAGAATCTAAGATTTTTAGAATCTCTGAATTTCTGAATTTCTAAATTTCTGAATTTCCGAGTTTCTGATTTTCTGATGTCCTCAATTGTTGAATTTTTGAATCTCTAAATATCAGAATATCAAAATCTCAGATCCTCAGAAATTCGGTTTTCCAAAATTTCAGCACATTTTGCAAAACGCGTCACTTCCCTATTTCTTCAGACAAAAAACTAATATTCAATTATGACTTTTCCCTGTAATTTTTGCCCAATTTTCTTCACTTCATTTTAAAAAATCACATATCAGCATCATTTCAGCATTATGATCATCCAAATTCAAAACTCATCAGAATTCCTCTGGATTCCAGTTTTCACCCTAAACGATAGAATTTATGAATCCCCATTTCACTTATCATTTGGAACTTTTCTTCTACTTTTCTACGCACTTATAGCCTACATAATTATCAAAGTATGCACAATTTTCTTATCGATAAAAGTGTTCCACGAGAATATGAATGTTCTAATGGCTTGGTTTTTACTTCAATGGTTTGAAGCAATCCTGCCAAATCTGTAATAATTCCCTATCAAATTGGACTGATTTCGATTGGAATTGAGCCATCAAAAGCGTTTTGTTCTTGGTCCAGTTTCGAGAAAGATGTTTTAATTGTTAAAAATAAAGAAGAAATTATGCCTTTGTACATCGCCAGTTTCTTTTTATGGCATTATATGGCTTCGATATTGTTTGCAATTGTTGCGATTACAATTGAAAGAGTATGTGCGACGCTTTTTATGGAGTGAGTTTAATATTGTGTTTTTTTTTGGGATTACGGTATGCATTCTGACGTGACAGTGTACAGTGTTCAGTGTTGCAAAGATAAAAGATGGCCTACCTGTGTTTGAACGCAAGTATCTCGGTTCCTGTTAGAGATAAAAAACATTAGTCAACATTTTTTATCATAATATCACCAACATTTTTTTAGTTTACAAAACTTTGATATCTTTCATAGTAATTGAGATAAATTAGCGCAAAGTTCAAACACTGGGTGACAGGTTCTTATGAGAGATAGCAAGAATCTGTCAACTGATAAAATGTTTATCATAACATCATCAACATTTTTTATTTCAAAAAATTTGATATCTCTTATGTGGATTGAGATAATTCAGCTCACAATGCGAATACAGGGTGACAGCCTGTTTGAGAATTCACTCAAGCCCTGCCAACTTTGACCCTAATCATCTCGGTTCCCATGAGAGTTAGCAAAAATCTGTCGACTGAAAAATCTGAAAAATCTGTCGACAGTTGACATCTCATTTTCTATGATAAATTTCAAAAAGTAGAGAAGTGATGAAATGTTTTTCGTAATATCAGCAATAATTTATTAGTTCATCAATTTTTGATATCTGCCACAGGAAGCGAGATAATTGAGCTCAAAGTGCACTGACATATATTACAGCAAAAACGCTATTGCCAAATCCTTTTTTTTTTCTTCAAAAAACATTTCCAGAGACTACGAATCACGATCCCGTCGTTACATTCCAATCTTTCTTATCATTATCACCAATGCTATCACAATTCCCTACTCCTATTTCGTCCTTCATAATCGATTATCTCTTCTTTTATCTTATAGTCAAGGTGTTGCAAACGGAACTTTTGTATTTGTTGGATATTTTGCTCTGTGGAGAATAAATTTATATTGGAGACGAAAGATGAGCAGTACGAAACCCGGCGATCATGATAAATATTCATTGGGCAGGAAATTTCAAATCGAGGAGAATATTCGAAGTTTACAGGTGCGCTTTATTTACGGGATATCAACCCAACTTTATTTTTAGCTTGCAAAAAAGTTAGTTATCGCTTCACTGACCTACATTTTGTTCACTCTGGTAATTTTGGTCTTTTCCACGTTGCAAATTGTACCTCAATTGAATTTAATCTATGTCCATTATATGGATAATTGTATTCTACTGTAAGACATCATTTTTCGTTCAATATTTTTCCTAAATTTTGACATTTTCAGAGCCGCTTTTGTGATGAGTATCACTCTTCTTTTCTGCTCAAGATCCTGGCGAAGAAAGTTCAAAAATGACCTTCCATTCGTTCATAATTTTCTGAATACCAGAGTTTCTCAATCGAATCTTTTAATATTATTGTCTAACAAAGACTCTGAAACTTATTTTGAACAATTAAAACATGCTTGGGCTTGATACTTTGTTAATAAAATGGTTTTTTAAGGGACATTGGTTATCAAATCTTGTGAAAAGACTTATTGTTTTTGTTTCATATCTCGCAATTGAATTAATTTTCACTCATTTTTTCCTTCAATTTTTCGTTCATTTTAGTCAGTTTTTGTCTCATTCATATTCATCTTTAATTTATTTTTTCATACTTGCTAAATTCCGGCCCGGGTACCGAAGATTTCAAAATTTTTCTGTTGACTTTTGATACATTTTTTCAAAATATTCATTTTAAAGCACGAAATTTATCCCAATATCTTTTAAAAATATTAAAACAAAGAAATTTTTGTTAAAATGTTCCCAAAAATCCAGTTTCCTCTCAAAAAATGACTCTTAAAAATGTTTGCCTCAAGAACCCGGGCCAGCCGGGCCGGGCCGGACCGGGACAGTGAAAATCTCTCCACCGGCCCGGCCCGGCCCGCGACATGTATGATTTTTTAAATAGAAAAAAACCAGCAAAATATAGGTAGCGACCAAAAAATTTTTTTTCAAACTGGTTTTCCCTGAAATCTTTTGATTTTAAATTAATCCTCTCTTCCTAATTAGCATATTTCCAAACTTTCGTCCAAAAATATTCGCTCATTCCCGAGTTATAGATCATTTTGTGCTCCTCATTTTCTCCGCAATTGGGCGGGGCATCGCCGCCGCAAGGCTGCGGCGCGGAAAAATAGCGAATTTTTTCTCGAGCCATTTTCTGAGGAAATTTCGGTTTCAGACGGGTAAAGACAGAGAAAAACGTTTCGGAAAGTGTGGAAAAAGGGGTTTTGAATATTTTAATTGTGACACCTAACCTAATTTCACGAATTTTCGCCAGGAAAATGTTCGAACCCGGAAAAAAGTAGAAAATTTGCGGAATTACTGAGAGAAAGGCTAAAAATGAAATTATAGAGAAGAAATCGCCATCAGTGCATCGTAATGGTTCTGCTATCATTCAGAATACCTCATAAAATTCGAAAAAAAATTCCAAAAAAAATTCCAAAAACGGGGACTCAAACCCGCATGTCGCCGACCAGCAGACATCCAGCGTAACCAGTACACCAAACGCGAACTAGAACAGTCAGCTCATTGTTTTCTTATAATGCCGCCACGCGCGCGCACCTAGAAAAACATTTTTTTCGACGAATTTCGGGAAATTTTATGACAAAACTGCTTAGCATTTTTTGCGCTAACTCTCTGGAATATGTCACTGATATCATTTTATGTGAGATTTCTTGTATAATCTGAATATGTAAAGAACTCTTGCGTTACATCTCTATTCATGCTGAATTTGCGAAAACCCGAAAAATTCACTGAGTATGTGGTCTTGCGATGGAAAATAAATTACTTTCTAATGTTCCAGTTTTGTTCAAAACTTGTAAATGTAATGTTCAATAGTAGTTCAATAAAATTTTTTTAAAAAAATTTTTCACGTTATTTATAGGGTTATTGTCGGAATAAAAAAAGTGAGACTCGGTGTTTGCGTACTTTGATTCCCGCCTCCTCCATCGACGCTCCGCCCATCGTTTTGCAAGTGCGGCGTGGTGTTTTGGCGCTACTTGGGAGATCATCGGATCTAAAGATTTTCCCCATCCTGCACAAAGTTGAAAGGCGCATCCCTTTTTCCAGAAAAAATATCTCGCCACGCGATGTATTGAAATGCATTTACAGTTATGTCGCGAAATGCTTTGAAATACATTTCGCGACGCTTATGCATTGAATTTCGAGGGCGCGGAAATGCATTTCAATACATATTTTCGCTACATGAATAACCCCATTACAGCCAGTTTAGCTGAAATGCACAATTTTGCGCTAACTTTTCAGAAAATTTCGCTATGATTTTCCATTACAGAATGTCTTCAGTTACTCAAAACAAGAAAAAAGTTGAGCGTTACTAACTTCCACTTCTTTTACCATGCATTTTTCTGCCGCTCACTTTTGTTTTTTCTCTTTTTCTCTTTTCATGTTCAGTTTTCAGTGAAAACAGTTACATATTCGAATTCTACGTAGTCGATTACATAAGGAGACAAATTTTCCTATCAATCCTTCCCTTCTAACCATAGTTACAGCCAATCAAAAACCCCAAATCCGACCGCGTAGAAAAAAAAATTAGGCTCCGCCCCTTTTGCTGTGGTCGCTAAATATAGGCCAGCGCTGTGCGGCAACAAGTTGCCGATTGCCGAAATTGCCGAAATTGCCGAATTTTTGTTGCCGATTTGCCGTTGCCGAAATCGGCAATGAATAAAAAGTTGCCGAATTGCCGTTGCCGATTTTGGCAAAAAAATTTCTGCAATTTCGGCAACTGAAATTTTTTTGAATTTAGAGATTTTCACAATTTTTTTAGTTGAAAAAATGATTTCGAATTTCGAAAAATCAAATTTTGAACACCATCATCCCTCAGAGTGAATTTTTGAGAAAATGTGTCCCAATAATCATCAAAAATACTTGCATCGGATCACGGCCTCGCGGAAGGGAACCTAGATTTAAAAATTGGAAAGCGCGCCAAGTTTGGACGCGTAGCGCGGTCACGTCGCGGCTTTTCGGTGAGTAGCGACTCAACAACGCTTAACTTCACATTTTTTTCAAAACACGTTTCAAAATTTTCGAATCTGGCACGCAACCAACTTTTGTGTGCGGCGAAGCGCGCGTTTTTCAGGTTCCCAACCGCGATGCCGTGTCGGATCTAGAAATGAGCTTCATTTTTTGTGAGCATAGTGTAAGGGTCTGCAAGACCCTTATTACTCGGTTTCCCATGTAATCGGTTCTACTGTTTCTAGTCTGATTCCTTAGCGCCACGACGTGCCTTTCTCTCTGGACTTTGCCCCAAGAGTCATGAAATACCATTCTTAATTCCCGAATTCCAATGACGATTCCCATCGCCCCCACGGCTGCGGAAGCTCTAGGCAGCGGCTCTCCAAGATCTCCACCATCTCTTATTAAATTCCTCATTTTCCATTATCTATTTGTCAGCATTTCGGTAACCCCGCCCCAAATTCCATTTATTCCCCGTTTGTATATAAGCCCATTCATGTAACCCTAAAGTCACGATTACACCTTATTCTTCTGTACAGGGCACAAGTCGCCCTTTTCCCCTAAACCAAACCTAACATTAGAGAATAAACCTATTTCATATCCATGAACTCTTATTGGTAGCAGCGAGTGTAGTCTCCATAGGATGGCTGAGTAGTAGATCCACCACGTAGGTTTAGTCCTCTAGCCTTGATGCATTCTTAGATAGGGGTAAGAATAACCCATCTTTAGGAGGTTTATGTAAGTATTTTTGGGATAAGTTCCAGGTAAGACGCGCAGGTATTTGAGAATTTTTGAGAATTTCTAGGGAGGCAACTGGACCTCTGCAGTCCCTAATGAGTAACTAAGTATTGAGAAGTGAAGACGCGCCCTGTGAGTAGTGCGAGGTGAGCAAAGAGTGCCACCAGCGACCGGTCGTAGGCCAAGTGAGATAATTAGATTCAGGAGCGATTCAGGCGCATTTTTCGTTCATTTTACTTTTTTATTTGTACAGGTCCCATTTCTTGCCAAATTATCTATCGATTTCCCCCCATGCATTGCAAATAAATATATTATTATTATATTCTCTCGCTAATGACAATTTCTCACCTAGATTATACTGTCTATTCAATAAAACGTGGGCGCGCTGCAGGTTGCAAAGTGACACGCCCCTTTATGAAACGCGTGAGAAGAGG
>NC_013486.2:12119300-12120380 GCF_000004555.2 Caenorhabditis briggsae | reverse complement strand
GCTCAAAGTGGACGTTCCGGGTGTCGTTCTATTAGAGGTTTTACGGTATATATATTTTTATGTACGAATTTTAATGTTTTTTTTTGTTTTTTTTTAAAGCTTTGTCGAATAAATTTTTTTTGTTAAATATTTACAAAAATTTGGAAAAATTGAATAAAATCACTAAACCGAATTTTCTGAAGCAAAGAACTCCTGCGGCGCAGCAAATTCCTTTTTGTATTTGTATTGTATTGTATTTATTACGTAAAAAATACGTGGAAGAATAAAAGAAAAAAGAATGAAAAAGAGAATAAATAGACAAAAAAGGACATGGTGACATAAAATTGATATTACTTAACCTAGAAATGAATAATAGTGGATAATAACAAATCTTTTTCCGAACTTCTGACAGCAGCAGGCTTTTAGATCCGTTTTGTAGAGCTCATCATTTTACTAAGAACCCTATGTGTGAAGAAGTTTTGTTTAAGTTTAGACTTTGGAGTTTTCCATTGGTAGGTGTGGCGGCTGCGCGTTTTTGTCGATCTAATTTTGAAATATGATAAATGATTTGTATTGATTTTACCTAGAATGAGTTTATTGAAGAATTTCAGATCAAGCTTTTCCCGTCTAGATTGTAGTGATTCTAGGCTGAATTCGGTCAATCTGTCTTGAGATGTTTTGTAATCCTTATCAATTCTCGTTAAGTTTCTACCCACTATTCTATTCATCAATTTTCTAGTGAAGGAGCTTTGCACTTTCTCTATATTGTCAATGAGCAGTTTTTTAGAAGGGCTGGCTACCACCGTTCCATATTCCAAATACGGTCGCACAAAAGTCTTATATAGTAATGACATTAATCTAACGTTCTTACTATGATAAGTTTTAAAAATAGAGTAACTAGCGTATTTCGCCCTATTGATAGCTTTCTGCCGATGGTTAGAGAAATCTAATCTCTCAGTGATCATAAATCCTAAATCCCTAACTGTAGTTTCCCGTTTAATTTTGTCATTATCAAGGAAATAATTTATATATTTTGGGTTTTTACCAAGACTGATGCAGCAGGTCTTTGATAGATTTAATTCTAGTTTAGCATTCATTGAC
>NC_013486.2:12113296-12118444 GCF_000004555.2 Caenorhabditis briggsae | reverse complement strand
ATCCCGGCTCTGCCCCTGACTCCGCCTACTTTTCTCCGGAGTTTTTCTTTCTCAATTTTTTCCGACAATTTTTTCCGTCTCTTTTCCCAAGCTTTTCTCACTATTTTTTATATATTTTTCAGCTTCAAAAAATCCCGAAAATGGGCGGAATTTTTTCATCAACAAATAGTACAGCACAAATCTCAGGAATTTTACAGGAACTCGAGAGAACAAGAGTAAAAATAGAGATTTTCATAATCTAAAAACTGATTTTTTTTCAGATGGAACGGGAAATCGCGCTAGCCCAATTGCAAGAACGTCGTCGAATTGCTTTCAAGCTCGCCGAAGAACGCGAAAAATTCAACTGGATTGCGTGTGGAGGCGGATTAGTCGTCGTTTTGTCCGCCCTCTCTTCCTTCCATCATAAGTATGACTTTATTTGAAAGCATAGATTTTTAAATGTTTTTTTTTTCAGAAACCTCCTCCACGTCATCCCAATCTTCCCAATGGCGTCGTTCATCGGCTACAAAGCACACTTTTGTTACGGAGATCAGCTGAAAAAGATTTCCGAGTCTTCTGCTCATATTCTTGAAGAATCTGTGGATTCGCTGGTTCCACTTCCACCAACGCTGGCTGATGTTCGACATCGGAGCAAGCAATTGAAAGAGGAAGAGAGTCTGGCGAATTTTTAATTATTTTTTAAAAACATTTTTTGAAAATTTAGGTTGTAGTTTGATTGTTTTCCTTGTTAAATTTATTGATTTTTCCAATTTTTTCAGCTGTAATAAACGGGTATTTTTCTTCTCTAAAATTGCTTTTCAGGTTTTCACCATTTTTATCTTTTTTTTTCTTAGAATTTTAGCTAGAAAATTTCGATGAAAATCCCTATTTTTCAGATACAAAATGGGACAAAAGCAAGCGAAAGCTGAGCAGATGAATGAGGAGACGCTTCGAAAGTTTTATGATGCACAGGTTTGATTTTTACGGCTCAATGAAGGAAAAATTAGCAACAGACATCAATTTTTGTACTTTAAAAGCCAAAAAATGATGCTAATTTTCGGGTTTCTGAATTTTTAAAAGTAATTTTTGTTCAGTTCGAAAACCAACTCGTCGCCGACAATCTAAAATGGGCGCAGCAGAGAGCAGTAGATGTAAGTCTTCGCACCGAGCCAAACGCGTCGCGTGTCGGCTTAGCGGTCGCCAGCCGACCACCCAAATTTACGAATTTTGAGCTATTTTTTGAGTGTTCTTTTTAGAAAATAAAAAGACGGTTCAGCATACTCGTAAAATTCCGGGCCTGAGGAAAATTTCAAGGCCCGGGCACGGCCCGGAAGGCCCGGTAGCAAAAATTTTGTCATTTCGAACCGAATTTTGAGCTCTCAATACAATTTTTATATTTTTTGTGCTTTTTGGATTGTTTGTCTGTTTGATCAAAAAATATCAAAAAAACTTGAAAACATTTTTTTACGTTTTTTGAAATTTTCAAAACTTGTGGAATGACAGGCCCGCCGGGCCGGGCCTCCAAAATTCGGGAAAAAGCCCGGCCCGGCCCGTTACAAGTATGCGGTTCAGTGTACGCCTAAAATATAAAACAAAAACGGAAAATTCTGGAAAAAATTCCAGTGAAATTTCCACGTTTTCCACTGAAATTTTTTCCAGAATAGTCGGTTTTTCGTTTCATATTTTAGGCTTAAACTGAACCGCCGTTTCATTTTCTATTTCGACACGCGACGCGCCGTGCCCAAACGAAACTTTGGATTTCCCCCCAAAATCCTCAAATTTCCAGTTTCTCCAACGCCGCGATCAATTACAATGGGAAGTTCTGGCCGCAGCCACCACCACCGCTGTGCTCTTGGCCGCGGGATCAATGTATAAACGGAAAGATTTGATCATTCCAATCGTTCCACTGATAATGGGAGTCGGTTATCGATACGACGTGGCACATGGAGACAATCGGCAATTAGTGAGAGAAGACGTGGAGAAAGTGTTGAAGACGCCAGCCGATTTACAAATGCTTCCCCCGATTACGTTGAAGGAAATCGACGAATTTAGGAATTTGCATTTTCAGCGATAAATGATATTTTTTTGTTATGATTGTAATAATTATTTGAATCTTTAGGTGCTGTTAGTTCCGTTCATTGTTTTTTTTTCATTCAAAACATTATTAAAAATCTTTTTTCTGCTTAAAATGTTTTCGGTGAACTTTCTTTTCAGATTTTATATACAGCCAGCGAGAATTCATTGAAAAACCCAGAAAAATCAGAAACTGAGGATATTCATTGAAAAATACTGTTATTGACAATGTTAAACTGTGTTCCACGCTCTTGAAGGCATGGAAAACGTTTATATGCTTGAATCTTCCAAAAAATAAATCGGAGAAAAACGCTCAAAAAATGATGAAATGTCCTTAATGAGGTCGTTGACCTAAGCCCCGCCCACACTGCACGCAAAGTATAGTGGACGGAGGAACCCGGGAGATGTCGGTACAACCAAAACACCTCACTATAAAATGGAAATCGTTTGCGTTGTCTTTCGGCGTACATCAAACAATCTCTTCTGAGTCGGCTGAGATCCTAAGGATGGTTGGCAGGCAGGGGAGCTCCCAGGTTAGTATGCATACTTCCTAGAGACTCAGAAGAGATTGTGTGATGGAAACCCTCGAGATAACCGCGGGTACGTCCCGGGAATTATCTGAGCTTTGAACGGCCTGAACTAGATCCGAAGTATAATTTTGGAAAAATGTTTAATTTTCGTCTTCAGCTTTTTACAGCTTTTCGTCCGTCCGTTTTCCGTCCGTTTTCGTCCGTTTTTCGTCCGTCCGTTTTTCTTTTAACTTGTGTGTGAAGAATCTTCTTGGTGACCTTATCGGTTGGAGGCACGAATTTGTATAAAAATTATTTATTCTCAACGTTTTGGCTTTATGCCATCTTCAGGAGAATAGGACAATTACCTACAAAAATGAGAATAGAAGAAGTGTGAACCGGTGTAGGGATGAGTGAGGTAGAGGTAGAGAAAACCGTAAAAATGAAAGGTAATAAGGAACCATAAAGAACTGGGATGAAAAGACAAAATTTTTTGTTTTTCGTCCGTTTTTCGTCCGTTTTCCGTCTGTTTTCTGTCCGTTCGTCCGTCAGGTTCGACCGTCAGGTTTTTTCGTCAGGTTTGACCGCGTTGCGTCGCCATACGGTCGGACCTAACGGTCGAATCAGACGGTTGAACCTGACGGTCGACCCAGAGGGTTGAACATGATGGACGAACCTGACGACGAACCTGACGAACTACACGGACAAACCACACGAACGAACCTCACAAACGAACCACACGGACGAATCTAACGGACATCTCACACGGACGAACCACACGGACGAACCTCACGGACGAATCTCACAGACGAACCATATAATAATTCCAAGCATTTCTCCCTTTCGTTGTAAGACTGAATAATTATTGGCTTGAAACTAAGAAAACATGAAAAAATTGTGAAAAGGTTCTTCCAAAAAAGTCCCAGTATTAAAAAAAAATTCAATCACATTTTTTTGACATTTTTCCCCAGTACACTTGCAGATGTTTCGTCACTGGTCACCCCAAAAAAATCTCACAAATCAAATTGCTTCTATTCAAGCTTAGACACTAAACGAAACGATCAAACTTCTGTGTAGGCTGCTGAAACTATTTGAGATACTCGAAAATAATATTTTTATTCGAGTTCCTTGGAAAACATCTGATAAATAGCTGAATTACTGGAGATTAATGTCAATAAAAAGTCAGAAAAATTCTAGAAACAACAGAGGCGGAACTCGGTTTTTCAGTGAAGCGAGAAACTGAGTCAACTGGAAAGAAAAAGAAGAAGATGAAACATATTTCCTTATTCCACTAACGAAGTATCTTCATAATCAGTCTCTCTGGCTGACTGCAGGTGTTTAGTATTCTGAAAATAATTATTTATTATTTTTCCTTATTTTATTTTTTGAATTCCCTCCCAAATGGTCGTTATCATCCTCAACTCTTCCAACACCACTTATTGGATCCCCGCTTATTCTCTCAACGACACCGTTTACCATTCCTACCTTTTCTACATCTTTGCCTTTGTTCAAATATCGATTTATATATTTACTGGCTACTTAACCGTTAGAACTTGCTTTATTTTTTTCCGCATTAAAGTGTTCCATGAGAATATGAATATTCTAATGGCCTGGTTTTTGTGCCAATGGTTTGAGGCTATACTGGCCAAATGCGTAGTTACTCCATATCAAATTGGCCTTATTTCAATTGTCATGGACCCGGAAAAAGTGTATTATGATTGGTGGGCGGAGGACAAAGAGGATTTGGTGCCAATTCGAGAAAATGCAAAAATCTTGCCCTTACTGGTCTCCAGCTATTTTATATGGCATTATTTATATTCTATACTGTTCTCTGTATTAGCCATTGGTCTTGAAAGAGTCGCTGCTACGTATTATATTCAGTGAGTTTCGGTCCTACGTGTTATTTTGTAAGCAGGTGGAACCATTTGGGGGGGGGGGGGGGAGTTGTGCTAATATCAGAGCTTGAATTCAAATGTTAGAACAAAGGGGCATGTGGAAAATGAAGTGGGAGGAAAAATAAATGAGGTTATGGAAATCTTTAAATTGTATTTTGGTGTAGTACAGTACCAGGGGTGTGCGGAACGGAATTCCCAAGTCTGAAGATTTTGAAAAAATTCATTTCAGACACTTCAGACCAGGTAATTAGTCCCAAACGTCACTACTGTAAGCGATCTACACTATTGTAAACGACGAACTTTGAGCTCCATTATCTCGGTTCATTCAAAAGATATCAAACATGTGTCCACTGATAAAACGTTTGTCATATCATCAAAAATATTATTTCAGTAATTAACTTTTTGATATCATTCACAGGAACCGAGATAAATTGTCTTAAAGGGGGACTCTGACCAAAAATTTTTATTGCATTAAAATGTGTTAAAAGTTATCTATTTTCCGAATATTATTGCGAAAAAATTTTTAAAAAATCCGAAATCCCCGAAAAACGGCGTTGAAAAGTAAGAAAATTCAAAAAAAGGTGCCGCCGAGGGACGAGGATTTTCAGTGAGAAACCTAGGCCACGGCAGCGGGCGCCTTTCCTACGTGGCAATTTTTCCGGATTTTTTTCAATTTCATGTCCGGCAGGTAA
>NC_013486.2:12090253-12113172 GCF_000004555.2 Caenorhabditis briggsae | reverse complement strand
CAGGTAAAAAACGTAAAAAACCACTGTCGGCGACTTGAAAAAAAGGCTGTCAGGTGCCGTGGCCTAGGTTTCTCACTGAAAATCCTCGTCCCCCGGCGGCACCTTTTTTTGAATTTTCTTCCTTTTCAACGCCGTTTTTCGGGGATTTTGGATTTTTTTTGAATTTTTTCGCAATAATATTCGGAAAATAGATAACTTTTAACACATTTTAATGCGATAAAATTTTTTGGTCGGAGTCCCCCTTTAAAGTTGGAAGTTGGGGGTGGCGTTCTATTTCAATTGAAGAGAACTTTGGGTGTCAACATAAGTGCTAATGCTTGGTCTGAGAACCTTATTTTTGTAGCTAGCAACTTTTAAAAAGCTTCAATTAAAATAGCTTTAAGCAACAGCCAAACAAGAACATCCTTCAGAAAATTTGAAAAGATAGTGACCAGTTTTTTTAGAAATTTCAAAAATTTCGAAATCTCATTTCTTGACTACTTTTTTGGACAATGTTCTCAAACGGAGATGTCGTTCGATTTAAAGGAGGCCAGACATCAAAATAAAAGTTTTCCTGATATTTTGCCTAGAGAACCCCCATGAGGGGTTGAACTCCACAGGTCCTGGGCCGCATACGCATAATGGATGGGCGACGGAGGACGCGCCGATGAATTGGGTACAGGGAAAGGACGCCGGTATGGGGCATATACGGGGCATATGGGGCACACCGCCGCCGCAAAGCATCTCCTCGCCTGGCTTGCTGGCACTCGATGAAATGAACTAAAACGTTGGTTGGGGGTTCCTAGAAGTATCAGTTAAGTTCTATTGTAATGTGATTTTGTTCAGGTCTTCCGATTTCGTACTTTTCCTTTATTATTCCATATTCTTTTATATTTTGAACGACATATTACTGATTTTTTGAAACTCAATGTTTTGGTTTTGAAAAAGACTTATGACAGTTTCCATTTAAATTTGATATGCAATCAAAAACAGAAGAAAATGGGAAAAAATTCGCTAAGAATTGTTTTTTTTCATTTGTTCAAAAAATGTCTCACTTTCACTTTTTTTGAAATTGCATGAAAAATTGAAAATTTGTATAATTTACATTTTGTAATTATTGTATACTTACCAACTTACCTTTTACTCCACCTGAAAATACGATTTTCACAATAATTACAAAGTGAAATCAAAAAATCTCAATATCACCTATTTTGGCGAAAAACATAGCAATTGACGAGTGAAAGACATGTTTCTGCAAGAATTCAGCGATTTTTTATTCTGCCATAGCTCTTTTTCACAAAAAACATCGAAGGAATAATCGAAAAACCAGAAATGTAGGCTCGAATTGACGAAAAATTGACAAAGTGGCCGGTGTGGATTTACGGTAAAAAATGCGCGCATCCGGGATTTCGGAGTGTTGTAGTCGGCCTACCGTATCAGACCCATATCGCACATATCGCCCACCCACCCAGAATCCATCTAGGATACGCGCGCATTCGGAACACTCGATTCAGCCTCTCCCGCATCGCACACATATGAGACTCATCGCAGCTCGTTGTTCGCGATATGTGTCAAACGGACTTCTAGAGAATCGCATATGGATCGGGCCCTTTATGCGCATCATCGCCCAGGACCTGTGTCATGACAGGCAGCTCAGGGGTACATCGCCGCTACCGGCTGAGCTACAGGGGCGCAAAAACGGCTGAAGACCGATGGCCTACATAAGCGCGGCGCCATTTCGTCCCCCAAACTGTCCCCCAAAATTTTTGCTGTCTCGACTCCTTTAAAAATGACACAAAAAACAAGCAATCAAATTTGGAGTGCGAAAAAAACCAATAATTCATCTGTGAATTGGCCAAGTTTCAAATTATTTGATCAACTTTCAGCTGAGTTATCGCATGTCAAAGTTGTTTCCTCTCATGAAAATCACAAAAAAATTTTACACAGTTCATCTTTGTCCAATCATAACAATACCTAGACTTGAGGAATCGCTTTGAAAGTTTCAGTAGCTTTGAATCAAACGTAAAGTTATATTTCTACCAGTTTTCGTGCTTCCAAGATGCCTATGTCTACAGATATACTCGTACATATTTATCAGTCCGGGTGATTAATTAAAACTCTCTAAACTTTAAAACCCCCTCACTTTTCAATTTCACTTCCGCTACTCAGACAAACACCTACATCAATATCAACTTTTTTTTGAACCCAGAACTGAACCCTTTCATTCATTTAATCAACGTTTTACAGAGACTACGAAAATGTCCGTCGACGTCATATTCCTGTTCTCCTAATTATTGCAACAAATTGCATTTCAATTCCATATGCTTTTGAAACACTGAATAATCAAGTATCTCTAATTTTAACTTGTATTCAAAGTTTCATGAATGGGGCGATTATTTTTTTTGGGTATCTAGTTCTATGGAGAGTTAATATAGTCTGGAGAGATAGGATAAGCAGTTTGAAATGGTCACATAATGAGAAGTATTCGTTGGCGAGGAAGTTTCAAATCGAGGAGAATATTAAAAGTTTGAGGGTGAGTTTTGCGAATTTGCTCTATTGATGTACAACAACGGTCAATCAGATAGTTGATGATTTTGAGCCATTTTTCCCATTTTTGTAACTATTAAATTTCCTACAATTCTGTCTAAAAATGATATTTCTAACGCTTCTAGGAGCCGAGATAGACCGGCTTCAAGTTTTGGAAACTAGAGGCGCAGACGACGAGACACGCTGCGTCTCTAACCTCAAAAACTTCAAATGGTCGTATCTCGAGTTCTAGATGAGCTAAAAATCGGTATTCGGAGAGAATTGCACGGTTTGAAATGAATTTTCAGATTATTTGTGGATTTCTGAAAAACGCATGTCTTTTTTCACGGTATCAGTAGAAAACCAGATAAAAAGGGGTGTCCTCTAGAAATCAACAAAGAATGAACTTTCGAAAAATTCTGCAAATGCAAAGTTTTTAATGTATATCTGCTTTACACCCTACAAAATTTTCAAAGCGATCGGAGACTTGACAGCCGATCTCCAGACTCTTGAAAATTGTCAAAAAGAATTTTAACAAATTAAGATCTTTTTATAAATAATCTGAAAATCCATTTCAAACCGTTCAATTCTGTTTGAAAAAATTTTCTAGCTCATCCAGAAATCGAGATACGTGCATTTGAAGTTTCCAAGAGTAGAGACGCACCGTCCCTCGTCGTCTGCGTCTCTAGCCCTCTGAAAAACTGAAAACTATGTTTCTGTATTTCAAAGTGATTGGAAACTTCACAGCCGAGCTCCAGATTCCTGAGAATGGTCAAAATCAAAGGTACTGTATGTTCTGAAAATTTCAGCTCGCTCGAAAGCTGGTTATCTCTGCTGTAATTTTCATCTCCGTCGTCATTGTTCTTCTAATTTGTCTCGGCTTCGAATTGACTCATGGATATGACACATTCTTTGTTTACGCATTGGACAACGCCATTTTTTTGTAAGTCTCTGTAACCATATTCTAAAAATTAACGTCCGAAAATTTCCAGGCCCGCCTTGGTGATGTGTATGACTTTGCTGTGTTGCTCGCCGTCATGGAAGGAAAAGTTTTTGAATGGAATTCCGAGATTCCGGAGGAGATTCCCGAATTCAAAAATTTCTCATTTACAAGTAGTACGGGAGACGAAATCATCGGCTGTGAAGGAAACGGAAGTGTACTTTGAGCAATTAAAAAATGCATGGACATAAATTTTGTTGGGTTACTGTAATAAAGTTTTTTTTAAATTGAAATTGGGTTGTTATTCAAATTTTGGGAAGCCAGTAACATCGGAATTTCTTCATAATCTCAGAATTTCAAAACTTCGGAACTTCAAAATTTTCGAATTTCAGAATTTCAGACTCTCCGAATCTCGAAATCTCGGCATTTCCGAAGCTCAGAATCTCAAAATCTCAGTATCTCAGAATCTCAGAATCTCCGAATCCTAGAATTTCGGATTTTCAGAATCTCAGAATTTCACATTCTCTAAGAGTATCTGAATTTGAAATCTTCAGAATCTCAGAATCTCAGAATCTTAAAATCTCAAAACTTCAAAACTTCAAGATTTCGTAATTTTAGAATTTGATGATTGCAGAATATCTGAATCTCAGAATCTAAGCTTCTAAGAATTTTAGATTTTTAGAAAAATTCGTGAATATCAATAATTCCGAATTTCAGAATTGAAAATTTTCCGAATTCCAGAATCTCAGCGTTCTTGAGTTTCAGAACGAATTTTAGAATTTCAGTCTTTCGAAGTTTAATAATTTCGAAATATAAGAATTCCAGAATATCAGTATTTCAGAATCTCAGAGTTTCAGTTTTTCAGAATTTCAGAATTTCAGAATTTCAGAATAACATAATTCTAGAATAACAGAATTTCAGGATAACAGAATTTCAGAATCATCTATTTTTGTCTTCATCAGTACCAGGAAACCCAGGTCTTGGTATCAAAATTCATAATTCTACAAAACAAAAATTTTCAGTTCTTCTCATTTTTTGATCAGAAGACGTCGACAAGGCATTACATCGTCTGTTTTGCGAACAGGTGAAAAGAATAGCTAGCTCCTTATACATTTTCCAATTTTTTTTCATTATTATCAGCATAATTTTTCCTTCATTTCCCTTCAAAAGCCACTATGATTATTGCCATACAAAATTCATCTGAAACCCTTTGGATTCCAGTTTTCTCTTTAAATGATAGAGCATTCGAATCTCCAATTTATATAATTTTCGCTATTTTTCAACTAATTATCTACTTAATTACTGCCTACGTAATTATTCGGACCTGCTCAATCTTCCTATCCATCCGAATATTCCACGAGAACAAAAATTATCTGATGGCAGTATTTTTATTCCAATGGTTTGAAGCAATTCTAGCCAAATCTGTGATGATTCCCTATCAAATTGGTCTAATTGTAATTGGAAATGACCCAAAAAAGTCGTTCTATTCGTGGTGGAGCTCTTCGGAGCAGGAAATGGCTTTTGTGAAAAATACGCAAGAGATACTTCCTTTGTACATTGCTAGCTACGTTTTTCGTCATTATATGTTTTCAATGTTTTTTGGAATTATGGCCATTGGGTTTGAGAGAGCATGTGCAACTTATTATATTCAGTGAGTAGTGAATGGGAGGTGATATCTGGGATAGTGGTTTTCAGATGGTTATAGATTAAAAAATCAGGAGCCGGGAATCTTTTTTGTACTTGGTCCGGCAGATGAAAATAGCTTTTGTACCGATTTTTAATTGACCAACATAGTATTAAATTCCAAGGTTCCAAGATTCTTAAAGGTGAGGGGACAGGAGATTTTTCGTAGTTTTTTTGTAGCTAGAGTATGCATTCTACCGTCACGGTGTACAACGCTAAATGTCACTCTGCGTACAGCTGTCGTCCTCGCTTTTATGTATGCAATCGGGCGTGCGCTATCTCTTTGCCCGCGTAGCTCAGTCGGTAGCGGCGCCGCACCCTCAATCATCGCCCTCACAAGTTCAACTCCTCGAGGGGCATCTTTGAACGGATTTTCGAGAACATTATTTTTTCATGTCCCCCCACCTTTAAACACTGAAAATCTGAAATTCTGAGATTGAATCCGAAAACTTCAGCAATCCTTAGTTTTTCAATAAAACAAAAAGCCAGAAACTACAGTAATCCCCATTTCGAATATTTCAAATGACTTCAGAAACAAAAGTAATCCTCAATTTTTCAAAAAAAAGACTCAATCCAAGAACTACAGTAATCCTTAATTTTTTTTTTTGAAAATGATTCCGAAAATTACAGAAACCTTCAGTTCTTTAATTAGTAGATACAGTACCAACAAGCTACACTTACAAGCTACAAACTACAAGCTAGCTAAAGAAGCTACAAAAATTGATAATGTGTCTCAATCATCTGTGTTACTGTACTTCTAAAAAATTTCAGAGACTACGAATGCGTCCGCCGTCGTCACATCCCTATATTCCTTATCATTTTCGTCAATTTTACAACAATCCCTTATGCCTATTTTTTAATCCATAACATGATCCCATTTATGGTTGTCTACGCACATTGGGCTTTTTGTATTATTTCAGTCTTTGTCGGATATTTTGTCATTTTAAAAATCAATTTTGGATTCCGAAATCAGTTGAAGAAGAACTGCGATCATCGGAAATATACGCTGGCTAGAAAATTTCAAGTGGAGGAGAACATTAGAAGTTTGACTGTGAGTTTCAAACCTGTAATAGAAGGGCACCCTCTCTTAACCAGCTTTGAGCTGCAAAAACGCGCTTTTCGGGTGATTTTTGGCCAGTTTTGAGTATCTCAAAATTTTGGAGGGTGTAAAACTGACCTAGATTGAAAACTTTTCATTTATAGAATTTTTCGAAAATCCCTTTTATTTTTGATTTCTGAAAGAGCCCCATTTTGGCCGATTTTTGAACTGAAAAAGTAAAAAACAGTTCCTTCAAAAATCGGCAAATAACTGGAAAACAACACATTTGAAAAAAAAACTGTAAATGCAAATTTTTCAATTTAGGTCTGTTTTACGCTTTTGAAAATTTTCAAAATGATCAAAAACTTCAATTCCGAGATCCAGACTGCTGAAAATGGTCAAAATGACCGAAAATCAACTGAAAAACGCGTTTTTGTTTATCTTATCGACCGGATGCTGTATCTCAGTTCCTGTCAAAGATATCGGAAAGTTGTCAACTGATCAATTTTCCATCATAATATTACCAACATGTTATCAGTTGATACATTTTTGTTATCTTTTATAGGAGCCGAGATAAATTGAGCCCAAACTTGACTAAGAATTTTCAGATTGCCAGAAAATCCGTCTACGTGATTATGGTTTACATTTTTCTGTGTCTTTTATTTTTCAAAATTCTGATGAGTGGGATCTTACCAGAATATAACATAGTTTTAGTTCATATTCTGGATAGTCTCTTGATGTTGTAAGTTGACATTCAAATCTTTTAAGATATTTTTTGATAAAAAATTTTTCAGACCCGCTCTTGTGATGTGTATCTCTTTACTCTTATCCTGCCCTTCGTGGAAAGAAGAATTCCTAAAAAATCTGCCGATAATTGGAAATCATAGAAGTTCAAGAATTGGAAATTATGACTTCCGCCAGAAAAAATCAGTGGTTTCTGAGTCGGAAGTGTATTTCGAGCAGTTGAAAAGTTCCTGGAATTGCTGAAAACAACCTGCGATTCCCAGAAATCTAATAAAATTCTGTGAATGTTTAAAGGTGGGGGGACAGGAGATTTTACGGGGGATTTTCGGGGCCAGAGTATGCATTCTACCGTCACGGTGTACAACGCTTAATGTCACTCTGCGTACAGCTGTCGTCCTCGCCTTTATGTATGCAATCGGGCGACCGCTTTCTCTTTGCCCGTGTAGCTCAGTCGGTAGCGGCGCCGCACCCTCAATGCTCGTCCCACACGTTCAACTCCTCGAGAGGCATATTTAAACGAAATTTCGAGAACATTATTTTTTCATGTCCCCCCACCTTTAAATGAAGTTATTTTAAAGGTGGGGGGACATGAAAAAAATAATTTTCTCGAAATTCCGTTCAAAGATGCCCCTCGAGGAGTTGAACTTGTGAGGACGATGATTGAGGGTGCGGCGCCGCTACCGACTGAGCCACACGGGTAAAGAGAAAGCGCACGCCCGATTGCATACATAAAGGCGAGGACGACAGATGTACGCAGAGTGACATTAAGCGTTGTACACCGTTACGGTAGAATGCATACTCTAGCTACAAAAAAAACTACGAAAAATCTCCTGTCCCCCCACCTTTAAGTGAAAATTTTCAAAATTGAAATTAAATTAATAATTTTTTTATTAAAATTTTTTTAACTGAGTTTTGATTGTCTGAAACATTTCCTAATGGAAAATATATAACGTTCCAGTTGAAAAATTTCTAGAGAGCAAAGGTGCTTCTAGACTTTCTATGGCATGTTTGACGAGAGTCCATTTTGAAGTTTCTGACTTTTAAAAAACTTTGCTTCCTTGTTCCCAGACTTTCCAACTTGTTTTTCATTTTCCAAAACTTGCCCAAATTTTGGCAAAAATTTGCACAAAACTTGGGTAAAGGTTGCCCAAAACTTTCCAAAAACTTGTCTAAAGCTTACCCAAAGTTTGCTCAAAACTTAGCCAAAAATTACCCAAAACTTGCCAAAAATTTGTCGAAAGCTTGCCTAAAGCGTGCCCAAAACTTGGCTGAAACTTGCCCAAAAACTTGCCTAAAGCTTGACCAAATCTTGCCAAAACTTGTCCAAAACTTGCCTCAAGCTTCCCTTAAACTTGCCCACAACTTCCCCCAAGCTTGCCAAAAGACTTGAACAAAGCATGCCCAAAACTTGGCTGAGCTTGTTCAAAGTTTGCTCAAACCTTGCTGAAATCTTGCCCAAATCTTTTCTAAAGCTTGCCCAAAACCTGCCCGAAATGTGTCCAAAACTTGCCCAAAACTTGCCCAAATCTTTTCTAAAGCTTGCCCAAAACTTGCCTAAAGCTTATTCAGTTGTCCAAAGTTTCTCCAAAAGTTGTCCAAAGTTGTCCAAAGTTTCTCCAAAAGTTGTCCAAAGTTGTCCAAAGTTTCTCCATAAGTTTAAAGATTGCCCAACACTTGCCCAACCAAAATTTTCCCAAGACTTGCCCAAAAGTGGGCTTAAGCTTGCACAAAACTTGCCCAAAACTTGCCTAGAAGTTGCCTAAAGCTTGCACGAAAATTGCCTTAAGCCTGCCCAAAATGTGTCTAAAATATGGCTAAAGCTAAGCTCACCCAAAGCTTGCCCATAACTAAACTGAAACCATGACAAAACTTGCCTAAAACTTGCCCAAAACTTGCCCAAAACTTGCCCAAAGCTTACCCAAAACTTGCCCAAATCTTGGCCGAAGATTGCCCTAAACTTGCCCAAAACTGGGTTAAAGATTTCAAAAATTTTATTCCTTCTATTTGTAGCCATTTTCCAACCCCACCCACCATAAATTGTTTTTTTCCACCCCTAGCACCTGCTGTGTATTTTTTCATATGTTCCCCGTTTTTTTTCAGATTGCTAACCCGTTATATTTTGCTCTCTGTTTCCATGATTGTATCCTTTTACAACTCATCTGACCTTCTCTGGCTTCCAGTTTATTCGATAAACGATCGAATTCATGAATCCTCATTTTATGTCATTCTCGGATGTTTTCAAATTGTTATCTACTGTTTCACTGGTTATGTAATCATCAAAACTTGCTCAATATTCCTCCGAATCAAGCTCTTCCATGAAAATATCAATATTCTAATGACTTGGTTTCTGTGCCAATGGTTTGAGGCCATTCTAGCGAAATGTGTCATAATTCCTTTAACATTGATATTATCAGTTTCGCTTTTTTTCATATATATTTTTTCTCAATTTTCAGCTTTTCCAGAAAACATTTTTTTTCCAGATGACTGAAAGAGAATTCACTCTGAAACATATATTCACTGATGTTGAGAAATTCGAGCAAAATCAAGATCTCTTTAGTCCAAAAAAAGAAAATTTTGGAGTCATATGGTAGGTCTTATTGCTCATTTTTTAAATTATATTTGTATGTGAATTCAATTTTAGGAAAATTAGAATCCGGAAACATAACGAACACCTCGCAATGTTTTTATGCGCAAATGTGACGGGAAATCAAGAAATTCACACTAATTATATCCTGAGAAGGGAAAAAATCATTCAAAGTCTAGGAGTGATTTATTCAAAAATAATGGGGACGACTGGGATAGTTGGGGTTGGTTCTATTTTATTGAATGGAGAACTTTGGAAGATGAATATCTGGATGATGGAAAAATGGAAGTGGAACTTCATGTGAAAATAAATAAAATGTATGGATTTCCAAGAGAAGAATTAAGAAGCTTTGGGGAGGAAATGAAACAATTCTCCGATGTCACATTGAAAGTAAAAGAGCGGAAATTCTATGTTTTGAAGTTGGTGAGTCATTTTTTCAGTTTTTGATTTTCATCTATTCAACTTTTTCAGTACCTCTCCTCTCATTCTCCATATTTTGCAACTTTATTTTTGGGAAGATTTCAAGAATCTGAAAAATCAGAAATCGAATTAAAAGATGTCAATCCTCAAGACTTCCAATACTATCTTGAAGTTCTACATCTAGAAAATGGAATCGATGGTGGGTTACTGTACTTACCGTATATTTTGAAAAGAGCAATTTCAGATGATACTGTCCAAGGAATTTTATCAGTGGCTGATATGTTCGACACTCCTAAAATTGTCAAAAAATGTGAAGAATTTTTGGTCAAGGAATCAAAAAAGGGATTGAAAGAAAAGTTGGAAATGGCTGGAAGTTACAGGTTGGAAGAACTGAAAGTGAGTGTTCAGAAGATAATTTTAATCTGAAAAAATTGATCTTTTCAGAAAATGTGTCTGGATCAAATCAAATCAAGAGCGGATATTAGTTCAGTTATTTCAGAGGATCCCAGTGAAATGGATCCAAAAATTCTTGCAGAGCTTCTCAAAAAAGCACTTGTTCTCAATTGAATTATTGTTCTTTGTTCGCAATTCATTAGGAATAAAAAAAAAGATCTAGATCATTTAGCAAAACGTTGGCAGGTTGTAATGAACCATAATACTGAATATATTACTCACTGAAATATTTCATACGTTGAATAAATTTGTGTTGAAAAAATGTCAAAAAATGTAAAAGACTTTCGGAACAACCTAATATTTCATCATTCACAAACAGAAAAATGATTCGGGAGAAGGGTGGGATAGAATCAGGCATCAGAATGCGATTCAGCTACAATAAGAAGTAGAGAGAATAGTGGATCGGAGTTTGAAAGTGGAATGAAAAACTTAGAGTAGAATAAAAAATTACTAGGGGGAAATCAAAAAAAAGGAGGGGGAAATCGTCGGTGGTCGGATAGTGAAGAACATAAAAAGGTGTTGAGTGATGAGAGCGTAAACGAGATAATGTAAACGGGAGAGAGAGAGATATATTGCATTTCTGGTAAGCAATAAAGATTCAGTCTGATTTTTGTTCGAGTTGCTTCATCAGAAAAGTAGCAAAGTACTCCTTGATTCCGTCCTTCGAGTTACGGTAAACTTCCATCGTCGCGTGACAGTGAAGGCAACTATCTAATAGGGCATCTTCGTTGATTTCATGATCGGCAGTGATAACGTGCAAGTGTTCGAGTCTTTGCGCTGATCCAGTCATCCACAAGCGGAAGAATCGGTTGTATTTCTTGGGTCATCCTGATTGGGTGGAGTCTCAATTTATCGTGCCGCCCATTGAACTTCTGTCCGCTGATTTCCAGAATTTTTGTCATGTGGAGCGGTAAACAAGGGCCTTGGTAAGTCACATTGCTTTTTTTTTTTTGAATTCCAATTGTATGTGAATTCAATTTTAGGAAAATTAGAATCCGGAAATATAACGAACATCTCGCAATGCATTTATACACAAGATATCTATAGTCCACAAGAAGAACATTTTGGTATCGGATGGTAGGTCTTATTGCTCATTTTTTAAATTATATTTGTATGTCAATTCAATTGCAGGAAAATAGGAATTAAAAAATGGAACGAACACCTCGTAACGTATTTATACACAAACATGCCGAGAAATCAAGAAATTCACACTAATTCTATCCTGAGAATATTTTCGAAAAACCGGGAAAAAATCATTCAAAGTCTGGGAGTGAATTATTCAAAAATAAAGGGGACTACTGGGATTATTGGGGTTGGGGCAAATTCATTGAATGGAGAACTTTGGAAGATAAATATCTGGATGATGGAAAATTGGAAGTGGAAGTTCATGTGAAAATAAATAAAATGGTTGGCTTTCCGGAAGAAACGAATGAATTTCCCAGAAAAGGCTTACGAAGTTTCGGAGAGGATATGAAACAATTCTCCAATGTCACATTGAAAGTAAAACTGGATCAGCGCAAAGACTCGAACACTTGCACGTTATCACTGCCGATCATGAAATCAACGAAGATGCCCTATTGAGATAGTTGCCTTCACTGTCACGCGACGATGGAAGTTTACCGTAACTCGAAGGACGGAATCAAGGAGTACTTTGCTACTTTTCTGATGAAGCAACTCGAACAAAAATCAGACTGAATCTTTATTGCTTACCAGAAATGCAATATATCTCTCTCTCTCCCGTTTACATTATCTCGTTTACGCTCTCATCACTCAACACCTTTTTATGTTCTTCACTATCCGACCACCGACGATTTCCCCCTCCTTTTTTTTGATTTCCCCCTAGTAATTTTTTATTCTACTCTAAGTTTTTCATTCCACTTTCAAACTCCGATCCACTATTCTCTCTACTTCTTATTGTAGCTGAATCGCATTCTGATGCCTGATTCTATCCCACCCTTCTCCCGAATCATTTTTCTGTTTGTGAATGATGAAATATTAGGTTGTTCCGAAAGTCTTTTACATTTTTTGACATTTTTTCAACACAAATTTATTAACGTATGAAATATTTCAGTGAGTAATATATTCAGTATTATGGTTCATTACAACCTGCCAACGTTTTGCTAAATGATCTAGATCTTTTTTTTTATTCCTAATGAATTGCGAACAAAGAACAATAATTCAATTGAAAACAAGTGCTTTTTTGAGAAGCTCTGCAAGAATTTTTGGATCCATTTCACTGGGATCCTCTGAAATAACTGAACTAATATCCGCTCTTGATTTGATTTGATCCAGACACATTTTCTGAAAAGATCAATTTTTTCAGATTAAAATTATCTTCTGAACACTCACTTTCAGTTCTTCCAACCTGTAACTTCCAGCCATTTCCAACTTTTCTTTCAATCCCTTTTTTGATTCCTTGACCAAAAATTCTTCACATTTTTTGACAATTTTAGGAGTGTCGAACATATCAGCCACTGATAAAATTCCTTGGACAGTATCATCTGAAATTGCTCTTTTCAAAATATACGGTAAGTACAGTAACCCACCATCGATTCCATTTTCTAGATGTAGAACTTCAAGATAGTATTGGAAGTCTTGAGGATTGACATCTTTTAATTCGATTTCTGATTTTTCAGATTCTTGAAATCTTCCCAAAAATAAAGTTGCAAAATATGGAGAATGAGAGGAGAGGTACTGAAAAAGTTGAATAGATGAAAATCAAAAACTGAAAAAATGACTCACCAACTTCAAAACATAGAATTTCCGCTCTTTTACTTTCAATGTGACATCGGAGAATTGTTTCATTTCCTCCCCAAAGCTTCTTAATTCTTCTCTTGGAAATCCATACATTTTATTTATTTTCACATGAAGTTCCACTTCCATTTTTCCATCATCCAGATATTCATCTTCCAAAGTTCTCCATTCAATAAAATAGAACCAACCCCAACTATCCCAGTCGTCCCCATTATTTTTGAATAAATCACTCCTAGACTTTGAATGATTTTTTCCCTTCTCAGGATATAATTAGTGTGAATTTCTTGATTTCCCGTCACATTTGCGCATAAAAACATTGCGAGGTGTTCGTTATGTTTCCGGATTCTAATTTTCCTAAAATTGAATTCACATACAAATATAATTTAAAAAATGAGCAATAAGACCTACCATTTGACTCCAAAATTTTCTTTTTTTGGACTAAAGAGATCTTGATTTTGCTCGAATTTCTCAACATCAGTGAATATATGTTTCAGAGTGAATTCTCTTTCAGTCATCTGAAAAAAAAAGTTTTCTGGAAAAGCTGAAAATTGAGAAAAAATATATATGAAAAAAAGCGAAACTGATAATATCAATGTTAAACGTAGAAAGTAGAAAGAGAACTGTGTAACCAAAAAGTGGGGGGGAAGGGAGAAAAAAGTTCAAAATTAGATACTTTGAGACAGTTTTTGAGAATCACAGGTAAATTTTTAAATCAGAATCATGCATTTTGAAGTTTCAGTTTTCCGATTTTGATTTTGATTTTAAGTTTTTAGTGCCCAGTTTTCTGATAATTCTTGAATTGATAAGATGAAAATGAGGTGTTTTGAAATTGAAAAAAAAAAGAAAATTGAAAAGAGAAGAGACAAACAATTGAAGAGTTAGCAAGGAAAACGGGAAATTTCAACACTGATAAGAATACAATTGATTTGATTTCATGACGTATTTGAACGAAAAGAAGTGAGAATAAATTTTTTAAAATAATTGTTTAAAAAGAGTTCTAGCATACCATATTACCCCAAGTTTTAAACTTTTGGGTGACTTTGGTTTGTAAGTAGCATATGATTGCAGTTTTGTTCATTTTTGAGCTTCATTTCTGATTTTGAAGATTCCAAGCTTTCGAATCTGAAGAAGAAAAAAACAATTATCGCGAAAGGAATTAACAAACACGCTATATCGAAAGACAATTTTTTAAATTCTTACTTAATAATTAAGCAAAAAAGAATCCGATATATTTTAGTTTTCAAAACCGAAATGAAAAAGAAAATTTTTGTATAAAAAAAGTTAAGACTAAGAAATTGTAATATTTTTTAAATGAAAATTAACACTTAGCAAGAAGAAACTGGTTATTAGAAACGAAACAGAGATGAGGAAGAATATTCTCCGCCTCCCATTGCTTATTATAAAATTCTAAAGATGTTTTTGTTTTTTAATCATAGCAAGAGAAAAAATACAAGTTTCTTAATGCTAAGTGTTAGTTGTTGTAACATGAAAAAGATGATAGAAAATTATTTTAATTAAAAATGGCTGCTTCGATTCGAGTCTTCTGGTAATAGCTAGACAACTCTCATTGAATGGTTTAAGAAAACATTGTTTTAGAAACGAACTCAATGCGCATCTTCATTGTCTCAAAGATTGTGTAACACACTAAACTATCAAGAGAGGATTCAGAAAAGTGAAAAAGAGCACCCAAATGTTACCACCGTATTTTTTTCAATAAATGTGGATGGTTTTCGAAAACGAGGATCTTCAAGGTAACAAAAAATACATGTTCCATTCCTAAATTTGAATTTATAGGGGCGAGTACTGGCCAGTTTTTCTGCCACTTTATGATGTTACGGGGTGAAGGAACTTTTCGGGAATACAGTCCTCATATGATGATTCTTGCTGCAATTATGCAAACCAACAAAAAGTTGTGGCCGACTGATTTTGTATCACTATTTGAGAGGATGAGGCTAGAACTGGAGTCTATCACAAAAGATCCTTTACAAATTATTTTTGACGGCGTAGTACATAAAGTTAGATTAGAATTATTTCAATCTATTCTGGATATGGACGTCAGACTGTTCCGTGAGTTCCAACAAAAATACTCATCTTGCAGGCGTCTAGAAAAATTTGCGGTTTGCCTTCGTGGCGATCTTATGGTGGTTGCGCATATTGCTCCGTTGAAGGGACTCCAATTAAAACGAAATCAGGAAGTAAAATCTGTTGGTATCCTAGCTAACCAGTTATTGAGTACAATTCGGATGATTCTCCCCCGAGTGAGTTTATAAGTGTTCTGTACGTGTATGGTTGAACACTTCTTTCCAGAACTCATCGATTCCTTCCTACCACCGCCGTATCACAATGGATTTGATGCACAAGATTAGAATGGGCGGTAGGCAAAAAAAACAACATGAAATATAAAAAATGCATTTTTTCAGAAAGCTCTAAACTCTGCGAAAATTCCACGAGGACAGACATCTGCTAGTTTGATGAAGCCTATTCTACGCGAACCGGGACAGAAGTTCAATGGGTTTATTTAGGAGGAAGAATATGTTGTGAATATAGAGATTTCAGCTGTACAACTTTGCCTTGCCGACTCTTATGACTTTATTTACCACACCGACTCAATGGCTTTGCCTGATCTTCCTACATTGGCTGACTACTCGCCTGGTATCAGATGTTCATCTTTCGAAAAAAGAATGCGAAGATATTGATGTATTGGCACCTCTTCTGAGCAACTACGTGGGAGTTAGATTTCCAATTCTGTACACAATGAAGTTCCATGTAAGCTTATGAGTGTGAAGAAGAAAACTAATTGATTGAATTTCCAGTATCTAGTGGATCATTTGGCAAAAAGAATCCGTAAGCATGGAAGTCCATTGCTCAGCAGCGCAGCTCCATATGAGCGGCAGAATCAGACGCTAGGAAGAAGCTCGAATACCTACACAACCCGGACTATGATTAATGTTTCAAGCCGCTTCATGGCCTTGAAAAGAGCAACTTTCTCATGTTTGGCAATTGTTGAAAATTGGAACAGTGATCTGAAGATGCCTGCCACAATGCAAGCGCTTGGAAAACATCTTAATGAGGCACCTAATACTGAAAATATAGACGACTGTCCGCTGGAAAAGAAAGAAGAAGAATATCTTAATCGATATATGAAAAATAAGCCGGTTTTTCGGTAACTTTCCTTCATACATGCTGGCAAATCCTTACAATTTTTAGATCCTCATGGTCCAATGGAAGAAAACAGTTTTCAGTAAGGAGAAAATGTAGTGATCGTCTCGTTCATAACTGCTACATTTACTATTTCAACAAAAATATGGATGTAGAATTCGGAAGTATCGAAAGAATTTTCATAGATGAGAAGGATCGATTTATGATTTTACTCCAAAGATTCGAAACCAGAAATCCATTTGATTATTTAACAACGAATTTAAGCAACTTTGCTCAGTGGCATAATTTGAAAATTGATTGGAACTCCTCTAACACCTTTTTCCGTCAAATTGTAGGCTGTTCTTATTCTATTGTTGACGCTCGTTATCTTGAAGGCTATGTCACAGTTCTTGAATTTTCCGGTTTCTCGTTTGTATCAAGAATTTGAATCATGTTCTCAAACTTTTGTTCTATTCAGTATTATTTTATGTGCTCGTTCCTTCTTTGTACCTTTACAACTTTTTAGGTCGGTTTCTAACCTATTTTTCAGAAAAACCATGGGTAAGAAAAAGAATGAAGTCACAAAACTTCTAGAAAGCTTTGGTGAAACCTCAAAAATGGAAACCGAGCGGAGCAGAAAAAGAAAAGGATTGCATAAGGAAGGTCCACAGCCAGAAAGAAAATTTGGAGCAATTATTAAGACCGAAAACACGAACATTTTTCGAGCATCGGAAAATAACAATCCAATTTTCAACAATCCCGAAGAAGCTCAAAAGAAATATCCGAATTTCAAACCGTATGATGTCACTCCTCTAGTTGACAAAGTTGTATCTTCTGACGAATCCTCAAACAACTCCGTAGAAATGGATGACAGAAACGAATCGGATTCAATGGATAATGCGAGAAATGTTCACCAAATGAGCAACAGTTCGTTCAGTCTGTCACAACACTTAGGAAAAAACATAAAAGAAGAGCCTCCGATTGGTAAAACATTTCCTTTTTTTCAAGGAATGTTTCGTTTTTTTCAGAGAGACTGGAGGCTGCCATTAAAACTGGAAACCCACTATCAATCGGACAAGTACTTCGCGAAGGATTTTCCAAAAAAACACTGACAGAAGTGCAAGTGGAGGTAGAATTCAAACTCATGTTTTATTTCTCAATGCATGGTTTCAGGAGCTGTGTAGAAGCGTCCCAAAACCAGCAATATCTCTTCTTCAGTTCTACAACGATTATGAACAATCTACACCAGAAGATCGTGCTGCTATTCCAATTGGGCAACGTCTTTTGGTGTGCAACTGAGTTTCTTTTCCGGTAAAAAACTTGTATACTTGCAGACCAAAATTGCAATGCTCGAAAGCAGATCTGTCGACAAGCTACAAGCATCCGTGAATTCGCTGGCATCTTCATTTGTTCAACATACTAAAGTTGCGATGTTGGTGAAAAGAACACTTCTAAGAACTCATACAACTGAAGCCACAGATAATTTTCCGAAAATTAAATTATCCGCAGCATATGCTCGAACGAATTTGATTGGAGATAATGGATTTTCACAAATGACGTACTTCTTGACCAAATTGTTTTCCAATGTGAGCATATTCAAGATTCCAGTTTAAAGTTAAACTTCAGTTGCTCACTCCCAATTATGCAATCTGGAAGTACACGTATAGACCAAGATGCATTAGACCCGCTGATAAGCATTTCGAATTGTTTCCAAAACAGATTGCAGACAAGCTTATTGGTAAAAGTCAATACTAAGCTAAATATAAATATCCAATTTTTTAGACTTCGCTTTTGACTGCATTGGAATTTACCTTCCCGATGACCTACTGCATGGTCCTATTGATCCATTGCACCCGTGAGAATATCAGTATTGTTTTCAATCAAATGCCAATGTTTCAGTTTTCTTGATGAGCTAGATGATGATTGCGATGCCACAAAAGAAGTCGAGAGACGTCGAGCCGAGAGTGAATTAGTCTCACAGACTATGCAATCAGCGATTGGTCACATGTTGTCAGTTTAATATATTAACCAAATCCATACGAACTTTGTTTTTAGGAACTACATTCGAGATTATCATCTTGATATTCGTACCGGTTCACTGGAGAGTTGTAAGGTTTGTTTTGACTGCTGCTTTGCTTATAAAATGACTTCAACTTCAGAACCGAAAAACCTGTGAAAACCATCTATCATGAAAAGACGTCAAAATATTCAGAGAAAAGTGTCGTGCTGAAAACAAAAATCCAGACGACTTTGAGCCGGCAGATCTCATTGGATTGTAAGCAACAATATAATCAATACAATTACTTTTGCATTTTTTCAGAGCACCAAAGTGATTACTACTGCCTAGTGAAGACTACAAGTGACAACTTCACATCATGATTCAACTTTCATCTAACACACAATCATTGTTTTTTCTTTTTTGTTGTTCGCTTCATTATCTTTTTTCTTCTGTCCGCTATTGGATTTTTAAAAAATAAATCCTATTTACCAAATTGATTTGGACAGAATTTTCAGATTTTTTTAGAGCCTACAGTCCGATTTCGTGTGAGCGACGCGTAACTTGCGCGTAGGTTTGGCGTCTTTTGGGCGGTCGCTGGGCGGCTTCTACAGAAAACTAAAGCGACATCCGCCATGACGCAGCTCAGAAGCCACTTTAATCCAGCCCAAAAGTTGCGGGCAACAGCCGAGTTTTTTGGTTATTCGATTATCTTTAAAAATGTTGGAAGATATATTCTGAAAATTCAGAATTCGCCGATGTTTCTGATTGACGCTTTTTCGTGAGAAACTGGGAAAAAAAATCGTGAGAAAACCCAAAAACTCTGATCGTTGATTCTCAAAAGATGACATGACTTTTTGAACTTTTCAGAAACATGTCTGTTCTTCTTCACTCATCACAATTTTTTGTTCCGCTTCGCTCAAAATTCAGTTTTTGACCGAAGAATTTTTTAAAAAGTGATATGGATCTTTGTAGTTTTTCTGTGACGGTATAACACCTGTTTTTGATATCACCCGCTTTCAGTAATTTAAGATTCTGATAAACCAAATGAATTTAAAGTTGAACTTTATTTGGACCGGTTTTTTATATTTATCGAATTTTCCGAGTTACAGATCTGCGATTAACAAGTTGCGTAAACTAAAAAGCAAAAAATGTCCAACAGGTGTAAAAATCCAAGAATCCAGACTCTAAAAAAAGTTTCCAAGAGTCAAAGATCTTAGTTTTTGTTTCCTAATTCTTGTTATCTGAAATAAACGCTTTTTTGGTTCCTCTTCGATTTTTTTTGCAATCAGTTAGTTAATATAATTCTATAATCTGATTTTTCTAAAATATGATTTTCTGCTTTTTTGCTGTTTTTTACAATTCATATATATTTTTTTTCAGTTCTAAAATGATAATTTACGTCGAAAGCACCTCTAGCACTATCTGGCTCCCCTTATACAGTATAAATGGAAACGTGGACAATTTCTATATAGGCTTAGCAATCTTAGAGCTAATTTCCTACTGTATCACTGCTTTACTAATTCTAAAGACTTGTATAATAGTTTTTAAATCCAAAAATTTCCATGAAAATATGAATATTCTATTCATCGGTCTAATTATTCAATGGTTCGAAGCATTCGTCTGTAAAGTTTTGGTTATGCCTTATCAAGTTGGCTTTTTACAAATTACCGAAAATTCTAGCAATGTTTATATCACTTGGTGGACAGCTGATACTCAAAATATGATTGATGTCCCTAATTTTTTCACCATTTTCCCTTTATTCCTTCCTGGTTTGCTAATCTGGCACTACGTATACTCAATGTTTATAGGAGTGACATGTGTGTCTATAGAACGGGTGTGTGCGACGTATTTTATCAGGTACAGTACTGGCCATAAAGAATGCGACAACTTGTTTTTTGACGATAACTTTTTGAAAACTCAACTTTTCAACTCGAATTTTTTACTGTAGACACATTGGAAAGTTACGAAAACTTGCGTACTTGGAAATTGCATCATCTTGCAAACAAAATTTTTTTTCAATTGTTTTCATTTTTTTTTCATTTTGCATATTTTTCATGATTTTTGGTTTTTTTAAATAAAGTTGAAAGACAACTAATTGGAATTAGTTTTAGTTATTGTTTTTCAGATATGGTTAGACCATTCGGGAAAAAATCCTTCTCTGTGGACGAGCGAAAAAGCATTGTGCGTGGTCATGAACTCGGCGCGCATCCGAAGATACTTGCAACTCAGTTTAGTTGTTCTTCCAGCCAAATTTACCGTATTCTGAAGAAAAATCGAGATGATGTGAGGTTTCAATCAGCTTTCTCAACTAAATTTAACAATTTAGAATGGCGTTGTTCATCGCCAATCTCCAGGAAGACCCCGAACCACTTCCAGAAATATGGATCGGAACATTTTGCGCGCATGCCGAGAAGATCCTAGACGCACATCTACGGATATTCAACTTTCTGTGACGTCTCCAAATGAACCGGTACCATCGAGAAGAACTATTAGAAGACGTTTGCAAGTTGCTGGACTGCACGGACGAAGACCAGTCAAAAAACCACTCGTCAGTTTGAAAAACCGAAAAGCTCGCGTTGAATGGGCTAAACAGCACTTGTCCTGGGGCCCCCGTGAGTGGGCAAATCACATCTGGAGCGATGAATCGAAGTTCAATATGTTCGGAACTGATGGTATTCAGTGGATTCGACGTCCCATTGGCTCCAGGTATGCTCCACAGTACCAATGTCCAACTGTGAAACATGGAGGTGGATCTGTGATGGTTTGGGGATGCTTCTCCGACACTTCTATGGGACCATTGAAGAGAATCGTTGGAACCATGGATCGATATGTGTACGAAGACATCCTGGAGAACACAATGAGACCATGGGCAAGAGCAAATTTGGGCCGATCGTGGGTGTTCCAACAGGACAATGACCCGAAGCATACTTCGGGTCATGTCGCCAATTGGTTCAGACGTCGCCGTGTGAACCTCCTAGAATGGCCAAGTCAATCTCCAGACTTGAATCCCATCGAGCATATGTGGGAGGAGCTGGAACGCCGCCTCAAAGGAGTCAGAGCATCCAATGCCAATCAAAAGTTTGCTCAACTCGAAGCTGCTTGGAAGAGTATCCCGATGACGGTGGTTCAGACGCTCCTGGAGTCGATGCCACGTAGATGCAAGGCTGTTATCGATGCGAAAGGATACCCAACGAAATATTAAATCACTTTTTATTGTTACCTTTATTTTGTTTTTGACCTCCGGTGTTTCTTGAGCTTCTTTGTATAGATCTCCAAAAATGTCATTTTCATGAATTTTCGAAAAAAATTAATTTTCAAAAAAATTGTAGCAGAATATTAAAACCAACTTAGCCTAAAAGTTTTTGATAGTGCTGAAAAAATCTTACCAAAAATTCGGATTGAAAAGTTGAGTTTTCAAAAAGTTATCTTCAAAAAACAAGTTGTCGCATTCTTTATGGCCAGTACTGTAAGTGATCAAATTAGCTTGCAAAAAAGAATCAAAAAAAGCAAACGAAAAAGGAATTGCTCCCGGTGAGGCTCGAACTCACGACCTTCAGATTATGAGACTGACGCGCTGCCTACTGCGCTACGGAAGCATCGATTCTCCTTGAACAAAAGGCGTACACAAGTGTGTTCATTTTTCACTTTTTTTCACAGGGACTACGAGCGAACACCACGAACCTATATCGGAGTGGGTCTTCTTTTTTCGGTTCATTGTATAAGTTTTCCGTTTGCTTATTTTATGGTCAATAATCGGATACCATTTATAATTGCGGATTCTTTATGTATCATTTGTGTTGTTTTTGTATGCGTGGTGAGTGGAAAGAAGAGGATAATTTTATAAAAAAAAAGGAAAAATTTCAGATATATTTTACGTTATGGTTCATAAATATTCAGCTAGGCAAGAGATTTTCAACTCCCGGTACTTATAGACTGGCTCAACAGTTTCAGGTCAAGGAGAATATTCGTCATATTATGGCAAGTTTCTAAAATTGAAAAAAATTGAAGGATAAACGTGACCTAGAAAATTCAAAAAACTAGGTCGTGACCTAGAAAATAAAAATTAGGTCGTGACCTAGATAATTCAAAAATAAAGTCAATTTTGAAACCATTTTTTTCAGCTAGCCCGAAATATAATCTGTTGCGCTACATTTTTTGTCGCTATTGCATGTGGATTGCTCATTACAATTGTGCTCGATTTGCTCCCAATTTGGCTCAAAAACCCGGTAGCACATTGTATAGAAAATTGCATATTTTTGTAAGGAAGTCTTATCTAAAATATAGATAGAGCAACAATTTCCAGAAACCCTTTGCTCATCTGTTCTGTGGCAATAATCAGTGTACCCTCATGGAAAAAGGAGTTTATTGAAGGAATTCCGTTTTTGAAGAAAATTCGAAATGAGCCGAAAAATTCACAAAGTGTGTTGAATCCGGAAGATGAGACGAGAGAATACTTCAATCAGTTGAGAAATGCATGGCTGTGAAAACCTTGAATAAATATGTTATAGTCTTATTTTTCCACTATTTAAGGGCCATCAGTAAACTACAGAACTCTAATTTATAGCACCGGTCAATAAGATGTAAAAAACTTACTTTTAGTTAATTTTTACAGATTTTTTCCTAATGAGTATGAGCACTACGATATTCAGATGACTTTGAT
>NC_013486.2:12030176-12086178 GCF_000004555.2 Caenorhabditis briggsae | reverse complement strand
TATTGTCGATTTCCATAGAATAATAAAATTGCCATGATATCAAAAACAACAAAAATGAGACAACTGGAATGAAATGTACTCGATTATAAAATACCAGGTAAATAGTAGTGAGAATTATGAATTGCTGGAATAAAAATAAAAGAAAAAAGAGATAAAGCCTGGAAGTGTTTTCATAGTTCCCAATAAAATAACTTGCACAAATCCTCTCCAGAGACATTATGAACAAACAAGTGGTCATTACAAACATATAATACCAAGTTAAAAATCCTCCAAGAAATAATGGCCACGCCTCCTGGACAGATTTGATTGGGGTCATTTCTGCCATGTCATCAGTCCACCAGGATCGATAATTTGTTGAATTATCATCTACTTTCCATGTTCCAGTTAAATAAGGTGTTGTTAGAGAATTTCCGACTCCAGAAAACATCCAACTAAAAACAAAATAAGCGTAAAGAGAATTCATATTGGTGTGAAACGCTTTTGTGGTTATTATAATGTATCCAGATGTTGCAATGAACAAGAATGCGAAAATCGATAAAATGAGCTCGATAATCAAAAGACCTCGATAGAAATATGTGTCATAAGAATCGTCATCAAGGGTATAAATTGGAATCCAGATGGTGTATTCGCCATTGTTCACTGAGAATATCATTTTGAATGGGATGGGGGGAGGGGGGACTCAAACTAAAAATGATGGAAGATGTCGGATGATGGCTGAAAATATGGAATAAATCACCTGCCAGTTTGAGATGAAATATTAGAGGATTCGGAAAGAAAAGGTGACACAGAATGACGTAAAATGAACTGATTTAGCATGGGCTTCTCGAAAACTATTTGACTGGCACCACCTGTCAATTGGACCTTCACTATTTTGGAGATGCATCTTTTAGAAACCAAAGTTTTCGAAAAAAAAAACTTTGAAATCTGATAAATGTAGTAATTTACCTAGAATTTAGAATCTAGATCGAATTTAGGTAATGACACAAAAATTGGAATCTAGGTTGGGACCTAATTTGGAAGTAAAGGTCATGACATAAAAATGGGGATCTGGGCCACAACCTAAAAGTTAAATCTGGGTTATGTCATGAAAATTGAAATCTAGATCATGACATGTAAATTGAAATCTAGGTTGCGGTCTAATTTTTAAATCTGAGTCAGGACCAAAACATTCAAATGTTTTAATAGTAGAAAAAATGATAAGAAATTACAGAATAGAAAAAAAAATATTAAGTGGTAATTTCGGAATTATTGAAGCGTTTTCTCAATTTAGTTGTGAGTACAAAAACAGAATTCAATAATACATTTTGTTTATAATGTCTGAAAGGGTTACAGAGCAGTTTAGGGGTACAAAATCCACAATTCGGGGGGTACAAAATTCGGATTTTCCCAGGTATTTTGTACCCTACGAATTATTTCTAAGGAATGCGGGCTCAACCACAAAAGCGTTTCACACCAATATGAATTCTCTTTACGCTTATTTTGTTTTTAGTTGGATGTTTTCTGGAGTCGGAAATTCTCTAACAACACCTTATTTAACTGGAACATGGAAAGTAGATGATAATTCAACAAATTATCGATCCTGGTGGACTGATGACATGGCAGAAATGACCCCAATCAAATCTGTCCAGGAGGCGTGGCCATTATTTCTTGGAGGATTTTTAACTTGGTATTATATGTTTGTAATGACCACTTGTTTGTTCATAATGTCTCTGGAGAGGATTTGTGCAAGTTATTTTATTGGGAACTATGAAAACACTTCCAGGCTTTATCTCTTTTTTCTTTTATTTTTATTCCAGCAATTCATAATTCTCACTACTATTTACCTGGTATTTTATAATCGAGTACATTTCATTCCAGTTGTCTCATTTTTGTTGTTTTTGAATATCATGGCAATTTTATTATTCTATGGAAATCGACAATACAATTTGAAAATTATCAGAAAGTTCAAAAAGAAGCCGGCACAGCAAAGTGGGAGGTTTCATACACTACCGGTCAGATTTCAAGCCAAGGAAAATTTGAGGGTTTTCAATGTAAAAGAAATGCGATTTTAAATTTTTTTAAAAATATGAATTTCCAGCTAACAGTTCGGGTATTCGTTTGCGGATTTGTCATGATCATGAGTGCACTGATTTTGGTGATAGTGATAACTTTCAAATGTGTATCCAGCTGGGACACATTTCTGACATATTGCTTCAATAATATTGTGCATTTGTGAGTTTTTAACGTTTTCTGTAAAACAATTTTTCAGTTTTGAATTTGAAATTTTTGAAAATTTGAGAAAAAACCACTTCAGAATTTTGTAAAGTTTAAAAATTCTTCGAAAAAGCTTTACACACCAGAGGAATATCAGGCCTTTTCTAAGTCATTAACCATAGTGGCCTAGAAAACTGAACTTGAAAAAGAAAGGCCACCATGGTAAATGGCCTAGAAAACACACCAGATGAATATTAGGCATTTTCTAGCTCATTGAAGTTGATGGCCTAGAAAATTCAAATTGCAAAACCTAGAAAACACATCAGTTGCATGTTGGACTATTTCTGAATCAACTACGGTGGCATAGAATAATCACGCTGAAAAAGTTAGGCCATCATGTTAGAAATGCATCGAAGAACGAGAAGAAAAATTACGAAAATTTGTCCGAAAATTTTTTGCAAAAATTTTACCATTTTTTGAGAGGTCGTTCGAATGTAACGGAAATCTCATAGTGCTGTGTGAAACTTTTGAAATTACAGTACTAGTTTTAAAAATGAGCAATACAATTTCCAGAAACCCTCTCATCATATGTCCTGTCCTCATTTTCTCCGTGAGCACTTGGAGCAAAGCACTTCTTCATTCCCGCCTGCCAATGATCGACAAATTCACAAAAATCACATTCATCGATTTGCCAGCAGCTCTGCCTGCTCATAATATTCAACAGGAAACGGAAACTTATTTTTCGCAATGAAAAATGTTTGGGAGAAATGATGAACACGTAAACACTCGAATACAAAGCCATTCAAATTTTGAGCTTAATTATCTCAGTTCTTATCAGAGATATTAAAAATTTGTCAACCGATAAAACGTTTATCACAATATCAAAAACATTTTGTCAGTTGATTATTTTTTGATATCTTTTACAGAAAATGAGTTGGCGCTTTGTGCAGGGTTCTATCAGAGTGTTTGCGGTGTTTCACAATCTCTTTTTTTCTAATAAAGTCTTGATTTTTTTGATTTATGAACTTCCAGTTTTCAGATGAAATTGCATGCCGATTCAATAGTATTTTGAAGTTGAAGGATGTGTCAAACAGAACATGAGCAATGAGCAAGATTGATTTTTGACGAATTATGTTGATTTTTTTCGTTTACCGCACTTCTTCTAATAGAAGCCCAAACCGTCATCTTTGATCTCAATTAGCTCAATTCCTATCAGAGATACCCCAAATCTGTCAACTAATAAATTACCAGTCGATTTCCGCCGCCTGTCGGCGGCTACAATCTCCTGGCTACACTTAAAACGTTCGAATCTCAAAACTTGAGGAAATATAAGTAGTTTCAATTGATTTTTTCACATTTTCCAATGTCGGCTTGCGCGCCTCCGGGCTAAGCTTCCTCCGCTTACATCCGGGTCTAAAATCGGAAAATTCTAAACTTAGACATTCAGAGTTTCTGAAATCCTCAATTAGGAAACTCAGAATTGCGGTAATTTGGGAGTTTATCCTTTCGGAAATCAAGATATTAGGTTGGCGGGAAAGTCTTTGTCACTCTGTTTGTTTAATCACTGTTCTCGTATATGGAGGCTGTGTATGATATCGACTCTAGTGAATAACAAGGTGATAAGAACCTTCCATATAAACAAGTCCCCATCTCCTTCCCTGCTCCTCATCTGTAATTGAAACGATATGTTTGTTCCCACTGCTATTCACATCAGACATGTTTTGATTTACCTCTTCCTATCTCACACCACGATGAAGGATTCGGAAACTTTCTTGAAGAATGTGTACAACACACATGCCCCTCACTACAATACTATTCGCAATTGGTTCCATCGTTTCGAAAAAGATGACTTCTCGCTCGATGAAAAGGATCGCTCTGGGAGACCCCGTGAGTTGGATTTGGACAAGCTGAAGCACGCATTGCAATCGGATCCATTTCAATCTAGCCGTGAACTAGCTGTCACATTCGGAGTTCACCATAGCACAGTCCTTGAAGGTTTGAAGTCTCTTGGAATGAGAAAACTTTTTGGTCGATTCATACCTCATCACCTGACTCAAGCCAACCTTGACCGCCGAGTCGACGATTCGATTACTCTTCTCACTCTCCACGCGGGCGATCGATGGCTGGACCGGCTAATAACCGGAGATGAGAAGTGGGTCTTCTACGATAATCACCACAGGAAATCCCAGTGGGTTGGAGAAGGAGAGAGCCCACAGGATGTCCCCAAACCCGACCTTCATCCGAAAAAAGTTATGCTCTCTGTGTGGTGGGGAGTGGACGGCCCCATCTACTGGGAACTTCTGCCCGAGGGCAAAACAATAACTGGAGACCTCTACACTACTCAACTACGAAACCTCAAGAAAGCAGTCGACCGTTCGGTCATGAAAGACAAGAAAGTGTACTATCAACATGATAACGCTCGCCCACATGTTTCGAAACAAGTGAAGCAGGAGCTGATGGGATATGGATGGAATGTTCTCCCTCACCCCCCGTATTCTCCTGATCTTGCTCCTTCCGACTATTGGTTATTTGGCGATATGACACGTGCCTTCGAAGGAAGAAGCTTCAATTCCCGTGGAGCGGTCGAAGCGGCACTCAAACAATACTTTGCCTCACGCCCGGCTGGATTCTACCGCAATGGAATCCATAAATTGAGGGAACGTTGGAGACATGTTGTTGATAATGATGGACAATATAATTAATTATTCGGTTATTTTTTCTTTGAGAAATAAACTATTGAAAAAGTGACAAAGACTTTCCCGCCAACCTAATATTCAAAATTTTGGGAATCAGTCGCCCCTGGGGCTCAATCTTCTGTTTTCCGTATACTGTATCTTACAATTCAATTTCTAAACTTCCGAGTTTCCGAAGTCACAAAAATTCCTGAATATTTGATTTTCCAATTTTTAAAGTTTCGAAACTACTGATGACTGAATTTTAAAAATTTTAGAAGAATTTTAAAAGTTTTGGGAACTTTGGAACTTCAGAAATTTAGATTCAATAGTTCGAAAATAATAAATTTCGGAAACTTCGAAACTTTTTTTTTTTGGAAACCTGAAAAGTTGAAAAATCAGAAATTCTGAAAATTTTGAAAATTCGAGTGATCCAGAAGGTCTCTCTTTTTTTCATTATCTTGTTTCCCCTGTTCCAGAATTTTTTCTCTTTTTCAAATCTTCAAAACCCAGGCTAAAATAAAGTCTTCACAAAGTCACCTTTTTTTCAGAAATAGCGTGGATAAGAAAAAAAGTTAGGCGGTTAGACGGGAATTACGTAAATATTGCTTCAAAAATTTTTAAAAGATTTGTTTCTTAGAAATAAAAGAACGTCTCCAAAAGACGTTAGAAACGAAATTTCGAAAAATCAGAAGTAGTCGGGCATCATCTCGCTGCTATTTTGGGTCATCTGTGAAAGTTTGGAAAATTTTGGTCCAATGAGTATTTCGCTAGGGCAGGTGACCCGGGAACACCGGACACACACACACACACACACACACACACACACACACACACACACACACACACACACACACACACAGAATTTAGTGATTGTTTATAGTAAAGATTTTTCATATTGCCACCAACATTTGATCAGTTGACCAATTTTAGATATCTTTTACAGGAATCGTGATAATCGAGCTGGAAAATGAAGGTTTGAGTTCTATCTCCAATAAAACAATCCTAAATAATTTTTGTGGCAGCTGAAAAGTTTCCATCATACTAATTGTCCGCCTGGAAAACAACTGGCATTGCAAAATTGGCTTACATAATTTTCCAGCTCATTTCATCACTTTTTGACTAATGATTTTCAACGTTAACACTCTCGAATACACCATCTGGATTCCTGTATACAAACTAAATGACTATAGTTACTACAATTCCAACTTTTATAAATTTTTATTAATTATCGAATTGGTGCTCTCTATAATTGCCTTAATCTTTACGATATCTTCTGTGTACATTGTTACAAACACAAAAGCTTTTCATTCGAATTTAAACTCTTTGGTGGCTTCTGTAATTTCTAGTTGGATATTATGTTTGATTGGAAGAATTATGCTAACTCCATATTTAATTGGAATGTGGAAGGTCGAAAATCTGTCGAGTGAAGTTCAATTCTGGTGGACGGATGACGTGGCGGAGATGCCTGAAATTCAAACAATCAGAAAATATTGGTGTATGTTTCTTGGAGGGTTTTTGGTGTGGTATTACATGTTCATTTTGATCACTTGTTTCTTTATTCTGGCATTGGAGAGAACATGTGCAAGTTATTTTATACAGTAAGTGAAATAACTCTGCGTCTCTAACCTCTACAATTTCAAAACGCGATATCTCGAGATCTATATTAGGTAGATCCCTGATTCTTTCTGATTCTTATTTATTTTGAAATTACTTTTGCAAAACACCAAGTAGTCGAAACTTTGGAAGCGAGAGACGCAGACAGCGAGACTTTCTAACTGTTTGCGTCTCTTCGTAATTTCGAATGACTGTCTTGCTAGGCTTTCTATCAGAGCATTAATGGTAAGTTTGACCTAATTTATCTTGATTCCTATAAGAGATATCAAAAACTTGTCATCTGATAAAATGTTGATGTTATTATATCTCACATTTTAACAGTTGAAAGACTTTTGATATCTCTTATAGAAATCGAGATAATAGAGCTCGAAGTTAAGCTCAAAATTTTAGGGTTACGCTTAACCAGATCATTTACAGTAACCCAAAGTGCTTCCAGAAACTACGAGAAAACCACTCGCAGCTACATCTTCATCTTCCTTATCCTGTTCCAACATGGAATGGTTTTAGTCATGCTCTGGTTTTGTTTTTTCAATCGAATCGCCTTTTCTCTATGCGTCTTGTTCACTTTCAGTTTGAACGCTTTTGCAGTTTTGGTATTGATTTTCAATTTTCAAATAGTTTTTATGAATACTACATTCAGCTTCTATGGGCCAATCGTCAGTACAATCTAATTTTAATTAGAAGATTTGAAAGAAACACAAAGAAAAGTATAGAGATGTACACTTTGCCAGCTAGATTCCAAGCAAAGGAAAATGTCAAGGCATTCGATGTGAGTTTGAGTTACCGCGTACACTTCGAGCTCAATGATCTCGGTTGCTATAAGAGATATCAGAAATTCGTCAACTGATAATATATTGGGGATATTATGATAAATAATTTATTTGTTAATAGATTTCTGTTATCTCTTATAGGAACCGAGATAATTAAGCTGAAAGTACTGTGGTAGGCTTCTATTAGAGCAATTTTCAATGTTGAGTTCCAGCTGACATTCCGAATCCTCATTGTTGGTCTCTTCCTTATCTTCACAGCTCTCGTCTTTCTCGTTTTTCTCAACTACAAATGGCTTCCATCGTGTGGAACGTTTCTCCTGTTTTGCTTCGAAAACTTGGTTCACCTGTCAGTTTTTCATATTCCAGTTCAAGAAATGACGGACTTCAAATTTTCAGAAACCCCTTAATCGTTTGCCCGGTTTTGATTCTATCAGTCAATCCATGGAGAAGACGTTTGTCTAATTGGAGGATAATAAGGAGTGTCAGTTGTGTTACCACTCAAAAAGAACTATTGAAAAAAGAAATGGGACAACAGCAAGAGACAGATTTCTATTTCAATCAACTCAACGCTTCTTGGGAGCAACATATCAAGTGATTTGTTAAAGTTTGAGTTCTGGTTTTTGGTCCACTAACTTTGAACGGATTTTTCTCGGTTCCTGTGAAAGATATCAAAATGTGGTCAACTGATAAAATGTTTGTGATAATATGATAAACATTCTGTTAGGTGAAGATTTTTTGATATCTTGAACAAAAACATTGAAAAGTGGGCTCAAAGTTGACGGTCAGGGTCGAACTCTATTAGAGATTATACGGTAAATAAAGACACTTGTTGCTTTTTCTGACTCTTTCTGAAGTTTTTATTTCTGAATTCAATTTTTAACGATTCAGATCAGTAGGAGACCAATTTTAACTTTTTTGATCGGGTGTTTTAGACTTTTGGATCTTTTTTCTAGATTTTTTGACACTCAAGGCCCTCTAACTTTTAACTTTGAGACAAGTTATCACAGTTCCTGTGATGGATATAAAAAAGTTGATAACTGATAAATTGTTTATCATAGCATCACAAACATTTTATCAGTTGACACATTTTTGATATCTTTTATAGGAGCCGAGATAATTGAGCCCAAACTTAATAGGTTTTACAGTATTCACAAACACACACATAAATTAATTATGTATTCTTCATCTGATAAAATATCAAAAGACACAAAAGCAACACTAAAGTTCTACTTGATTGTCACTGTCAACGTTGATCTTCCGGCGGCGGCGTTGACTTCTGCGATCAGTGCATTCGTGAATGTAGTCGTTAGTTGAACCGTCTTCTTGCACGTCGGCTCATCACACTCCATCGCTGCCTTCTTATCTCCATCGCTTCGGCCAACTTTTCTCTGTAAAACAATTTCTGGGTTTTAGAATTCTCAAATCTCAGATTGCTCACCTTAATGTAATAAAAAAGTGTCGTGTAGAGAGACACATACTGTGTCAACGACTCCACTGCTCTTGGCCTCTGTCCTCGAAGCGATTTGACAATTTCCTGAATCGGTGGCTCCGTCGCCTTATCCAACTTGTGAACGACCACAGCCAAAGCGACGAAGTAACCAGCTCGCCCGGCTCCATGCTTTGACATCACCAGCGCGTTCTCATCCTTTGCCTGGAACTTATAGCCTTGGTTACAGTAACCCTACACCAATCCTTTTACCTTTGTCAAGAACGTTGTCATCTCAATAATCTCCTTGATAACCACCGCTTGTTTTGCATGGACACTGTCCGGCGACCAATTCTTGACTATTGTGATGGTGCAGATGATGGAGTTGGAACATCCCTCCGGCAACACCTCGATCGCAAAACGCGTCATTTCTTCGCTGACCGCTTCCACCCGTCGATTGTTGACAAACATCGTTCCATGGTACACGTGTTCTCCATTTCCAATCGGGAAGAACTCGATTGATTATTGATCCGTGATGATCTCCATGTACGATATCTGCCTGTCGAACGCTGTCTTCCAGAATGCCTCCTCCGATCCTTTGAGAGGGATTTGGCACATGAATATCTTGGATTTTGGAAGGGCGACATCGATGGCTGACATGTTGACGTATGTGTTCTCGAAGACGACCAGATTCGCGTCCAAAACTGGAAAATCGTCCTGTGGTGGTTGGTTGAGAGCCCTGTTGGCTTTCCACTTCTTGCAAGCATCCACTGGCACCACCACGTTCTGGATCTGCTCAAACTCTTGCTTCGTCTTCAAGAAGTCCACCTTCTCGAGCCAGATCTTCGCCGTCTCCTCTCCCATCCATTTCTCCGTGAACGACAATGTCGAATTCAGTGTTGCTGGTGAGTAGGGGGTCAAAGGATCCGTGGTGACTGGGGCTGGGCTAACAACCAGAACTGGCGGGGCTGCTAACTTCACAACTGGCGATGATGGAGGTGGTGCTGGCTTCACATCCGGCGGCATCACAATACATGGCGGTAGTGGAGGAAGTTTCGATGTGGCTGGCTCATCATCGCAAATCGTCGCATTCTTGACTTTGGCAGCAGCTGCTGGCTTGGATGGTTCCGATGGAGTGGGGTTGGATTTCTGAAAACAAAACAAATTACGCGATCGTATCGCCACACCAGGGGGCACTTCCCGTATTTTCTTCCCGATTTACCCCGATTACTGTAGTCTGACAAAAAACACTAGGCTCTGGGGAGAACTCGAACCAACGACAGTTCAACGACAGTTCAAATTCATCCCTGTTAACCACTAGGCTAATCAGGAGCACGTTAGATGAAGTTTCGATGGTTATTATATACTTCACGTTTTAAAAATTTAAGCTTAACTTTCTTTTTTTTCGAATTTTTGATTTTAAATTCAAATGATTCTTGGGGTAGTTTTTGGAGTTTACGAAACTGGAAAAACATTACTAAATATTAAAATACAAGAAGGGGAAATTGCTTTTCTGGATGGGAATTTTATAGGGATTTTTTCCTACTTTCAAGGACTAATTTGAAAATTCAAAAAAATTATTGGAATAGTTTTTAGAATATTCTAAACTGGAAAAACATAAATTTCATAAATGTGTAAAAAATACTCCGAAATCGGTTGAGAGACATATGTTCTATAAAAATTCAAAAATGTTTTCATAAAGGGGTATCCTTTAAGGTATCCATAAATTTTAAGGTATCCATAAATTTAGGGTTCTAAGCTTACTTTTCAAGCGATGAGCCTTCTTTTATTACCGTAAAACCTGTATTAGAAGTGCCGACTCTTCTATTGTTCCAATATACCTACGGAGGGCCTTTCTATTACAGCGGCCCTTCAATGAGAGGGGCCCTTCTATTTTTCCGGCTAGTTTTTTCAGAAATTTTGCATCGAAAAATTCGACGAAGTTTCATTCAAAATTCATGAAAATCTGCCAATTTCGCCAAAATTTTGCAAGATTTTAATCGAAAAATACTATTTTTAAAATTGAATTTCAACAAATTTCTATTAAATTTTCCACTGAAGAAGTACGGAAATTTTCTAATTTCAAAACACATTTTGAAGGGGGTCCTTTTTCACAGAGGGTCCTTATATTACGGGGCCCTTCTATTAAAGAGGGCCCTTCTATTTTTCCAAGTCCCTCTCGGGGGGCCCTTCTATTAGAGTGACCCTTCTATTAAAGGAGCCATTCTAATACAGGTTTTACGGTATATTTTTTCTTTCTAAGCCTGATTTTTAAGAGTGTGTGTGAGGTAAACCTGCTTTTTAAAGGCTAAGCCTACTTTTTAGAAGTTGAAATAATTCTTAATGGCTGATTTTACTTCTAGGGGCCTCGTTTTTAGTATACGCTGATTTAAGTTGCTGATTTTTTTGTATTTAATGCTGATTCGACGTTTGGGGTAGTATCTTTCTATCTTGAGGGGAATAAATTTGAATTCACTATAATTCGCATCATGCGAATACTGTGGATCCACGTTTCTCATTTTTTTTATTGGCTCTTATTTCTTTGGAATGTCACGGAAAAACTGTGTGAAACAATTTCGTAAAAAGGCTCAGCGTGAAAAGTGCCCCCTGGTGTGTAGATACGATTAAGCAAACAAATTGGGTTATATTTCGATTTTGTTTTAATTCTCAAAATTTTTAGGATTTTTTTCCCAATTCTCAGAGTTTTTAAAAGTAACAGTTTTAACGTATTTAATTTAAAACGCATTGAGCGTTTTTTAAAAAAAATGCAGGATCCGAAATCTTGGAAGCCGAGAGCCAGCTTCACAGCAAAACGCGGCAGCCGCTTTTCAGCCGCCGCCCAGCTGCCGGCCATGGTTCTAGATCACAGATGGTAAACACTAACCCCTCCAGCGAGATTCTTAAACATCTCATTCAGCTTTGCCATCGGATTCTCCGTCGTATCCACCGATGCATCCTTCTTCCCCTTCTTGTTTTTCGACTTCTTCTGTTTCTTCCCCGAATCGTTTTTCTGCGTCGCAGACTGCATTTCCTTGGATCCTTTGGTCTCCCGAGGAGTCCGATTCGTTCCACCTCTTCCAGTCCTTCTGGATCTTCCAGATTCTTCTGGATCTTCCAGATTCTTCTGGATCTTCCAGTTCTCTTCCAGTCCGTTTCTTTGTGTCACGACTTTCCTCTGTCGTCGTTCCTCCATCGTCCTTCGTCTTGTCCTTCTTACGTGGCTTCTTTGATGTCGTTGTCTTGTTTTTGCTTTTGTTTCCTTTCGTGCCACTGGAAATAGATCGATGAATTGGATAAATGACACGTGGGCGACTTACAAAACTCGCTCCATTTTAATCGTCGCTTATCTTGTTCTCCTTGTTGTCAACTGATGTTGTTTGAAAATTGATTTGAATCCACTGAAGAGCCGGGTATTTATAGGGGAGGGAAGAGAGATGGACTAATTTTTTTGGGAAGATTTTATCTGGCGGTTACGGGAAAATCGGTAAAGACGAATTTTGCGTGAGATTTGTATTTGGAAGTGCTAAGAGCCAGAAAGTACACGTGGCAAAGCCAGGCGGTATGCCACGTATAATTTATACGACTCTTGTCGTAAGAGGAACCATGGCTGCCTGAAACAGGGTCATATTTTTTTTGTTACTGTATTTCTTGGATATACAGTATGTCCGGTAGGTTACCGGTTTTTATCTTCTTCACCCTCTTTCCAAGTCTACAGGAGAGAAATCTCTCCCGATAAATATATGCAAACGAAAGTGGGTCACAGTAACCCGCGCGAATTTAAAGTGCGCGCCAACAGGCACTTCTCTGTTTTCTCTGGGCATCTCCCCTCATGGTCTCTCTCATCGTTTCCTTTTCAGTTCTGGCTTGGGGGTGCGCTCACACTGGTGACGCCTCCATTTGTTTTAACTCACCTTTAATAGGTTGATTTATTGTTGATTCAATAAATAGTGTTTTATAGGAAATCTGTGTTTAGTGTCTTCTAGTTTTTCAGGTTACAAAGGTGTCTTTGAGTGCATAGAGGTTCTATGAGTGCATAACGTTTGTGTGTGTGTCTCTCACTCTCTCTGCATCTCGTTGTTTTCAATAGTGTCTTTTAGCAGTTAGTGTTTCTGGGAGTTCTGTCAGTTACATTACTAGTATACAAAAAACATATTTTTCTGTTGATTTTCGGCAATTTTGACAGTTTTCAGAAGTCTGGAGCAAAAGTTCCTAGTTTTTCAGCTATTTGCTGACTTCTGAATGACACCCTTTGGTCCGTTTTTGTACTGAAAAAACAGGTATCTGTCAGAAATAAACAAATAAATGAAAAGCTAGAATTTTTCCGAAAATCAACTGCAAAAATATGTTTTTGTATATCCAATTGACAAGTACTGTATAGGATTCGGCGGTCTAGAGGTCTCAAAAGTTTCTGGTCGGCTGATCTTGTTTCCGAACAAAAGGACGTCTTGGTCCATGGCAACCTACCCACGACCCGGGCTCCGGTGCACGCATAAGTCCATCTTAGCGTCAGCACAACTTTCTGGAAAATCTAAAACCACATCTGCCTTCGATTCCCTCTCTCTCCTGATTTAGTTTGTCGTTTCCTCCCAGAGACGTTCCATCTCCTAGGTGTCCAAAACCGTGTGAATTCCACCATCCCCTTTCTTTTCCTTGCCATCTAGATGATTTTTCTTCGTCCTCCTCTCTTTTTTCTAATTACATGTGTGAGACCCGTCGTGTCACGAACATCGTCCTCACCACTATCCTCTGTTTGTCCCTCTGAGGGACCAAGAGACGTAGAGGCAACGCATACAGCAAAGATTGCTTGTATCGATTATCTCAGACATTTTTTTGTACGGTATTCTACCGTGTTTTCTCTTTTAAAATCCTCTTTCCAAGTCTAAAGGAGAGAAATCTCCCCTGAACACACGTGCAAGAGGTGTGGATTACTGTATCCGCGCGCGAAACTGTGTGCGCGCCAAAACGCGTCTCCTCTCTCGGCAAATTCTCATCGTTTTCTTTAGTTTTCGCTGGTGTTCGCTCACGATTGGTGACGGCCCGTTAAAGTGTGGCTCACTGGTTTTAAAGATTTTATAGTGATTTATTGTTGATTCAATAAATAGTGTTTTATAGGAATTCTGTGTTTTAGTGTCTTATAGTTTTTCAGGTTACAAATCATGAGACTGATGTTTGTACACTCCACTATGAATGTCAATCACGGAGTGGACGAGGTAACTAAAACTGCTTTCAGGGCTGAAAAAAAAATCAATTTTTAGAACGGAATCTTGTTCTGCCCCAACAGTAAACACCCAATCAGTGCCGTAGAATTTGAGCAGCTGGATGATACGATTTGCAATGTTGAGCTATATTTTTGAAATCGCCGATTTTTGATAATTTGTGTTTGTAATGTTTTATCCTCTGTTTTATATGAAAGCGTTGTCCATAACTTTTAGACAAATAAATGAGCATTGTTTTCAAAACATCGCAACCACAGAACATAAATATCTTTCGGAAACCCACAAATTAGAAAAGTGTGAAAATTCCGAAAAATTCGACGAATCCATTAAAATTGGAAGTTCCAAAAAATAAGAAAACTTCCGGAAAATCAAGACGATGCGGGACTTTCAGAACTGAAAAACCAGGTGGTTAAACTTCAACAGTTAAAAAAATACTCAGTAGTTGTTTCAAGTAGGGTTGTTGCTGGCCGCCAGTGCCAGAGCTATGGGCCTTTCAATTTCACGTGATTCGAAGCCAGCTAAATTTTTAAGCAGGCAATATTTGCCTGTTTAAAATTTAAACCGGCGTCAAAGGCCGCTTTCTTTTTGAGAATAGAATTTACCTTTTGATTCACCAATATCCTCTCACTCTAGCTTCACTTTTAATTATCTTAGTTCTTATGAAAGATAGCAGAAAACGGTCAACTGAAATGGGGACAGAAAGGACGGAAAATGCCAAAAAGGTTGCCAGAAGAAGTTGTCATTGAAAGCCCGACGGATTTACCGCATTAAATTTTTGTTGTTTTTTCCTACTCTGTCCTTCAAAATCTCAAAAAAAAGTCTCATCAAGATCTTTCCCCAACTCTTGTCCTAATTTTTTTGTCATATCCTTTTTCAAATTTTTCAAATTGTGGACTTTGACCATTCTGTTGAAATTTTACCAAGTTTTATCTCATATCTATTTTTTTCAAATTGTTTCAATTATCTCTATTCTACTTTTTTAAATTCCGTTTTGATTTGCTCCCGCAGAATATTTTAGGAATTCCTGGTGTTTCAAGAATTTGCCGATTCCTATAAGACACCCGTTTTTCATGTTTTCAGTACAAAAACGGATCAAAAAAGGTTATATTAAAAATCGGCAGATATCTGAAAAACTAGGAATTTTCAAAAATGCTGTGAATGCAACTTTTTCAATATAAATCTGTTTTACACCCTCCAAAATTTTCAAAGTGTTCCAACACTTGACAGCCGAGCTACAGACTCCTCATAACGGTCAAAATCCACTGAAAAATACGGTTTTGTAGATCATTTTGACTGGTACTGTATGTGTTCAAGCTCTAAAAAATGTTATTGCTCAATGAACTACTTTAAAAAATCACGTGTTTTCGCACTTTCCAGGTTTTTTTCATACTTCTGGCTAGGGTTGTTGACGGCCGCCAGTGCCAGAGCTCTGCTAAATTTTTAAGCAGGCAATATTTGCCTGTTTAAAATTTAAACCGGCGTCAAACGCCGTTTTCTTTTGGAGAATAGAATTTACCTTTTGATTCACCAATATCCTCTCACTCTAGCTTCACTTTTAATTATCTTAGTTCTTATGAAAGATAGCAGCAAACGGTCAACTGATAAAATGCTCCAAATGTCAGGAAAAACATTTTGGCAGTTGACAATTTTACAAAAATATGGAAAAATAAATTTTTTAGGACAAAAATTGAATTTTCGAAAAAATCCAATTTTGACCTTAATTTTTCAAAAATCATAACTTTCGAAAAACGCTTCTATTCAGCACATAACCTCTTTAAACTAACAAAATGGGCCCAGTAATTTGTTTCAAAGCCATGAGACTTAATAACAGCCGGACTTCGGCGCTGCATAGAGTCGAGCAAAGTGTCGATTACTGACTGTGGTACCTTATTCCAGTTTTTGGTACTTCTCGTCCACATTTTCTGGTTTTTTTTTCTGTAAATCTTTTTTCCAAGTTTCCCCACAGATTCTCGATTGGATTAAAGTCTTGGGACGGACTGGACCAGTCCATAACGCGAATCCTAGGGCTCGAGAGCCAATCCAAGAATCCAAAATTATCGAAAAAAATGGAATCCTTTGTACCTTGACAAATTTGGAGGTGTGTTTTGGATCATTGTCCGATTGAAAAATGATCTAACGACCCATGTCTTTGTAATCTGACAGAAATTTGGGATTCTAGGATATTCTTGTAGACGTGGCAATTCATGATAGCTGTGATGCGGTGGATCGGACCAATGCCTATCGCGGAAAAGGCACCCCAGACCATAAAGCTTCCTCACCATACTGCACTGTTGGTAGTTTGGTATCTGGGATCATACCAGAAGCCAACTGGATGCCGACTCCATTCAACTGGAGAAAGCATTTACTAATGAAGAGCCTGGCAAAAATGTAAACATAAAATCAATGCACGAAAAGTGTGTCAGCAGGCGCCAGCTTAAGTCAAACTTGGGTTGCAGAACTTTTGCCCCACCATGTACTCCTATCTTTGCTCCAAAGTTCAGCTTTCCAAGGGCTTTTCCACTTTCCAAGTTTTCAGTAGGCAAGACATCTAGCAAGCTCATTTTTTCAAGCTATATTCAAAATCGTCGATTTCTATTTTTCAATCATCAATTCTATATTAGGAGAGTCCAAATACATTTGAACCAATTTCCCTCTTTTCCAGTTAGAGATATCAAAAAGTGGTCAACTGATAAAATGTTTTTTATGTCTCTGTTAACTCTTCTAAATTAATATGCAATTCACGTGTTAGAGGTTCCATTTCCATTCGTTGAAATATGATTTTTAAACAAAGAAAAAAAAAGGAAATAACAGCTGCAAAAAGCTACACATCGTATTCTCTCTAATAAAGTGTGCATCATAAAAATGGAATTCCAAATTAGAGCAATTCCAAGTTATACCAAATCATTATCTCCATTGAGAAAAACTTTCATTTTCTAACCAGAATTGGTCAAAGTTTTCACAGACTAGATGGATCCAAACCAAATATGCATTTTTATCGTATTGTTAGAAGTGTCCCGACTTACAATGTATATAATTTCAATGCTTAAAAACTAGTTTGATTTTGTCTGTACAGCTGTACGTACAGTACTATTTTCGGTTCTGACAGAGAAAGCGTCTTAATAGTAAAGATCTACAGTAAACCAACCCAAGAATAAACAACTGATTTTCAAATTTGATCTATAAAAATTTATTTAATTTTGATCTACCAGAATTTCCTGAAGATAAAATAGAACCCGCCATTATGAAACTGTCGAAAAAAAAAGGATTTTACGGTTGTCACCATTTTTCTCCTTTTCATTGAAATTATGGTTTTTTCGCTCGTTTTCAGATACCGTGTTTGCCCTCACAACAAGCCTATGTGCACTTTGAATTCATTTTTCTCGTAACATATGAGAGATATCTGAAATATGTCAACTGATAAAATATTGGTGACAGTATGATAAATAGTTTATCAGTTGGCAGATTTTTGATATATCTCCCATGAATTGAAATAATTGGGCTCAATGTGTACATATAGGATGGGCTTCTATTTGAGCAAATGCGGCACTTTCGTGTCCTTTGGTTGTTTTGGAGTACTGTAACATTTCTTTGACTAGACGTCCCTTAATTTTCTTGGTTTCCAGAATGTCATTACCCAACACCGACCAAGTCTTGGATCGTGTCCGAATTCGTCTCGTGCAGCTGATTGCCTCACTTCCACCCTCCCCGGATGGATAGTGAGTTTCTTTTTTGTGAAATTTCTAAGATTGAACACCTAAAAAGTTGACAATGGTCATTCCGATGTACCATATGGTGAATATGATGCCACCACATCAGATTGAGCAAGTCGAGACTGTTCAGCAAGTTCATCAGTGGCAACAACAAGCTCAGCAATGTGCCAATTGCGGACACTCTGGTCAGCAGCAACCACTGTAAGTTTTTCCCTGGGGTTTCTGGGATTCTTGAGATTCTTGAATTTTTGAATTTTAGCATCCTCAGGAGTCTAGGGATTCATTTTAAATTTTCCGGATCATTGGGATTCTTGGATTCCGTGTTGATAATCCAATATGCTCATATGTAATTAATAAAAAAAACTTTCGAAACATCTAAGATTCCGAGTTCACTTAATTTTTTTTTTGAAAGTTATTTTTGGATTCGGAGAAAAACAGTAATCTGCGAAAACAGTTCGAAACCCATATATAGTTTCATAATCACTAATTTAAAAACTCGGAAATTCGAAAATCCAAAAGTTTGAAAGTTCGGAGGATCAATAGTTTAACGATCCGAAAATTAGAAATTTGAATATTTGATTCTTGAAGCAGTTCTTCTTTTCAATTTAATTCTAGGAATCTAAAAACCTAACTAGTAAGAGACTAGTAAGAGATTTGGAATTAAAAAAAAGCAATTTTCAAATATTGGAAACAGAACGAATTTAACCTTTCTCTGAAATTTTTTGAATCTAGAATTTTATTTACGACGAAACTTTTCAGATCAATCGGATCAAGAATAATTAAACGTTTCTTCACTGTGAGATCGGAAGCAATCCCAAGCAAAGGGGATGTGGAATCAGTTCTCAAAAAAACACTCGGGTCTGATTCAAAATTTGAATGAAATTCTGAAAATTGCGAGCGATGCTGATTTGATGAGAGAATTGGTTGATTTGAAGAGGAATTGGAAGAAGTTTGCTGGATTCTGCGAATTTGTCTCTACTTTGAATGATAAGCGAACTGCTATCGAAACATTGTTGTTCATGTTGGCTACTGTCAAAGACTCGATTAAAAAGGGTTGTGGAAAAGAAATTTGGGCGAATCGTTGGGACTGTTAGAATCAAATATAAAGAAACAATCTGGAAATTCCGATCAAATAGAACAGATGACAGTTTACCAAGCAACTACGCTTTCGGGGCTGAACTTTTGTGCGATCTCTTCATCAAAAATCAAAAGTGCGACAAGGACGATCGCATTGAAACCGAATTTCTGAAAATATTTTGGAATAGGCTGTACGTTAGATACGATGAAGTGAGTGATAGAAATGTTGAAGTGAGCAGCAACATTGAAAAAAAATCAATTTTTAGAACGGAATCTTGTTCTGCCCCAACAGTAAACACCCAATCAGTGCCGTAGAATTTGAGCAGCTGGATGATACGATTTGCAATGTTGAGCTATATTTTTGAAATCGCCGATTTTTGATAATTTGTGTTTGTAATGTTTTATCCTCTGTTTTATATGAAAGCGTTGTCCATAACTTTTAGACAAATAAATGAGCATTGTTTTCAAAACATCGCAACCACAGAACATAAATATCTTTCGGAAACCCACAAATTAGAAAAGTGTGAAAATTCCGAAAAATTCGACGAATCCATTAAAATTGGAAGTTCCAAAAAATAAGAAAACTTCCGGAAAATCAAGACGATGCGGGACTTTCAGAACTGAAAAACCAGGTGGTTAAACTTCAACAGTTAAAAAAATACTCAGTAGTTGTTTCAAGTAGGGTTGTTGCTGGCCGCCAGTGCCAGAGCTATGGGCCTTTCAATTTCACGTGATTCGAAGCCAGCTAAATTTTTAAGCAGGCAATATTTGCCTGTTTAAAATTTAAACCGGCGTCAAAGGCCGCTTTCTTTTTGAGAATAGAATTTACCTTTTGATTCACCAATATCCTCTCACTCTAGCTTCACTTTTAATTATCTCAGTTCTTATTAAAGATAGCAGCAAACTGTCAACTGATAAGTGCCCCAAATGTCAAGAACAACATTTTGGCCGTTAAAAGTTTTGTCATATGTTTGACAAGAAGTCAGATAATTGAGTTTAAAGGGAGATAATGTGTATTATAAAATGTTAGAACGAATTTGGTATTTGAGAAGTTACCACTTGTGTTCCATTAATAGTTATTGTGATTATGTCTGGAACGAGGTTCAAAAGTATTTGTTCCGGCTTTAAGATTTTAAAGTTGTAAACTTTGATTTTCGGGACTTCAGAATGCAGGATTGGAAAACTCCGAAGTTCAGAAATCTGGGCATTTTTAATTTCGAAAATTTAGGAATTTAGAAATTTTCGATCGTTCCAAAATGTAAAGCACGACAGTACAGACACTCCAAAAATAGTTCTCGAAAAACTATGAAAATTCGAAGTTCGGAAATTTTCAGGCAAGTATAGAGTTTCATGAAATCCATAAATTTTTAAAATCACACAAATCATACTTTTTAAAATTCTGAAAATTTGAAATTTCAGAAGATTCAGTCACCAGATTTTCAGAATTTCAAACAGAATTCTAGAAGTAGTCAAACATTTGGAAGATCTAAAAATATCAATTTCATTCCATTTCCCTGTTTCGGATCATCTGTCGTTTTTTTTTCTTTTTCAATCTTTTCTTTATGAATTATTTTTTATTGAAAAGTTCATATTTTAAAAACCTGTAAAAAATTAAATTAAAAGCGGCGCGTGGCGCCAGAAAACGCTGTTGTGGCCAGCCTACTTCTGGCCAACTCAAATCGGACTACTATTATTCCTTCCAGCACTTGTGCATCACAAAAATCACAAAAGAAAATGTTGAAAAACGCTATGAATGCGGTCAAACATGTCGGTTGCTTCTTTTTCAATTCAATATATTTTTTCTACTTTTTTCAGATCAGCAAGTCCAGATCACGAAGCGGAAGTCGTGAGAAAGTTCTGAAAGATTCTGCAATTCAAGCGTCTCCATCGACTCGAGAAGCCGTTCAAGTGGTGAAGACTGTCGTTGGATCTGAAGCAAAAGGGGCGGAGCCTAATGGAACTTGATTTTTTAAACCCAATAAAACATTTCAAATTATATTTATTCATTTTTCTGTTACTGGGTTAATTCTCGACCGGGGTAGAAGTTAACAGAATTATCAAATTGGAGGGGGAGAAGGCAAGCGCACTCTACCGTATATTCGGTGGGGCGCATTTGGTCCGGGGGCTCTTTAATTGGAGGGTTTGTACTCGGGATAAACTAGAATGAAGGATAGAAATAACTGGGATATGAAAAATAAATAATTGTAAAATAGAAAAAAGAACTGTACAAAAAAGAAATTTGGAAAAAAAGCAATATAGAAAACCAAGAAAATCCCGTTTTGCAAATGGAGAGAGAGAGAGAGACAGAGAGAATTCAAAAGGCAGGAGTGTGTTTTTAGGAAAATAAATGATTTAGAAAATGCTGAAAGTCATGAAGGATTAACTCTCCGATTCGACTGATCCGACTTTTGGAAATTGCAAAAATTGCAACAATCGGATAGTCGGATCGGACTGGAAATAAAAATATATGTATTGTGATTATTGAATCCTGCAGTTTTTCTTTTTCTTCAGTTTTATTGGCGACTCGAGTTTACGATCGTCATGGGTGTGTACTGGCATTCGTTCGTCATGTTGGTATTTTCTGGAAATTTTGGAATTTCAGACATTTTTCGAAACGTTGTTAACTCTGAAATACTAGATCAATAGATTCCCAATGATCCAGCGAATCGCATTGTTCGATTTTCAATTGATTCGAAAATTCTAATTTGAATAGAGTTTCCACGTTCCAAATTTCTTAAGCTGTTGTCTGATTTTGTGCGACCGTATTCCATCTAATAGAAGCTCACCCAGCCCGTCATCTTTGAGCTCAGTTATCTCGCTTCCTGTGAAAGATACCAAACATTTTTAACTGATAATATATTAATCATAAAACCACCAATATTTTATCAGTTGACAAATTTTTTATATCTTCTACAGGAATCATGGTAATGGAGCTCCAAGGTGATGGTTTGGGTGGGCTTAGAGAATATACGGTATCTGATTTTGAGCTTTTTAAACTCAAATATAATACTTACCTGACAAGTCGAACAATATCGAAAAATGCTTCATCAACATTTTTCCGGAGTTTCGCCGAACATTCGAGATAGGGAATGGCGAGACGGTGGGCGAGTTCTTCAGCTTCATGGCGAGCGACCTGAAAGATTTTGGAGTTTAGATTTTCTGCACAGAATTCAACAATTTTCAAATATTGAAATGAACAATTTTGATATTGAAGATTTCTTTTCAACCTAATAAACGCTTTGATCGTAAAGAACTAAAAAATTTGTTTTGAAACCTGTAATATGCCTCACACACTGTCGAGTTTGAGCTTAATTATCTCCATATCTGTGAAAGATATCAGAAATACGTCAACTGATAAAATGTTTGTATTTATCAGTTGCCAACTTTTTCATATCTTTTACAGAAATCGAGATATATGGGCTTCAAGTTGACGATTCAGAGGGCGATCTATTAAAGTGCTTACGGTTATTCATGTTCCTATTTTCGCTCTAAATTATCTTTGATTTTTGTAAAATTTCGAAAATTCCGAGTTACATCTTAAATAGCTGACTGGATTTAAAAATCTGATTTGAATCTTTTATCAAAAACCCCAAATCATAACTACCTAGTTGAATTGGCGAAAGGCTTTCTGAAACCCTAACCCTACCCCTAACCCCCAAAAATAATATTAATATTTTAATTCGTAAGAAGAGATGGCGCCAAAATTCTCTCTCTGCACATGTTTCGGATTATGTATTTAGTAAAAGACACACACGTGTTTTGAGTGTTTTTGTGCATGTTTCAAGTGTGCACTCTTCACTCTTTTTTGAGCATCAAAAAAGGCGTCAGAACAAAAAATATAAAGTGTTTGTTTAGAAAGATTACTGTAGTTTTGGATCAAGACAACTTTGAACCAAATTCCAGAAGAAAAACCAACGAAAAAATTCGGTCCCCTATTTTTTGAATTCCAAAAGAAATTCAAAAAGACCTCTTGACTTCCTATTTTTTTCGTATATGTACTACCTCTTCCGATTCCCCATAAATTCCTCCAAAACTCTTTTATTTTTGTTGGGTAGCTTCCGATCCCCATCATTCTCTATCTGTCTTATTTCTTTCTTTTTGAATTTGAGCTCCAATTCGAAAAAAAGAGAAAGAGAATAAGAAAAAGAGGAAGAGCGTGTGTTGAAGGAGAAAGAAAATGTTGCGAATTTTATGTGTGTATGTCTAGAAGAATCTTTGGCATTTTATAGTTGGGGTTTTATGGGATTTTTGGAGTAAGAAAATGAGACAAAATAGAGAGAAATAAAGTGATGATGTCAAGGGTTTTATGAAGAGGACTTCTAGATAAAAGTGCAATTTTTCCTCCTAACTTTCAACTTTGAGCCAATTTATCTCGGCTCTTGTTAAAGATATAAAACATTTGTCAACTGATAAAATGTTTGTAATATTATGATACACAATTTATCAGTTAACCTCTTTTTGATATCTTTCACGGGAAATGAGTTGTGTGGGCTCAAAGTTAACAGCTTGAGTGGGCTTCTCATAGAGGAAATACTCTAACTTTTCATTCAACTTCTGCAAAATTGGCTCCAAATTGTCCCATTTCACGAATTCCAATAAAAACTCACATGTCTCTCGTTTTCCAAATCCGCCTTATTGCCCACCAAAATTATCGGAAAATCGTCTCGATCCTTAATTCGACATATCAGCTCGTGCAGCTTTTTGACTTCCTCGAAGCTGAAAAAATTAGATTATTGGAGGAATTTCAATGATTTTTGTGGCTTGTACTAAGCAAGTGTTTAATTTCTAGTGAAAATTACGGAATTGTGGGATTTAAAAATGGTGCTTTGAACTACAGTATGGCGCACAACTACCCGTACTGATAAAAGCGGGTGTATCTTTAGATATAAGTATTTGGAAAGCACGAAAATTGGTAGAAATGTAAATTTACGTTTGATTCAAAGCTACTGAAACTTTCAAAGTGATTCCTCAAGTCGAGGTATTGTTATGATTACCCAAAGACAAGGATGTGCCACGGTCGGCCGCGGCATTCTGAAAAGGGTACTTCTGAGATAGGTAGGGTACGGCGGCCTAGCGGCCCTAGTAGTTTCTGGGTAGCTGAGCTCAATTTCAAAAGGACAGCCGGATTGGTCCACAGTAGCCTACCCACGGCCTCGGCCGCGGCCGCCCGTTGCCGCGTTTTACACAGTCTTACCCAAGGATAAACGTTGTAACTGTGATTTCCATGAGATGAAGCAACTTTGACAAGCGATAACTCAGTTCAAAGATGATCAAATAAATTGAAATAGCCAGTTTACTGATGAACTATTCTCATTTTAACACTAGAAATTTGAGTCCATGACAACGCTTTTTTTCAAATGTTATGCAAGTACAAACTTTAGTCCGGATATCATGGTGCCGTTAAACAGAAAAAAGGCAACATCTCCTAACAATTTGTCTAAAAATCACCATTCTAGCGCTTCTAAGAACTGAGATAGAGCGGCTTCAAGGAGGCTAGAGACGCAGACAACGAGACACGCTGCGTCTCTAACCTCGGAAACTTCAAATGACTATATCTCGAGTTCTAGACGAGCTGGGAAGTTGGTTTTTAAAGAGAATTGTAGGGTTTGAAGTGAATTTTGAGATTATTTATGAATCAAAAATGAAAGCTGATCCAAAAATGTTTTCAAGACGAGATACACTCTGTAACATCTTCATTCTGTATTTCACAAATTTCTTGAAACCCTTCTGGTCCCTCCCCTATCACATCAACATAAGGAAGATAAAATTCAAAATACCTAAAAACAGATGACATTTTCTCTTATGAATTGTGTCTCGGATGGTGCGCACGTTCATAAAAACGATTAACCTATCATAAAATGAGTCATTTGATATCTCGCCCCCTTTTAGTAATTTTCCGCCCCCTCCGAGAGACAAGGTCATTTCTCTTTTAAAACAAAATTATATAGTAGTAGCAGGTGGTTTTATTGAAATAAATATTAGAAAAAAGAAGAAGAGACGCGGCTTCTTTTGATCTACAGAATCCTCTTCAGAAGCAAAAATTGCTATACAAATTTTCAAAAAGTCCCTAAAACCAGAAGTTTTTTTTTCAACACAAAAAATGTGCCAGTTCATATTTGGGTGTAAGTGTCAACAGAACAAAGTGGATATGTGGAGAGCAAAATAGAAGACGTCAGAAGAAGACGTGTAAACAAATTTTTCTGTTATTTTGGGCACGGCCAAAGATGGGTGAGCTCTTCTGAATCGAGAATTAGAGGGAATGGATATGGGGAGGGGAATGAACAAATTTTATTGGAAGGGACCCCAAAATCATAAAATATGGTTTTGTTGTTCAGAAAGAGGAATTTCTTGGAAAATTTTATGAAACTTTATAGTTTTCGAAAAAAAGAGTTGTTGGAAAAATTAAAATTTTTGGTTTCTGAGATATGCGTCTTTGATAGGCTCATTATTTTGGATGGTACATGCGGTATTTGCTGTAATAGAGGCCCACCCGATTCGTCTACTTTAAGCTAAATCATCTCGGTCCGTATGAGAGATAGCAAAAAAGTGCCCACTGATAAAATAATTGTGATATTTTGATAACAAATTTATTAATTTAAAGAATTTCAATATCTTCAACAAGAAGTGAGATATATGAGCTCAAAGTTGACGGTTTGGATGGGCTTCTATTAGTGGAAATACGGGGTTTTCTAAGGCGCATATCTCTAAAACTAGGACAGTTAGAAAATGTTGGGAAATAAAAATCGAAGAACTAGTTGTGTTTCATAAATTTTGAAAACTTCAGATCAATCTGGTAGCGTTAGCCTATATTTTCATAACTCTCAAATTTCCGTAATTGCTAAGATTGAGGCTTATGCGCAACATTGAACTTGATTATCTCGTTTCCTTCAAAAGATATCAAAAAAAAATTTTCAACTGATAAATTATTTATCATAATATCATCAATATTTTATCAGTTGACAAATTCTTGTTAACTTTCATAGGAACCGAGACAATTGAGCTCAAAATGAACGTATAGGGTGGCCTTCCATAAAAGCGTTTACGGTATTTTTCGTAGTCCTAGGAGCTCTATTAGAAGAAAATTTTTGACTACATTTCAGAAGTATCGGTTAGGATGTCTTCAAGGAACATTAATGACCAAAACCAAAATGGCCACAAATTTCCAAAAACTATCTAAATGGGCGTGGTTTCCACTGATTGAACATCATCATTTCACTAATTGAGACAACCGAAATTTCCTTTCGGCGATATTTATCTCCTCTAGTTCTTCCCCAATACGATTCTCCAATCTTTATGTACATCTAGGTTCTAGACTAATTAAAATCGTTTTACAGTTATTAATATCAAGGAAAATTTGAAATTCCAATAAGATAGATACCTATAGGAATCCTTATGAATAGTTTTTCGGTTCCCCTCCTGCTGTGTGTGTTATATGAAAAATATCGGGGCATTTATCACTCCCCTCGCTTACTCCAAATGTTTCAAAAAGCTTCTTCTTCTTCTTTTTCCCCTCGCCCCCTAGGCTTTCGGGTCAAGACAATCGCTCATCATGCATTCTTATGTTTTCTTGTGTATTTTTCGAAAAATGTCATCGAGTGCTGTGTTTGGCCCTGGCGGCATGTCTTTTGGTCAAATAGAACGGGAGAGAGATGAACTTTGGGATGAGAGAGATGTCATTAGAGACATAGAAAAACAGAAGGAGAGCATCATAATCAAATATTTAGAGGCTAGGAAATACGCTCCACTGATAACCACTCACCTATTCCTATCTGTAACAGCGAACACGATTAGAAATCCACTTCCTGTCCTCAGGTACTGTTCGCGCATTGTGGAGAACTCTTCCTGTCCAGCAGTGTCCAGAACTGAAAAATAGGAAATTTGTGAATTTTCAAAAGTACACACTATAAAATTTCTAAAAAAATGACCCCCAAGGCTGATCTAAACAACAGCCGATCGTTGCCGGATTTTGGAAGCGGCCGGTCTGTTAACTTTGACCGAATGTTTCTCAGTTCCTATTGAAAATATCAAAAAGTGGTCAACTGATAAATTATTCATCATAATATCAGAAATATTTCATTAGTTAACTAATTTTTGATATCTCTGATAAGAGCCGAGATAATTAAAATCAAGGAATATACGTCAAAAAAGTATAGCAGTAAAACGCTAAAATAGAGTTTGCACTTCGAGCTCAATTCTCTCTGGTCCTATGACAGCTACCATAATATGTCAACTGATACATTATTCATCATATTATCGCCATTGTTTTATCAGTTAACTAAATTTTCATTTCTTTCACAGAAAGCGAGATAATTGAGCTCAAAGCGCGGGTATAGGGTGGGTATAGGGTGTCTATTAGAGCATTTACGGTAGCTCGAAGTTGACGGTCAGGGTGCGGGGATTTTACGGTATTAAGAAATTGGGGTACCAGAAACCTGAACCTCAAAGTATCCGAGCCCCCAAAACATCCAATAAACTTACTTTCTAATTTACACAGATCCTCATCTACAAAGCATTGTTTGGTGTAGGAATCCTCGATGGTCGGGTCGTAGTCCTGGACGAAGTAGCGCTGAAAAAAGTGTTTTTGTAGACGAAAATTTAGTAATTTATTTATTTTAATGTCTAAATTGTTATTAATTCAAAGTAGACAAGTTTTATAAGCTTTGGTTTCAAATTCAGTAAATGTAAATGACCTAAAATCTGTAATAGAAAGGTCCCCACTTCCTCGTTTGAGCTGAATTTTCTCATTAACTGTAAAAGATATTAAAAATGTGTCAACAAAAAAAATATTGGTGATATTATAACTAACATTTTGTCAGTTGACCACTTTTTGATATCTCGTGATAAAACCGAGATGATTGAGCTCAAATTTGACGGATTGGATGAGATTTTATTAGAGAAAATACGGTACTTCAGTTTTTTATCTGTTAACTTTGAGCACATATAAATTACTTCCTGTAAAAGATATAGAAAAAAGTTATCAATTAATAGAATGTTTATCAAAATATTAAAAAAACACTTTGTCAGTTGACCACTTGTTAATATCTCTTACATGAACGGAGATCAAAACGATTGAAGTTGAAGATTAGAGGGCCCTTCTATTGCAGGTTTTTCGGTATCAATCTCTAGAAAATTTTAATTAACTTCTCAGAGCAATTAAGCCATTCGTAGCTGATATGGCTATAAATTTCTCTAGAACACCCAAATTATCAGATTTCTAATCCCTTTAATTTTCCCACGCCTCCACTATCTTCCTATTTTCTCTCCATAAAATTTTCCCATCACCCAATCCCGTTCAAGAGCATTTCTCACTGTCTCTCCCCACAGTACTACACAGTATAACAGGGACACAAATACACAGGACTTGCACAAACATTCTACAGTCTACTTTCTTGTATTGCAGTTCTTATTTTTTCGGGTTCTCTCCCTTTTTGACTGTTTCGTGTTTCTCTCTTTTTTCCTTCTTCTCCCGGGAAGAAGGACACAAACACATGAGAATCACGCCTCTCTCTCTCTCTCTCTCTCTCTCTCTCTCTCTCTCTCTCTCTCTCTCTCTCTCTCTCTCTCTCTCTCTCTCTCTCTCTCTTCCAACACCACAGAAAACGGATGGATTATTTTCGGGACGAAGCAAAAAATGAGCGCGATCGGAGGAGAGGGGAAAGAGAGTATAGGGGTTAAAGCTTAGAAGAAAGAGACGGGTAAAATTTTCATTTTGGAGTGAAATTTGAGAATTTGGAAAGGTAAAGAAATGGGGAGGAGGAGGTGAGAACAACTGGAAGTTTTTGAAAGGAATAGTTTACCCAAAAAGTTAGGTTTTGAATTGGAAGGATTATGGTATTTCGGGAAAGAGCAAATTTGATCAAATATGGAAACATTGGGCAAAACAGGGGGCGGAGAATTTGAGAATTTCAGATACCGTAACTTTGAGCCACTATATCTCACTTACTGTTGAGGTTATGAAAAAGTTGTCAACAGATGAATTTTTTATCATAATATCACAAACATTTTATCAGTTGACACATTCTTAATATCTTATACAGGGGACGAGATAATTGAGCTCAAAGTGCACGTATTGGGTATCTGCACATATTGGGCATCTACAGATCATTTTAAAAAATCGGCTCAATTTAAACTCTCAACTCTTGTTTCTATAGTGTTTCTAGAAACCGAGATACCTCTATTACAAGTTTCAGAGGCTAGAGACACAGACAACGAGACACTCTAACTGTCTGCGTCTCTCTCAAAAATTCAAACGACTCGGCTTCTAGAAGAGCTAAATGAGTCGTTTTAGGTGGGATTTCAAGGAAATTTTTTGTATTTTTGGCTGAATTAAAATAAATTTTTAAACATTTTTAAAAAACCATTTCTTGCCTTCTTGCTGATTGATCATACTTTCTCTAATATGTATCACGTTGACCTTAATTATCTCGGATCCTGTAAAAGATATCAAAAATATGCTGACTAATAACATTTTGGTGACTTTATGGTAAACAATTAATCAGTTGAAATATGTTTTGAATCTCTCATAGCAACCGAGATAATTATGGTCAAAGGGTAGAAATCACAAAAAAAAACGCTTAAATAAAGCTTGAAATTTGATCTAAAATATCTCGGTTCATATAATAGATATCAAAAGATGGTAAACTATAAAAATGTACTGATATTCTGATAAATAATTTATCAGTTGACAACATTTTGATATCTCTTACAGGAACCGAAATAATTGTGCCCAAAGTGCACGTATACGGTGGGCTGGCTTTTATGGAAACTGAAAACTCCCTGCTTTTCAAATCCGACCATGTTCTTGAGACGATTTAGAATTCTCAGTTTGCACTGGTTTTGAAATTTCACTAATTTTTAAGACCATGTAATGGTTACCAAACCCTGTAATGATTCCCTAGACCTCTCTAAATTCGGTATCCAATTTCAATTGCCCTTTTCTCAAGTACCACCCTGTAAACTAATGAAAATCAATGTCTTTCGTCTTCCAACTCATTATCATGTTACCGCCTGGTTGCTGCTGCTTGCCATTCTCTTTTTTCCCCTCTGTTTCTCTCTGTGTCCAATACACAACCCCCTAATCATCTTTTGTTTGTACCTATCTGCCTCCCCACACCTGTGTTTGTGGTCTTCTGTCTCTTTTGAAAAGCGAATTGAATTCAGAAGACGTGAAGGTCATCACCAGTCACCAGAAAAACCACAATTGTCAGAAATCTGGGAAAGTGTCGAGTCGACTAGAAATTCTTCATGTACAGGTGTTCCATAAAACGTCACATCTCGATAGAGAGAGAGAGAGAGAGAGAGAGAGAGAGAGAAACATATTATTGCGACACGAATTTCGATATTTTTCAGTCGTGTTCAATGTAAAATGTTCGTTTCGTTCGTTGTTGTGAAAAAATAAAACTGTACGACTTTACAAGGCATTCTGAATACCAAGGGAGAGAAAAGGTGTGACTCATTGAGGGAAAAATAAGCAAAAAGGCCTTTTAAGGAAATTGGATTGGCAGCAATTTTTTGTGTACCGTTTGAATAGAAACTACATTTAGTACTGATTATTGGAAATTGACTAAAATTATTTTTTGACCACTTTTTCATATCTTTGACAGGAACCGACATAATTGAGATCAAAGTTGGCCCATATGTACACTTTGAGTTCAATGATCTCATTTCCTATAAGAGATATCAAAAAGTTGTCAACTATCAAAATATTTTTGATATTATGATAAGAATTTTATTAGTGGACTTCTTCTTTACATCTCTTACAGTAACGTAGTTATTATGGCTCAAAGTTGACAGATAGAAAAAGGGATAAGAACTCCCTCACTTCTAACTTTGAGCAAAGATATCTCGGTTCCTTTAGAAGATATCAAAAAGTGGTCAACTAACAAAATATTTCTGATATTATGATAAACATTTTATCACTTAATGACTCTTTTGTATCTTTTACAGAAACCGAGATATATGGGATCAAAGTTAATAGTTGCGTTTTTCTTCGATTTTGGCGTTCCCGAAAATCGCGTCAATAGAAAAATGCAAATTTTTTGATGGTTTGGCTTTTCATTTTTTGATTTGCGTTTGAAAAAACCAAAAGCCATGAAAATTTGAATATCAATTATATATTTTCTATTCAATATTCGTGTCAAAAATGGAACAGAAATTATAGAACAATTGTTTTGGAACCCTGCAGTGTAGCTGAAATTGAAAAATACATTTAGGAATTTTCAAAAAATATCAACATCCCAAAATCCAAGAAACCTGAATATTCGAAAATCTCACAATTCAGAAAATCATGAAATAAATTCTGGATTTTATAATTCAAGAATCCAGGCTTTAAAAATTGAAAGTTTTAGAAATCCAAATTTTTAAAAATCCAAAATTTGACAATTCTAGAATTCTCAAAAACAAATTTTTACTAGAATATTAAAGTAAAATTTCAGACTTCATATTCTGAAAAATCGTATTCTGAAAAATCTTTCTAAAATAAAAGTCACAAAAATTCAGAAGACCTTAAACAATTAACATTCTTTTCGATTTTTTAGACTATCAGATATCTTCAGGGATTTTTTAATTTTTTTGATTTTTTGGATAAACAGACACACAGACAGATTTTTATCCACTGGGCAATAATCTTTTTATACTAATCCCTCTACCCCATTTTGCTGTCATTCATAATCCCAAAAAAGCCAAAAAAAAACGAACCTGTATAAACTGTATAGTAAGTGCTGATTTTCCAACGCCACCACCGCCGACGACGACAATTCGAAGAATGGAATTCTGTTGGGCGGCTGTTGTGTTGTTGCTCCGGCCGCCCATTTTTGGATTCGAGTGGAAAAAACTGTCTTCGAGACGACCAAAAGAAACCAGAGAAAAATAGACAGCGGACTGCAAAAAAACCAAGTGGTTGGTGCGTTATCATCCCCTCAATTCGTATCATATCAGCTGATAAGAGATGAGAGATGCAGAGAAAAAAACGAACAAAAAAACGTATGTGAACAAAAAAAAGTTTTTTTTCCCAAAAAAATTGAACGAAGAAAAGCCGAAAAAAGACGAGGGAGAGAGGGGACACACATACACAAACACATGCCCCAACGGAGGGAAAAAATGGGGGCGGGGCTTATGATGGAGGGAGAGAGTGGAGAATCGGAAGAGACGCAGAGAGAGGAAGTGAAGCTCCACCTACTGTTTTTGGGATACTGGAACATGAAAAGAGAGATAAAGAGAGATAGAGAAGCAGAGAAAAAAGAAAAAGTATGGAAGCAAGAATATGCAACATGTGTTCAACAGTGTGAGTAATTACTGTTTTTGCGGTAAGAGGAGGGAAGAAAAAGAGTATAATTATGTTACCAGAGTGTGGTGTTTATGTATGTGTCATTCAGAAAAATGGCAACGGTGAAAAAAGAAAATTCCAGAAATAAAAATTTCAAAATGGATGGAGCTACCGTAAAACCTTACTTTCATGTTTCAGCTCAATTATTTCTATTCCTGTGCAAGATATCAAAAATGTGTCAACTAAAATACTGATGATATTAGGATAAACAGTTTATCAGTTGACAACTTTTTCATATCTTTCGCAAGAACTGAGATAAACTGTCTCAAAGTAGAAAGTAAGGGACCCTTTTATCGGTTTTACGGTATCTTTGGAAATCTGGGAAAGTAGGTTAAAGATTGTTTCTAAGTTTATAAAATTCGCGAAAAAAGGTCAACTTTGAAAAAACGAGTTTCTCATCAAAACTTTGAAAAACTAAAAACTTGGAGCTTGATTTTTAATAAATTTTCTGAGAATTCCAGAAAGCCCACTATCAGATAATTTTCAATTTTTTGAACAAAGTGAATTTATTCATTTTTCACAGAAAAATTCAAAAATTGAAATTTATAATAGTATGGTGCATGTTATCATAGGCATCATATACCGTAAAACCTTTAATAGAAGGGCACCCCTCAACTTTTACCTTTTGAATTTGCTCTAATGGAATCCCACTCTATGCGTCCACTTTGAGCTCAATTATCTCGTTTCGTGAGAGAGATATCAAAAATGTGTCAACTGATAAAATTTTGGTAATTTTATGATAAACAATTTATCAGTTTATCACTTTTTGATACCTTTTACAGTAACCGAGATAAATTGGCTCAAAGTTGAAAACATGGAGGCCCATTCTATAGCAGGTTTTACGGTAGATTGGGAGAAAGTTGATATGTTCTGCTTTTTTTACTCACAGCTTTACGGTATATTCAAAAAATTGAACCTTCGAAAAAATCTCGATTATCAACGCCCAAAAAAAAAACTAAAAATCATTTGGTTGAATAATAAATAGAGGCTAAAAGTCAACAATTGTCAATCAAAAACTTTCAACAAATTTTTTTGGAAGTGTAGCTGAAATTGAAATGTCTGAAAGTTTGTCTGAAAGCTAATTTTCAGGGATATCATTCACAGGATCTCAAAAATTCGGAAACATGAAATTCGAAAACTTCAGCATTCCATGCTTACAAATGACTTTCACGAGTTGTATACCCGAAAGACAAAAGAGAAACCAAAAGTATCAAAAAGAAGAAAAAGCAAGCATCTGAGAAGTGCAACAAAAACACATGTGTTGTGTGTCCATCACAGAGTGACAGGATCCTCCCTCATGACGTGGCCAGTTGTAGAGTCACATTTTTTCAAGGAAAATCGGAAACTGAGAAGAGGAAAAAGAGCAAAAAGGTGAGAAATTTCCGGTTAGGTTGGATAAAATATACAAATATAAACATCTGGTTTTCCATAGGTAGCAGTTTCATGCTAAACATTTAATGTGGTCCACTCTTTGAAGTACTGAAAAAGTAGTCCAGAATGTTTCAATTTGTCTGAAAATCTCACTAAGTAGTGCAGTAATTGGTCTAATACAAGCCCACTCTATAAGTGCACTTCAAGCTCAATTATCTCGCTTCCCATTAGAGATACCAAAAACATGTCAACTAATAAAATATTCGTGATATTATAATGATTAATTTATTAGTTTCTCACTTTTCGATATCTTCTACAGGAAGTGAAATATATGGGCTCAAAGTTGACAGTTTGAGGGGCATTCCATTAGACTGATTACAGTAGATTGTATAAAAATGGCCCAACTTTCATTTCAGTGTAAATTTCAGTAGGTTTTTGATTACAAATGGCATATATAATATATCATTTTTATGACCCCAAAGTTGACTATTTCTCGAAAAGTTCTAGAAAATTCCGTTGAGAATTGACACAGATGGTGATCCACTTGACCGTAAAATGAAACTATCAGAAGGACCACAGCTGTGTGACGATCATTCAGACCAGGTTTGGGTCATGTCAATTTTTTTTGTTTGAGTTTTCGGAAACCCAACTTCGATAGTTTCTGTTTAGAAGCTAGGAATCTTCGAGAACATAAAAAAGGGACATTATGAAATAGTCAACAGTTCCATATGTAGGTGGATATGCAAATGATTCTATCACCGCGAAAAAATGAGGGGGCAAACGATCATATATTTTTTTTTGATGTTAGGAAAAATGAGAAAAAAGAAATTTCCAGAAAGCATTGTGAATCATCATGGGATTGAAAATGGAATATAATTCTAGAAACGATCAAATGTGTATATTTTTCAAAAAAAAATCAATATGGTGACGTAAATCGGGAGAAACATCTGGAAATGTTGTAGGGTATTCCGGAAATACTGTACTTGCTTTAATAGAAACCCACCGTATATGAGTTCAATTGATTCACGAGAAAGATATCAGAAATTTGTCAACTGGTGAAATACTGGTGATATTATGATAAACTGTTTATCAGTAGACACATTTTTCATAGACTTGACAGAAACCGAGAAAAGTTGGATGTAAAGTTACATAGAGACTCTTCTGTAATTTTACAGAAAAGTTGATAACTACAAAAATAGAATTCTATATTTGATTTACGATTCCAGAGGTTTTCAAAACAAACGGACAAGTAATGAGTAATTTTTCAGACACCCAGACTTGACAATTTTCAAAAAATGATCATTTTTGAATAAAATTTTTGCTAGCACAGTATAAACAAAACTCAAACATCATAAGCCCATCAAGATTAATGTAAGAAGCCAATATGTTCCCTATGTGCCGAGATCTTTCTCTATCCTCTAACCTATTGTTTTGTGTTTTCACTCCTCCTGCCAAATACACTTCACACTGAATAATCAAGTGGCTCCCTATAGTTCAGGGCTCCCTGTGCTCTCTCAAGAGCAATGGGGGAACACCAATGCGCACCGTATTGTTGTTTAGGAAGAGAGAGAGAGAGAGAGAGAGAGAGAGAGAGAGAGAGAGAGAGAGAGAGAAGAGAGACCACCCACTGTTTCGTGTTTTCCGAAATCATTAGCATTCATTTTTGTTCGATACCATCAATCTAACACATGCGTGTCAAATAGATGCTTCAAGACGGCTAATTTTTAAATACTTTAGGATTAATCCTAGAAAAAAAAGGGTGGATGGTTGGGGGTGATGAGACCATTCGAGTTGAGGGATCCGATTTCAGTATAAAACATTGGTATCGGATTGCCTCCACAGAGATTCGTTATGTTTTTGTTTCTCTTTTTTCGTGATGCTTAACAAATAGACAAAAGGAAGGAAGAGAGAGAGAGAGAGAGAGAGAGAGAGAGAGAGAGAGAAAAGAAAATTTGGAAGAAAAAGTATGATTTCTGTTATGTTTATTGAGAGGGAAAGGGCTTGAAGATTCTAGATTTTCAGAGAAAAAATCGTATAGAAAAATCGAGGAAAATTTGAACAATTCAGAGCTTGTGAAAAATTAGCTGAAAAGTGATTTTTGTCAGTATTTTGATAGTGAAAATTATCATACCGTATTTGCTCTGATGGATGCCAACCCTATACGTGCAGGCTGAGCTCAATTATCTCGATTCGTGTGATATGAAAGTTGTCAACTGATGAATTAATTATCATAATACCAACAATATTTGATAAATTTACAGATTTCTGATATATTTCACGGGAACGGAGATAATTCGGCTCAAAGCTGGCGCTTCGGTTTATCGAAAAATTTCAAATAAAATCAACGGAAATATCCCTCAAAATATAGAAAACTCTGGTCAGAATGTTTCCAAGACGAAAGTTAGGACCAACTACCGTAAAACCGATAATAGAAGGGTCAACTATCTTTAAACTTTGAGCCAAATTATCCCGGTCCGTGTGAAAGATATCAGAAATTGGTCAACTAATAATAGATTGGTGATAATATAATAAACAATTTGTCAGTTGACAAACTTTTGATATCTTTCACAGAAACAAAGATAAATTAATTCAAACTTGGCAGTGTGGGGTCTTTCATTACAGATTTTACGGTAAATATTTTTTGCCAAAAGAAAATGCAAGAAATTTAAGGAAATAACCACTCTAAAAATAGAAAATTAGGCCAGAATGTCTTCAAGGCAAAAAGTTCGGACCAAAGACTCCATGGGTGTGTAAAAAAATGGACACCTACAGAAGCAAAGGTGTGAATTCTTACAACTCATAGTACACAAAACAATGGCCACTGATCTAGGCAGGAACGGAAGAAGGGGGTGTAAAAGAAATGCATATATCATTGTCTCGTCGATTGGTTTTTGTCGTTCCTCCTGAAGAAGTCAGTCAGTCCTTCCGGAAGGAGGATCTTTACAATATAAGAAGACAGTGAGAAAATGCACATTAACACACAAACAGCTGCTCTTTGAGGATTCGGAACGGGAAGAGAAAGAGGGAATCAAATGAAATGAACAATCGGGAGAAGAGGATTAGATGAAGAGTTGGGTAAGAAGAAGAAGAAGTTAGAAGTTAGATGAACAAGGGGATTAGGTTGGGACACACCAAATGGGAGGAGGAAGACAATGGTAGATTATAAGAGGAAGAAGAAGAAGAGGTCCGAATTCTGGGAAGGAGAAGGGTTAACACAATGATTTATAAAGACACTTTCGGGGGTAAAAACGGGGGTGAAATGTCTCAATTTTGGGGTGAAATGATGATCCAGATGGTTCAGGGAAACAGAAGGACAGTTTATTTATGAACATGGGAAAGAGGCAAATTTGGATTCTAAATCTTCTTGTATATCTGTATATTGGTTTGCCCAGATTTCGAGATTTTCAAATCCTCAGATTTTCAGATCCTGAGATTCTGTAAATCTAAAATTCGAAAATTCTGAAATTTTACAATTTTTTTGAAAACTTTTTAAAACAATTTTTTTTTATTTGTAAAAGCTCAAAAATGTGCGAAAATTGAAAAACATATAAAAATTTTTTAAAAATTGAATAATTAAAAAATTTGTGAGAACTCCTAATCTTGTAAAAATTCAAAATTCTGGGAAGTTCAAAAATTTGTACAAACTCGATTTTGAAAGTTTGAAAATTCAAAAATTTGTAAAAATTTTGTTCGCACATTCAAAATTTTCAGATTTTGAAAAGAGCAAATTTATAAAAGTCTGAAAAACTTGAAACTACGAATTTTGAAGAAAAATAGTTTTGAAAAATCTAAACTTATAAATTTTGAAAAATCATTAAATTTGAAAATGTTAACAATCTTGAATTTCGAAAAATCCTGAAAATCTTTAAAATTGAAAAAAACATTGAAATTTTGAATTTTTTAAATTTTAAATCTTGAAAAATCTTAAGATTTAAAATATTTCGAAAATTTTATAATCCGAAAATCTTGAAATTTTTAAAATCTTGAAATTATAAAATTTGAGAATCTTATAACTTTGAAAAAACTTAAAAAATATTGAAAAATCTGTAAGTGATAAGTCTTGGAAAACTTTGAAATTTTGAATTTTGAAATTCTCAAAATTCTGAAAATTGAAAAAAAATTGTGAAAAATCTAGAAATTTTATAATTGCAAAAACCTTAAAGATCTCAAACTTTTAAGTTTTTAAATTTTGAAAATGTTTTAAAAATCTTGAAATTATAAATTCCAAAAAATCATTTTAAAATATCCTTGAAAATTCAGAAATTTAGTAAAAACTTGATTTTGTAAAGTTTGGAAAGTTGAAAAATCTCGAAATCATAAAAATTAACAAAACCCTAAAAATTTAAAATTTCTGAAACTTTGGTTCCAAGGTTCTGGAAACTCAAATTTTCCTAAACCCTCGCAGGTCATAAACAATAGATATCGTACATCCAATTAAGGTCCAAAACCCCAAAACCCTACTTGCAACGGGCCGGGTCGGGCCAAAGCGACAATTTTCTCGGCCCGGCCCGTCCCGCGACCCGGCCCGGCCCGGCCCGGCCCGTGACCCGGCCCGCCCTTTCTCAGTAAAAGAAAATTTCCAATGAAAAATTGGGACATTTTTTTGAACTAAAAAAAGAAAAAAGTTACATACTTTTTAAAATTATCTAAGTAGAAAGTAGTCAAAAAATATAGAGTTTTTGATTAAATTTTCGAAAAAAAAATTTTTTTAATCAGCTTATGTACAAACAGCGGGCCGGGCCGGGCCGGCACTTCATCGGCCCGCGACCCGGCCCGGAATTTTGCAAGTATGCCCAAAACCCTCGAAACGAAAGCCAAAATCAATTATGGATGAGGGAAAACAACAACGAAATCCTTGTATTCTACCGGAGAGAAGATAAATGGAAAAAGAAGAAAAAGAAAAAGAACAAAAGGAGATCAGAATAAGAAGGACAAACTGGTAACAGGATGAGAATCGTCAGAAAAAAAGAGAAATTGAAAACCAATTTTCTGTTTCTTTCTCTATTTCTCTCCTGTTCCGTACCGCCCCAAATTTGTATGAAATCCCAAAGACTGTCGAAAACCATCACGATCACTCGGAAAAAGAAATGGGCGGGAATTTGAATTTAATTCATTCCGACACATACTGTCCATTCCAATGCTTCTTCTTCCTATATAGCAAATAGGGTTTTCTGGGAAAAAGAGGAAGAAGAAGAATATATATCTTCTATCAATTAGAAAGATTCGGAAGTAGAAGAATTCGACCTTCAGACGACACCAGAAGACGTTCACACTAATTATCAGAGGGGATTAGCGAGATGTGAGTGGAATCGAAGAATTACCGTTTTCTCGAGACTGTTTGGTTTCATTGTTTTGGATAGGGGGGGTAGAAGGCGTCAGAAAATGTACAGCGTTTGCCAATAAGATAGATAAAAACGTATTTTTCGGGGGATTTTCAGAGATTTTCCGGATTCTGGAACTATCAGGTTTCCGATCACTTTGAAATTTCCCTAGTTTTTCAGTTATTTGAGAAATCGGTCAATAGCTTTCAGAAATCGGTCATTAGCTGAGAAACTAGGAATTTTCAAAAAAAATCTGGGAATGTAAAGTTTTCTTGGTCTGTTTTAGACTCTCCAAAATTTTCAAAGTGATTGAAACCTTGACAACTGAGCTCCAGACCCCTGAAAATGGTTAAAACGGTGGAAAATCAACTGAAAATTTTGTCTTTGTATATCTTATTGACAGGTACTGTATTCATATAACCTATAAACCATAAATTTGAAAATTAAGGAAACTGCTATTCTGAATTCAAAAATATACTTTTTGAAACTTCCCAGAGTGGAGCAGAGAAAAAATAATTTGGAAATTTCTAGTAGTTTTCAAATCGCAAATCTTCAGAAATTGCTATTCTCGAAATTTGAAATCGTCAACCTTGTAGTTTTTTTGAGCATGAGAATTAGAATATCAGCTTCTAGAACTTCCCAGTGTCAAAGTTCAAAATCCAGATATTTACGGTAAAAAATGATCTAATACAGGGTGGCTCATAATTCCCTGGACTCAAGTTAGTACTAGCATAAAATTTTTAGGGTAACTGGCCTCAAATTTGGGGTGCGGAGATTCAAATTATTCATCAGTAAACTGGCAATGTTTCCAATGATTTTATCAATTTTAAGATAAGTTATCGCTTGTCAAAGTTTCTTCATCTCTTCAAGATCACAAGAAACATTACCCTGGCCTCTTTCTGCAACCATAACAATACCTATATTTGAAGAAACGCTTTGAAAATTTCAGTAGCTTTGAATCATATGTAAATCTACCTTTCTACCAATTTTCGGGTTCCAAGATAAAGATATACCCAGTTTTATCTGACCGGGTAATTGTGCGCCACCTGGTAGTTCAACTCCATCTAAGATTTTACAGTGTATTTTTTCTATGTATTTTTATCTCGTCTATGAACCTAAATAGTTTTAAAATTTAAGATAATATATTTATTACATAAAATGGTAAGAAATGGAAAAAAGAGAAATATAAAAACTGGAAAAAAGAAGGAGGTTACAAAAACGAATAGAAAAATGAAAGAATGGTAAAAAGGGGGAAAAAGAAGAAGGAAGACATAAACACACAGGAAAAAATTTTCGTTTTGCAAACATTTGCATAAAGGCAACATAACCGAATTGGGGGGCGATTTGAGAATTGAGGAAACTTTTTTTTGAGAATTCAAGAACATTTTTTAGAACAGTAAAATTGAAAAAAAGATGGTCTCACAGATTTTTGGGAGGATTTGATTTTTGGGATTTGGAAAACAATTTTTCACATTTTTACAAACAATTTGGTCGTAATAGAAAGAGATAAATGTTGTGGTATAAAAAAGAAAAGATATAATAGAATTGCAAAAAAAGATAAAAAACTATTCAAGAACAATCACAGAACTTCGTAATGGTTCCACTTCGTCGGCGGCTTTCTTCTGTTTTTCTGCAAAAAATGGGAATTTTTTTAGGAAAAAAAGGGAAAGTGTATGTAATCGGATAGGCAAGATTTTATTGGGATGTCGGGCGGAAAATGCATGCTCGCTCTATTGCACACAGGGCGACAGAATTGACTAGTTAAGTTTTGTTCATGAAAGCTGTGAAGAAATTCGGGGAATCTCAGAATATCAGAGACTTAGAATTTTAGAATCTTAGTATCTTAGAATCTTAGAATCGTAGAATCTTAGAATCTTAGAATCTTAGAATCTTAGAAGCTTAAAATCTTAGAATCTTAGAATCTCAGAATCTCAGAATCTCAGAATCTCAGAATCTCAGAATCTCAGATTCTCAGAATCTCAGAATCTCAGAATCTCAGAATCTCTAAATCTCAGAATCTCAGGATCTCAGAATCTCAGAATCTCAGATTCTCAGAATCTCAGAATCTCAGAATCTCAGAATCTCAGATTCTCAGAATCTCAGAATCTCAGAATCTCAGAATCTCTAAATCTCAGAATCTCAGGATCTCAGAATCTCAGACTCTCAGAATCTCAGAATCTCAGAATCTCAGAATCTCAGAATCTCAGAATCTCAGAATCTCAGAATCTCAGAATCTCAGAATCTCAGAATCTCAGAATCTCAGAATCTCAGAATCTCAGAATCTCAGAATCTCAGAATCTCAGAATCTCAGAATCTCAGAATCTCAGAATCTCAGAATCTCAGAATCTCAGAATCTCAGAATCTCAGAATCTCAGAATCTCAGAATCTCAGAATCTCAGAATCTCAGAATCTCAGAATCTCAGAATCTCAGAATCTCAGAATCTCAGAATCTCAGAATCTCAGAATCTCAGAATCTCAGAATCTCAGAATCTCAGAATCTCAGAATCTCAGAATCTCAGAATCTCAGAATCTCAGAATCTCAGAATCTCAGAATCTCAGAATCTCAGAATCTCAGAATCTCAGAATCTCAGAATCTCAGAATCTCAGAATCTCAGATTCTCAGAATCTCAGAATCTCAGAATCTCAGAATCTCTAAATCTCAGAATCTCAGAATCTCAGAATCTCAGACTCTCAGAATCTCAGAATCTCAGACTCTCAGAATCTCAGAATCTCAGAATCTCAGAATCTCAGAATCTCAAAATCTCAGAATCTCAGAATCTTAGAATCTCAGAATCTCAGAATCTCAGAATCTCAGAATCTCAGAATCTCAGAATCTCAGAATCTCAGAATCTCAGAATCTCAGAATCTTAGAATCTCAGAATCTCAGAATCTTAGAATCTCAGAATCTCAGAATCTCTTTTTTTTCACTTTTTAAAGTCATAAAATCTCGAATATGAAAATTCTGGAAAGTTCTGAATTCGCGAATCTGGCGTCTCTCGATAAAATCAAAATTTCAGACCTATACTTTTTTTTCTTAAATTTAATTTTTCAAATATTTTAGGTCCTTCCTCCTCTGTGATTCCCTAATTTTCTCAACTCCAAATTTTTCTAACCTTCCCAATCTCTTATTTGCTTACTTGCTATTAAGGGTGTCATCTGAAGACGTAATATCAAAGAAAAGGATTAACCATAACCATAAAAATAAATCTATATAGCACAATTGTCGGCTTCGTTAACACATAAAATGTCCCACCCAGATCCTGTATTCTTATTAGTATTCATGTATTTGTGTGTGCCAATTCTACACAGCTGGAACAACACAAAAGACACACACCAATTCGTCTCGACTCTTATAGATAGCATTTTTGTTTGAATAGGTAAATATTGAATTGAAATTTATGACTCTTATCGCTATGCCCATTTTATGTCTTTTGATGAGTTTCCAGGGTGGCCGTTTTTCGAGAAAGGGGTTTTTGAAAAATGGAAACAAAAATTTAGAATGTTTCAAAAAATTTCAAAACGCTTTCAAGGTACTTTCATTGTCTTCTAGAATACCGTAAGACCTGTAAAGGAAGGGCCCCCACACTGTCAAGTTTGAGCTCAATTACCTCGGCAACTATGCAAGATATCAAAAATGTAATAACTGATAAAATGTTTTTGATATTATTATAAACATTTTGTCAGTTGATCATATTTTGATATCTTTCACAGGAACCGAGATATATGAGCTCAAGGTTGGCGGTTCGGTTGGGGTTCTATTATAGTGCTTACGGTATTAAGGTCAGAATTTTATTCCGAGAATGGTCCAAATTTTCGGATATCGGAATTCCGTTAACAGAATATTCTTGCTGGTACAAAAAAATTTCAATTTTCCCAGAACCTTCTAGAACAAAAAATACCAACTCACCATTAATTTTCCGCCGCAACTCCTCCAACTTATTCAGATACTGTGTGTCCCTTGAATGTTTGTATTCTTCGATAGACCATTCGAGATTCGAACTCCAGCATAATGTCAAATATCCGCAAAACGATAGACCCGACTGAAATCATAAGTTTCATTTTTTGAAAATTTCCAACTTATCCTAAAACCTCTAATAAAAAGGACCCCACCCTGTCAATTTTGAGCCTATATATCTCGATTTCTATGAGTGATATCAAAAAATGGTCAACTGATAAAATGTTTATCAGATTATGATAAGAATTTTACTAGTTGACAAATTTTTGATATCTTTGACAGGAACCGAGATAAGTTGGTCCAAAGTTAAAAGTGAGGGGTCCTTCTATTACAGGTTCTATTCTATACAATTTTTTCCCAACAACCCATTATCCATTATTTTTCATGAATGATTGAATTTCAATGAAATGAGGAAATGCATAAAAAAGAAGAAGATGCGAAGCCTTTTTCGGAAAGAAGGTGTTTAATTATAAAAATAAGAACCAGTTACCCGTAATTAGAGGTTGTTAGAATTTGGGGAAGAATTGGATGGATAAGTAATGGGGAAATGTTTTCAAGGGATTCATAGAATCGAGGGATTATCCTGATATTTTTGTAAAGGACACATTTTTCTGGATATTTTTTCAAAAAACACCAACACCAAGCTATTTTCATAGTTTGTAACTCAAAAATTTGAATTTCCCGCTGTCAAAAACCTATAGAACACCAATGGAATCGAACTTTTGGCATTCCTGTATCAAAGCCCTCCTTCTAACCCACTGAGCCATGTGGGCGCTCCGCGCTTTCTTGTCTTTGTTGCGCCGTGGCTGTGGGTGCGCGTTGCGTGGCGCAGTGGGTAAGAGGGATCGTTGTGGAGCAGAAATGGGAAAAGTTCGATTCCTTTGGAGTTCTATAGATTTTTTACGGCGAGAAATTCAAATTTTTAGGCCATAAACATTGAAAAATGATTGGTTTTGGTGTATTTAAAGAAAAAATTTCCAGAAAAATTTCAAAAAAATACAGTAATCTTGACTCACCTTAACATGAGCATACATGGCGAGGAAAAAGCTAAGGAAGAAGACCATTGCGGCGATCAGCGTCACCGTCGATAACACATTTTCGGCGTCGTCACGCCGACCGTACTCGTCTTTTGAGGAGGCACTTACTGTTATATCACCTGCAAAATTTTCATGAAATTTTCAGCAATTTTTTCAACCCCTACCGATTCGTTTTCTTGCACCTAACACCACACTAGCCGTCGTTGAGTCTTCTGTATTCGGAGCCACGGCAGTGAGAGAGGGCGGAGCAGGAGGAGGTGCAGCTGGGGATAAATCACTGGCGACACCTTCCACGTTCATTGGGGATATGGTTCTGGAAAGAATTTGCAAATTTAGAGATCCAGTGGGAGTTTGGAGGCTTTGTCAAAACCTGTAATATAAGGGCCCCTATGAGCTTATTTATCTCGGTTCCTGTCAAAGATAGCAAAAAGTTGTAAACTGTTAAATGTTTACCATAATCTCATAAACATTTTATTAGTTGAAAATTTGTTGATATCTTGCACAGGAACCAAGATAAATTTGATCAAAGCAGAAAATATAAAACTAACCGATTCCTAAGCTCCGCTGGTAACCCGTAACTCTTTTCCAGTTGAAAACAGACGACAGTGGCAAACGCCGATAGAATCATCAAAACAATTGCAATAACAAAAAGTGTGTAGAATCGAATATCGGCTTGAGCACACTGTGGAAGCTTCATCTCACGATATTTCAGCACTCGACGTCTTCTGTATTTGTATAAACACAGTTCACAGATGGCCGGTCGGTGCAGTTTTCGAGATGAGATATCGAGCCAGTGCTGGAAAATTGGAATTTTTGGGTCTTTCGAAAGACATTTTAGCATGGTGGCCCAAATTTTGCAAGTTAAGTTTTCTAGGCCACCATGGTAAATGGCCAAGAAATAGCTTAATATTTACCTGGTATGTTTCCTAGGCAATTTCCCACGGTGACCTAGAAAACTGAACTTGGAAAAGTTAGGCCACCATGATAAAATGGCCTAAAAAGCCCACCAGGTGAATAAAATGGCCCAGAAAACCCGATAAATTATAACTTCTAATGTTCTCGGATGCCTTCAGAACTTCACACAAATTCAGGTTTTCAGAATCACACAATTTTTCAGAGTCACATATTTAGAAAGGCCGTTTTTCAGACTACCAGATTCTGATAATTAAAGATGCTCCGAAAATCTGAATATTGGAATTTCGAACCTCAAAAATCTTTTCAAACTTTCAAAACTTTAAATATCATAACATTTTTGAAGCTGCTAAATCTAACAATCTGGAAATTTCGTAATTTACAAACCTCAAATATTCAGATTCTGAATATTCAGATTCTGAGATTCTGAGACTCTATTATACGGAAATTCTGAAATTCTGAGATCCTGAGATTTTAAAATTCCAAATTTTTAAGATTTTAAGATTCTGAAGTATTGAGAGTCTGAGATCCATAAATCAAAACTCACCATCAAACACGAAACATGTACATACTGCAAGGATCCAGAACATCTACACGGCGAAATCAGTGGATCATTGGAATCTGGAGGCCAACAGCAATGACAAATTCTGCACAACGGCTCGTTGGACATATCGGATCTTGCCAATGAATAAACGGATGATGCAGATGGTGATGGCAGCTCCTGAAAATGACAAAATTGTATAGAAAGAGGGGGGTTAAGGGATTTGGAGAAAAAATGGAACACACCATATTCATTTTGCTGATCCTATTGTTTTCTGAATCTTCAGAAGACGTCTATTCAGAAGAAAAATTTTAAGAAGAATAGAAGAAAAATAGGGAATGCGTTGATATAGAAAAAATCCTAAACAGATGGCCCTTACCCATGAATTGGACACCTGTCACCCCGCCTGGCACGATTCAACTTTTTCGAAAAAAGACATTTGTGGGAGTTTGTGGAAAAAGAACGCCCTTGAGAAATGGAAAGAGAATGAGACTCTCCGTCTATTGATGACCCAAATGATCATTATTTTGAAACACATCACCTGGTGGACAGGTTGTCTTGCCTGTGGTGGACAGGTGTAGACGAGGATTATTTGAAAAAAAAATAGAAGAATGTTCCAGAAATTTTGGATTTCTTTGTATTGGGTGAGATTATTTCAAAACTAAATTCAAATTACTGTAAACACCCTAATAGAGGGCTATTCAACTTGCCAACTTTGAGACCAAACAATTAAAAAGTCGGCTCTAACCAGCGATCTCTTAACTTGGAGCTTATATATCTCGGTTCCTGTGAGAGATATCGAAAATCTGTCGACTGATAAAGTATTGGTGATATTATAATACATATTTTGCCAATTGACCATTTTTTGATATATTTCACAGGAAATAAGATATATAAGCTCAAAGGTAACGGTTTGGGTGGGCTTCTATTATGTAGTTTACGGCATTTATGATTTTCTTGAAAGAATTCGAAAAGTGAAAGTTCTAGTCTTCAAAATTTGTATAAAAATGTATACTAACTGAAAAGGAACTGAAATAGAAGTAAGAGTATGACTGTTGGCTAGAAAGCTCTAAAAACAATCGAAAAATATGAGAATTCAACTTCTTTCAGCAATTCTTCGATACTTTGCTTTTTAAAAGGGGTTTGTCGCTAATTACAGTACATGTAAAAAATATCAAAATTTTGTCAACTGATAAAATATTTATCATTATTTTACCAATACTTTATCAGTTGACACATTTTTGATATCTTTCACAGGAACCGAGATAATTGAGCTCAAAATCTAGAAGCAAAACAACTAGGTTTCTTTTATTATTTTGTAGATTTACGTCTTTTTTGGGTTACTGTAGCGCCGAAAGTACGTAAACACCGATACGATTTTAGGCTCAAATTTGCGAATCAGGTGATTCGGGAGTAGAAGAAAATTCGATATTACTTATTAGTTTTCAGCCTAAAATTTACTCTGAAAAATTGGGAGGGAATTTGAATTTTTTGAAAGCAATTTAAAAATTTTTTTTTGTAAATTGTATAGTTTCAGCACTCAGCTTGAAAAAGTTTAGCCTAATTTTTTCAAAGAATTTTAATTATAAGTTTTTAAATTTGCTATTTTAAGACAACAGTTGACTTTTAACCTTTGTCGTAAATAGAAGGGTCTCTCTGCTTTGACCAAATTTATCTCGCTTCTTGGAAATGGTATCAAAAACAGGTCAACTAATAAAATGTAAATAATTTTATCATAAACATTTTATTAGTTGACCACTTTTTGAAATCTTTTACAAGAACTGAGCTAATTTGAGTTTAGGTGACAGGAGGAAGTTGTGGAATCCTATCATCCCTACTTCAACCTCATTTATCTCGGTTTCTGTGAATGATATCAAAAAGTTGTCAACTGATAAAATTTTACCGATATTATGATAAACATTTTGTTAATGACAAACTTTCGCTATCTATTACAGGAATCGATTTAACTAGGGTCAAAGTAAGAAGATGACCCCTCGCGTTTTCTTTGCTCCCAATTTCATTCTCTTCGATTTTACGAGACTTCTTCTTTAACCCATCTGTCGGTCCTAACACCAGAAACCATCAAAAAGACCCTTTGACCCTCTGGGTCAAAGAGAGTTCAAACCAATAAAAAAAGTGTGTACCTTCTGCGTTTTCGGACACGTTAAATCCGTCGTCGAGCAGTGATGACAAAGAATTCCCAGCTGTGAGACGTCCTTTTCTAGCCCTTTTTCCAGATCTACCGAATCCATTCCTGCAAGAAAAAGAGGCACTTTAGGTGATTGGTTTCTGTTGAATGACCCCCCGAAATGTTGGCTGGTGTTGTACTTGAATACGTGTAGAAGGACCAGAAAGAAGAGAATAATGAATTCCTTTTTTTTCGAAAAGTTTGCACCCGACAACACAAAAGGAACAATGGGGACCTTTCGGATCACTGGATTGTGTCTAGAATCTTCTCTCTTCTCCTCTGGTCAACTGTTCAACTTATTTTCTCGTGCAACGAGAGATAGAGAGAGAGGAAGAGAAAACCGCGGCAATGTGTATGCCCTCTCCTTCTCTGTTCTTCACGCTCCGTTGTGGTCTAGTGGTTAGGATTTATGGCTCTCACCCATAAGGCCGGGGTTCGATTGCCCGCAAGGGAAGATGCTTTTTTCGTTTTTTTTGGCTAACCTGAATTGCTCATTGGCTCGTCGTGACTTGGCAGTGATAACAGTGACCCGATGGCATCTATCCTCGACTTTTTCTTCTCGAAGTTTCGATGATGCTCTTCTGTTGTGATTCCTATTACACCGGAATTGTTCCTCTGATGGTTCAATTGATGACTTTTCCTACCCGATTGACACCGCGTCGTTGTTGTCGACACGAAGACTGGCGCTGGAAAATTTGAAACTCGAATTTTCAGGTTCTCAAGGGAGCTCATTTGCCATTTTAACGTTTTAAAAGAAGTAAAATGTAGTTGAACGGGTCCACAAATGTCAATTTTGAGCTCAATCATCTCGCTTCCTGTGAAAGATATCAAAAAGTGGTTAATTATAGTGAAATGATAAAATTATCATTATTTCATCAGTTGAAAACTTTTTGATACCTTTGACAGGAACCGAGAAAGATCGGCTCGAATTTAAAAGCTAGGGGGCCCTTCTATTACAGGTTTTACGGAAAAATAGTCTTCTATCTTTCACATTTTTTCTCTTTTTTGGTGGCAAAATTTTATAAATTATTAAAAAATATATTGCAACACTTCTGGAGAGCTAAAAGAAAAGAGAAAAGGGAATTTTTGGGATGAAAGAGCACATAAAGATAGCTGGCAAAAAAGATAGTAATTAGTCAAGTTTCCTAAACGAGGTGGAACTTTTCACAAGAATTAGAAACGGTCAAGAGTTCAGACGATGTCCCTTGAGACCGTGTTTGGAAATACTAAAAATATTGTTAGCTGGAGAGAGAGAGAGAGAGAGAGAGAGAGAGAGAGAGGGGCAGAGAAATTGTTGGTGGTTGACCCCACATAGGCAAATACGGCTTGTTGGTGGTTCCAAAAATATTTACCGAAAAGGTGCGGGAAGAAGAGGGGTGGCCTAAAGGGGGTCTTCAGAAAAGGGGAACAGAAAACATCGAGAGATGTTGTTTGGATTTTTTTGTTGTTCGTAATTAGGGATTACTGTAGAATCTCTCTTTAAGGGGGGGAGGGGATTCTAAAAAATTTTTCTCGAAATTTTGTTAATATAAGCCCTGAAAGAAATTGAAATTGTGGATATTGAAGGTGCGGCGCCACTACCGACTGTGCCACTCGGGAGAAGCTAGAGTGGCCCTATTCTTTGAGCTCAATTACCTCGGCTCCTATGAGAGATATCGAAAATTTGTTAACTGAGAAAATGTTTATCAGAGCATCACCTATATTTTGAACGTTTTTAAATTTTAGATAGCTTTCAGAGGAACCGAGATAAATTAGGTCAAACCTGTGATAGATGCTCTAAAATAATTCATCCTATACGTCAAGTTTGAGCTCAATTATCTCGGTTCCTATAGTAGATATAAAAAATCTGCCAACTAATAAAATGTTTGTTATAATATCACCAACATTTTTTATTGCGTTCTGTTAGAGCATGAATGGTAACTTTGTATTCTTATTTATCTCGGTTCCCATAAGAGATATCAAAAATCTGTAAACTATAAAAATGTAGCTGGTATCGCAAAAAACATTTTAACAGTTAACAGACTCTTGATATCTCTGATAGGAACCGAGATAATTGAGCTGGCGCGCCTTCGAAACTGCTTCAAACTCTCTAACACTATTTAAAAAACTCACCGGTCGAATCTTCGAAACTATTCAACGAATGTGACTTTGCCAAACCGATAACCGTTCCACCGGACCCACTGGTTGTAACTGTCATCGTTGTTCCTCGTCCCCCTGAAGCTCCGCCCCCTTCCGTCGGCTCACTACATCTGGATGTTGTGGCAGGTGAGACGAATGAAGCGGTCGAGAAGAGGCGAATTCGTTCGCCCATCTGGAAAAAATAGAAGGAAATTATTTTTGTTCTTCGGATGGAGATAAATATGTACAATTTGCACATACAAAGGGAGGGTGAAGATGTGTGAAGGGGGTGTCAAATAGCAAAAGATGTATCAAAAATAAAGAAATATGTCAACCGTCGTCGGACCGGAAAAAGAAACGACGACGACGACGGGGGTCAAATTAATTTTTTAAGAGGATGAGCACAAGGATGGCTCCTATGTGACATACTAGAAATAGAACAGAATTCTGAAGATCCGAAGGAGAGAAAAAAAACAGGGAGAAGGTCAAAGAGTGCTTGAGAAATTTAGGTCAGAGCAAAAAATCAGAAAATTCAGAAATTCAGAAATTCAGAAATTCAGAAATTCAGAAATTCAGAAATTCAGAAATTCAGAAATTCAGAAATTCAGAAATTCAGAAATTCAGAAATTCAGAAATTCAGAAATTCAGAAATTCAGAAATTCAGAAATTCAGAAATTCAGAAATTCAGAAATTCAGAAATTCAGAAATTCAGAAATTCAGAAATTCAGAAATTCAGAAATTCAGAAATTCAGAAATTCAGAAATTCAGAAATTCAGAAATTCAGAAATTCAGAAATTCAGAAATTCAGAAATTCAGAAGCTCAGAGTTCTGGAATTCTGACATTCATGAATCCTTCTCAAAGTCTGAAATCTCAAAAAAATCATTAAAGTTTTGGAGCTTTTCAGAGATCGTTGGACAGTTGAAAACTTTCAAAATCAATTAATGTTTGGTTTCTAGTCCATCAGTTTTAAGAGCGAGATTTCAAAGGATGTTACTTTCAGGATATTTTGGAGTTCGCATAAAGCAAATGGGTCCACAGACACCTTAAGAAAAATGAAGTACACATGTACACATGAGGGACACTCTTACACGTGAAGCAAAAGAGAAAGAGCGAATTGTAATTTCCGTTCCAAATGGGCACAGAGTCTCTAGACTCTCTCTCTCTTCTTCCACATCTGGAGAAGAAGAAGAAGGACTACCTTTTTGTTGCTTTTCATATTTTGGAAAGAAAAGAACCGAAGAGAGAGAGAGAGAGAGAGAGAGAGAGAGAGAGAGAGAGAGAGACCCCAAAAGAAGCAGAGATTTTTAGAATAGACGCGTTTCCGGCTTTTGTAGTTTTTGGTTATGGGAGAGAGAGAGAAAGAGAGAAGTTTTGAATCCTTTCTTTTCTATTCAGGTGAGGTTGAATGGGAAAGGGTGTGAGAAAAGAAAAAACGAATGGGGGAGGAACGTTTTTTGATACGAAAGAGCTGGAATAATTTATTTGAAATGAGCTCCAGAAGTCAGAGAATTCGTAATTTTGTACTTTTGATGATACGATTATATTGAACGGAATGTCATAGTAGCTGGAACGACATAAATGAGTCATGGAATCGGAAGAATAGGGCATGTAGACTTTCAGATGTTAGTATAGTTCTAGAAGGATGGAAAGGGCATATTTTGCAGAAAATGAGATTTTGGCATTTTCAAAAAAATCTGGGTTCGAATTGGAGAGCTTAGGATTTTCCCCAGAATTTGTGTCGAAACACGAAAAGAGCCGTTTCGATAAGGGATTAAGACATTCTCAGAAACAAATTTCAGAATTTCAACATTTTGGGATCTCAGGATTTCAGATCTCCAGAATGTCAGAGTTCAAAAAATACAGAAGTTCGGAATTTCGGATATGAAAGATGCGGAAAATTGGAACTTCAGATTTTCCGCATTCATTCACAGAATCCTAAAGTCTTGAAATCTAATTTCAGAAAAAATTATGAGACTCTCAAAATCTTACAAAACCCAACGTTCTAGAATCCAGGAGTTTCAGGTTTTTTATTCCTAAGAATCATCGACTCAAGAAAAATTATGACAAGAAAAAATAGGAATTTCAGAAATATGCCGTATATCCTCTGATAAGTGTCCACCAAATTTGAGTAAACTTTGAGGCCAGTTATCTCTGTAACTGTAAAAGATATCAAGAGTTTGTCAATTAAGAAATTGCTCATCATAATATCACCAATATTTTATCAGTTGACAACATTTAGATATCTTTGATAAGAACAGAGATAATTCAGCTCAAAGTTGACGGTTTGAATGGGGTTCTATGAAAACAAATACGGTATTTTTGAGAATTTTAGAATTTTCGGGAAAATCCAAAATTTCCACGATCAGGAATTATACAAATTCAAAAAATATCAGCATGAGAATCAAAAGTGGCAATTTCTAAAAGATAAAAAATTATTGACTTGAAAATTATATGTTCTCTGAACTTGTGATTTATAATTATGTTTTGGTCAGTCACTTTCAAAAACTAGGACTTTCGAAATTTCAGAATTTACAAACTCTATAATTCTGACTTTATGAAATACCGTAAACACTCTAATAGAACGCCACCCGACTCGCCAAATTTGAACCCATGTATCTCATTCTCTGTGAAAGATATGAAAAAGTCGTTAACTAATAAAATGTTGCTGATATCATGATAAATATTTTATCAGTTAACAACTTTTTGATATCTTTTAAAAGTAATGAGATATATAGGCTCAAAGTGGATGGTCCGGGTGTTGTTCTATTAGAGTGTTTACGATAAATTTCAAAAAATTATACAAAACCGCTCCAGAAGCTCATAAATGATTCATATTTTCGTTCCATAGAGAAGCGGAATGAAAATTCTATTTCATTTGAAACAAAAAAAAAGAAGTGAGTAATGAAAATGACCATTTCCGTTTTTCGTTACGTACTAGGTTGTGGTGGAGGGAAACCATATTCGCTCTTCTTCCTTCTTTTAGTATCTGACGAGGGAAAATGAACAAGAAAATACACAAATTGCTCGTAAATCACTCTTGAACCGGATTGGAATGGGGGGAGGGGGTCCTAGTAGTACTAGACTGACAAGACAATAAGGGGTTCATGGAAAAAGTAAAAGAAGACAAGAAAATGTATGTTTAGGTGGGTACGAATAATTTTATGCACATGAAGAGAGGGAGAAATAGTGTGAGAGATGAAGAGATTCAGAGACATTTGAGACAATCGTAAATTATTTTTTGAGGAGCGGAAACCTGAAATTAGGAAACTCTAAGCTTCAAAAAGGCTGGCACGGAGGGTTCAAATTTTTTTGGATTCCTGAATTCTCAGATTCAAAACGAAATTCCAAAAGTACAATTTTCCAAGATTCCAAAATTGAAAAAAACTCAAAAATTTAAAATTTTTTAAAACTTTTCTATTATCAGGAAATTCAAAAATATCAAATATGAGATTCGGAAGTGGCAATTTTCGAAGGCTAAAAAAATTGGTGGCTTGAAAATTATATACTCCTCTGAACTTGTGATTTATAATTATGTTTTGGTTAGTCACTTTCAAAAACTCTGATTTTCCGAAATTTGGAAAATCAGAATTTCCGAATTTTGGAATTTTGAAGCAATTTAAAGATTTTCAGATTTAGAAATTTCGGAATCTCAGAATCTCAGAATCTCAGACTCTCAGAATCTCAGAGTCTCAGAATCTCAGAATCTCAGAATCTCAGAATCTCAGAATCTCAGAATCTCAGAATCTCAGAATCTCAGAATCTCAGAATCTCAGAATCTCAGAATCTCAGAATCTCAGAATCTCAGAACCTCAGAATCTCAGAATCTCAGAATCTCAGAATCTCAATATCTCAAATTCTCTGAATCTCTGAACCTCAGAATCTCAGAATCTCAGAATCTCAGAATCTCAGAATCTCAGAATCTCGGAATCTCAGAATCTCAGAATCTCAGAATCTCAGAATCTCAGAACCTCAGAATCTCAGAATCTCAGAATCTCAGAATCTCAATATCTCAAATTCTCTGAATCTCTGAATCTCTGATTTTCAACAATTGAAAATTCTGAAACTTCGAAAATTCAGAAATTCAGAAGTTCGAAGTTTCAGAAAAGTCGAAAGTTCAGAAAGTTTGAAAAATTCGCAAAATTGGAAAATTCTAAAAATTCAGAAAAATCAAAAAAAAAACCAGGAAATTCCGAAAAAAAAATAATTTCAAAAATTTCAGATTGTCAGATTTTGAGAATTACAGAATCTTCGAAACTTCAGAATTTTACATTCTTACATTCTCAAACTTCAAACATCGGACTTCCAGAACTAAAATTTTCTTGGAACCTCGGAAACTCAAAAAATCCTAGAATCTCAAAATCTCTCAGGACATCAACATTTTAAAAATATAATAAACTGGGAATCTCAGAATCTCAAAAAACAATATAAAATGAAAATCTGCACCCAAAACAAACCTAAATGGTTCTTCTTCTTCTCTTTCTCTCCTAAATCGAACAAACTTGGAAACTTAGGAGAAAAAAGCGAGTATCTCTCCTCTTTTTTTTCTCAAAAATCTCAAATCTCCAGAAAAACAAGACCCGGGGTCAGAGACGAAAATGATAAAAGAAGCAAGCATGGAAGAAGAAGAAGCAACACATCGAAAAGAAGAAAAAAAGAGACGTGCGGGTCTGTTTTGTCGAGGAGGAGCGAAAAATGATCACATGTTTTTGGCGGTGGGGTTTTGTTCCCTTTTCGCATCCTGCCCTTCCTCTTTTTCCCATTTTCCCACTACAATTATGTTTACAGACTTTGGAAAAACGCCAAAAAAAAAGATGGATGATGAGATGCCGCTGATTTCATGTCATTTATACTTTCACTCTTTGTGTTTTTATCTCTTCCAAATGCGAAAACTTTCCAGTTATTCGTTCGTTTAGAATATCCTTCTGGTCCAAAATGATATCCACCTTTGTGCCAATATATCTCGGTTCCTGTGCAAGATATCAAAAAGTGATCAACGGATAAAATCGTAATGATATTATGATAAACAATTTATTAGTTGATTACTTTTTGATATCTTTCAAAAGAAGATGGCTCAAAGTTGCTCCAGCTCGGCCACCCCAATTGTTAACTTTAAACCGATATATCTCGCTTTCTGTAAAATCAAAAAGTAGTCAAAGGATCAAATGTTACTGAGATTACGATAAACATTTTATCAATTGACAGGTTTTTGATATCTTTTGAAAGAACTAAGATTACTAGCCTGGAAGTTGAAAGTTAAAGGAAGATGGGGGAAACTTGGGGGGTCTTTTGCAAAAAATAAAAATAAAAGATTAAAATCTCAAAATATTTTTTGAGATGTTTATCTAGAAGAACTTGATCGTTTTGAAGTAAAATAAATCAGCTGATGGGACAATTTGTGAAAAAGGGTAGTTTGAAAAATTTTGAATTTGGATTTTGAAAAAAAATCCGAAGGTTATGGAAATAAATTAGGATCTGAATCTCTCGAAATTTGAAGTTCCAAAATTTTAAAACTTCAGCATTTAAAAATTTAATAATCTCAGAATCTCAAAATCTCCATTCTCTCATTCTCAGAATCTCAAAATTTCAGAATCTCAGTATCTCGGAATCTCAGAATCTCAGAAACTAAGAATTTCAGAATTTCGAAATCTCAGAATCTCAGATGATCTGAATTTCAGAATTTCAGAATCTCAGGATTCCGGATATTCCAATTTAAGAATCTGTAACTTTCAGATTCTCAAATTTTCAAACATTCAAAATCAAAAATCACAGTTTTCAAAAAAATAACTATGATAACCAAGAATGTGTAATTTGAGCCCTATTCTCACATCTTCAGGTGAAGTAGAGATGGATTTCAAAGCGAAAAAAGTTCAAAACTCATATTTCTTGACAAGTGCATCATCATTCAAAAAATGAGTTCTCCTTGCTCAACAAAAATGAGCAATTTGAACTTTGTTGGCAGTTAACTCTGTCTCTTTTTTGCGGGAATTCGAAATTCGATCTCGTTTAAAAAACGGCGAAAGGAGATGAAAGAGGCGAGAAGAAGAGACAAGGTTTCCCCCAATTTGTGTCGAGTTCCACACGTTTTTTGATGTGTTCCACGTCATTAAGAGGTGCACAAAATATTTGGGGTCATGAGCAGATACAGTACCAATAAGATGTACAAAAATCAATTTTTCAGTTCATTTTCGGCCATTTTGATCATTTTCAGAAGTCTGGAGCATGGATCTCAAGTTTCTGATCACTTTAAAAACTTGGGAAATCGTAAAACAGATAAATTAAAAACTTTGCATTCATAAAACTTTTGGAAATTCCTTTTATTTTTGATTTTTGAAATACATCCCTTTTTGTTCCTTTTTTTGTACTGAAAACATGAAAAAAAAGTTGAAAACTTAAAATTTCCCTTTTAAAAATGACTAAAAATCGTTGAAATTCGACTATTCGAGACTTTTGATCGATTTTGGATTTTNGACTCCTCGTGGACAATTCGACACACGAAATTTGAATTTATGGGTTAACTTGTCCAGGAGGAGTGCAAAACATAAAATCTTCAATG
>NC_013486.2:12018659-12030166 GCF_000004555.2 Caenorhabditis briggsae | reverse complement strand
AAAATCCAAAAAACTCCCGACTAGTCAAAGTTCAACGATTGTTAGTCAATTTTGAGCGGAAAATTTCAAATTTCAACTTTTTTCATGTGTTCAGTATAATATGGGTCGAAAAGGGGGACTTTCAGAAATCGGCAAATAGCTGAAAAACTAGGAATTTTCAAAACTTTTTGTAAATCCAAAAATTTAAATCTAGGTCTCTTTTACACCCTCCAAAATTTTCAAAGTGATCGTAAACTTGACAGTCGAGATCCGGACTTTTGAAAATGGCTAACAACAAACTGTACAAAAAATAGAACATTCTAGAAAGACACCAAAACAAAAACAAATGATATACATACTTGAAAAATCCAGATATGATCTGAAAGAGAAGCTCGGATAAAATTATTGTTGTCTTTTTTCTCTGCGTCGCTCCTATATCCAAACGCTCTTATTTTTTGTTTATTTGTGCTCTCTCTGATAGTGGAAAACAGGGGTGAAATTTGGGAGCGAAAACAAAAGAAATGGGGTTCCAGTTCGTCTCTGAAAATGAGCACATGACTGACAGAGTGCTCGGGGGAAGAGAGAGAGAGAGAGAGAGAGAGAGAGAGAGAGAGAGAGAGAGAGAGAGAGAGAAGCTTGAAAGGACGGTATAAGGACAACAAGGGGATGGAAGAAGGGAGAGGAATTGGAAATGAGACTGAAAATGAAAAGAGAGCTTCAAGTGCATAGGAGAGATGAAGAACGGAAATTAAATGATGCATTCGGAAAAAGGATGGTGACACAAATCACCATCTCTCTTCATCTATTTATCCTTTTCTGGAAAATGTGTATTAGGCAAATAGATAGAGAGATTGATTATTATTCAATGAATTGAGATTAGATTGATCTGAATTAGGGGGAAAAGATGGGGAAATTTGAAAAGTTGTGCAGCTAGCTGGTGCGCCTTCGGCGCGATTTAATCTAGTTTTACTGGTAACCTTCTTACTTTCTAAACGTTCAACTTTCAGTTTATATATCTCGCTTGCTATGAAAGATATAACAAATTTTTCAAGATAAAATGTTTCTCGTAATCTCACCAATGTTTTAGCAGTTGACTATTTTTGGATACCTGTCACAGGAATCGAGATATATGAGCTCAAAGTTGACGGTTCGAGTGGCACAAGACATCCTAATAACTTTGAACTCTTCCCCGAATTTCCCATTTTCTCAAAAATCAAAACAAAAATTCCACTCTTTCATAAAAATATCAAAAAAGATTTGCCCCGAGACCTAACATCAATCTCTATCTTCTCTCATAAATCCAAAAAATCCAAGAAATATCTAATGAAGTCCTTTTTCTTGAGACTATGATGAGCCGGGGCAGATAACTGACGTTGAGCACCACCACGCACACACATGAGCAATTCATCAAATATTCAAAAACGCTTAGTGTGTCCGTCTTCTTCTTTTTTCTTGTGCCAATCCGTGTGATACTTATATATTTTCCCTAGTTTTTAAAAGTGACAAGTGCACTTCTGAAGTGTCACTTTTTTTCAAAATCAAATTTTCAGAGATTCAAGAACGGTTTGTTCTCTGGAAGAACAAGGTGCAAAATCGTGCTCTTCTACAGGGAAGTGAGTGAGTGAGTGAGAGAGAGAGAGAGAGAGAGAGAGAGAGAGAGAGAAGCCACGAATTTCCAGAAGACAATAAACCGGATATAATCGGAGTAGGGGATTAATGGAATATGAGATTATAGTGCACTTCAAAAGAGAGCAAATTAATTTGAACTCAACCTGAAAAATTTTTGACAAGTCCAATTGTAATCGAAATGACAAATTTCACAAATTTCCCATGTCGAAGAAATATGTCCATTAAGGATTCATGTCTCCCCCTCCTCAAATCCATCTGTTCCAATTGCCAAATAAGTGACAGGTGGCGGATGGTGGTCCAAAATGAAACAAATGCCAATATGGTTTGTTTAGGAGAGAAAGAGAGCGAGAGAGAGAGAGAGAGAGAGAGGATGTTTCCTGTAATAGAAACCCACCTAAATCATTAACTTTGAGCTTAATTATCTCGACTACTATAAAAGATATAAAAAACTTGTCAACAGATAAATTATAGGTAGGTAATTTTATGACAAACATTTTATCAGTTGGGAAAAATTTGATATCTTTTACAGAAGTCGAGATAATTGAGCTCAAAGTTGACAGATTTGTTGGGCGCATATTTGAGAACCATCAGCTTTGAGCGTAATTATCTCGACTATAAAAGATATAAAAAATCTCTCAACTGATAGCATATAGGTGATTTAAAAAAAATAGTTTGTTAGTTTAGCACTTTTTGGTACCTTTTACAAAAATCGAGATAATTGAGCTCAACGTTCACAGTTTGTATTGGGCTTCTATTATAGGAAAAACGGGATCTCGAGAATAACCACAGATATGCTAAAATTCCCAAATTAAACATTTTAGAAAATTTTAACTGCTAAATTGTTCTAATTGACTGTTTTCTGATAGATATCAAGGTTTTGAGATAACGCGCGATTTTTGAAAGTCATCCAAAATTTCCAGTTCTGGGGTCGGAAATTTTCAATGTAAAAACTTTATGTAAAAACTTTATGGGCGTGGCCTAAAAAAGTTTTGTTTTCCGGAAGTGAAATATATAGACAAAAAAAATCAAATTTTCCATTTTCGGGTCACATGATTTGTAAGGACCACCTTTCAGAAAAGAAGTGGGTCAAAAGCTCAAAAAAATTTAACCAAATTATGACTTCTTTTTTTTGGCGAAATGGGATTTTCAAGTAATTTTAAGCCAAGGTAATACGTATCTAAAAAAGAGGCAAAGATGAAAAATGAATGAATAAATGCCAATCAAATTCAAAAAAGGAAGGAGCTGAGGCAAAGATGACTCATGTATTATATATTTCGTTTCCAGTTATATACCAAGTTTTGCTTCTTTTTTCCTTTTCCAGTTTTTTTTGTTATTCCAGTCACGTATATTTCATTTGGAAAAGATGGAAAAGAGAAAAAGTGAGAAATATGTTTTTTTGGAAAAAAAAGAAGAAGATCGAGGGGGTTAATAATCATTGGGAACAGAGAAATGATGAAGGATTATATGAGCTTTTCAAAGATCTAGAGATCTGGAATATTTTGGAAAAGGGAGAATCTTTGAATTTCTGAAAATCTCGAAAATCCAAAAATTCCAAATTTCGAATCTTAAAATTTTTAGAATTACGGAAAAGAATCTTAGAATTTTAGAAATTCAGAGTTCCAGAATGTTCGATTTCAGAATTTCACAATTTCGAGTATTCTGAATTTCTGAATTTCTGAATTTCTGAATTTCTGAATTTCTGAATTTCTGAATTTCTGAAAATCCAAAAATTAAAAAACATGCGCACTTTCAGAATCTCGAAACATCCAGAATATCGTAATCCTTAATTACCTAGAACTTCTTCAGGATCTCTGAAATTACCAGAAAATTTTGAAATTTTGAAAATCCAAGAATTCAGAAATTCAGGCTTTTAATAATTGCCAAATGTTTTCTGGAATTTCAGGCTTTTCAAAGTTTTATTGACTTTTCAAAATTTTATTGAATTTGAAAAATTGAAAGATGACGTTTTCAGATTTTAAAAACTATCAAGATTTTCAGATTATCCTTAAACTGTCGGCTAGCAATCAAAAAAATATCCGGAATTCAGATACCTAGACAAAAATAGATTTTACAAGGAATTAAAAATACATCTCCGTTTCTAGAAATGCTGAAAATCTTTGCTCCTCTCAAAAAGCAAAAAAAAGAAACAGGGGGAAAACGGAGAAGGCCCTCTTCACACGACGAGTGACAAGTCGTAGAAGAAGAAGAAACACGATGTCGTCTTCTGAAGAACGAAGAAGAAGAAGAAGAAATGCGAGAATCTATTAGGATCCTGAAGGCGTCCTCTTCTAGAGGCGAAAAGGAGTGTTGGAAGTGGGGGGAAGAGCATGGAAAAGAAGAAGAAGCATTTGTAGAAGAAGAAGAGGGGGAGGATGGGGAAGAAGAAGAAGAGGAGAGAAAAGAGCAAATGCTAATTACGAGTACGCTCTCAAGAGAGAGAGGGACCATATCTCTCTCTTCATAAACGGATAGAAAGAGAAAGATTTCTAATTGAGATATTCGGAGATGAACGAGGAAGAAAGTCAGAAAATTGGAAGTTCGTTGGGTCAGAACTGATCCAAAAGTCAATTTTTTTAGATAGATTCTAGACCGATTAATACTTGTTTTGTGCAAAATAAAGTTTACAAAACATAATTTTTTAAAAAATTGTTCCAAGTTCCGTATTGTCTCTTATAAAAGCCTATTCAATCCGGTTAACTTTGAGCTCAATTATCTCAATTTTTGTTAATAATATCAAAAAATTGTCATGTCAGTGACTTTATGATAATCAATCTATCTGTTAACAACTTTTTGATATCTTTCACAGGAACCGAGATAAATCAACTCAAAGTTGATGGTTTGGGTGGCCTGGTTCAGGTTTTACGGTACTCTGACTTTTTTTTTGGAAAATTCGATGTCCTGAAAAAAAGGTTCAGATATTTTCAATTTCTCGGAAAATTTCAGATTAAACTTTCAAAAAATAGAGTTTCATTTTTGAAGTTGACAATTTTTTTTGTAAAAATCCAAAGAAGAAAGATATGGTTTAAGAAGGCTCAACTCTTGTTTCAATGCTACTTTTAGATTTTTCGCCACTTTTTTGGATAAAAAAGGCATATCTCATTAGAATGGAATTTGGCAAAAAAAGTTATCAATCAAAAAATTGATTTCTTTTGATTTTTAGTAAAATCTGAACTTTCCAGAGCACTGGAAAAATTTCGAACCAATTTTTTAAAACTTCAAAGTTGGCTATTGTCTATTCAAAATAATCGCACGAATGAACGAGTAAAAAACCTGCGTCTCTACAGCGCTTTTACAGGTTTGAGGACGCTCTACACGTTTTTTTTACTCGTTCATTCGTGCGATTATTTTGAACAGAAAATACGTAAGTGCTCTAATAGAACGTCCCTCCACACCATCAATCTTGAGTCCGTATATCTGATCTCTTGTAACAGGTATCAAAAAGTGCCAAACTAACAAACCATTTATCTCAAAATCACCTATATTTTATTAGTTGATAGATTTTTGATATCTCTAATATAAATTGAGATAATTGAGCTCAAAAAAGGTCTTAAAACTATTTCCCGGTCTCATAAAAATCTGAAAATCAGTTTCCCAAATATAGGTCATCCGTACTTTTTCGATAGGATGCGTTTCCGCCAGACGACTAAACAAATTCTCCAATTTTTCTTGTCTTTTTGCACTTTTTTCGGTTTCCGTGGCTCACGATACAAAAGCTGCTGAAAGTGCAACGGAAGTACTACTTGGGTTTTTTGTCAAACCACGAATATTTTTGAAAATGCTACAAATGGGGGACGGACGAAAAAACAACACAGAATTTAAAATAAGGGGGAACGGATGTGGTGGTGGACCGGGAGTTTGAGTAGAATGGGTCTATAAAGTTGGTTTGAAATTCAAGGGAATTTCAGAAAGTTTCAGAAAAACCAAAAAGCTTAATTTTTTGGAAATTGAAATTTGTAGAACAAAGGTTAACCAGAAACCTAGAGATTTTATTTTGCTTCATTTTCTGAAGATTTGAGTCAAATTTTCCTTGAAAAGTTTTTTCGGAACATGACCTAATTTTTTTGGATTTTCCAGGTCATAAGTCATGACCTAGTGTTTTTTAGGTAAGGACATAATGTTCCGGACTTTTAGCACTTTACTTTTTTTTTGGGTTTTCTAAGTCCGGAAATCTTTTCGGGATGTCTAGGTCATGACCTAATTTTTTGAATTTTTTAGGTCAAGATATAGTTTTTCTAGGTCATGGCCTAGTTTTTAAATTTTCTAGGTCACGATCTAACTTTTTGGAGTTCACTAATATCTCTAATTTTGCTGAAAATTTTCTGGAGTTTTAAGAAAAATTCGGCCCCAAATTTTCCAAAAAAAGTTCTCGGAACGGCTAAGAAAAATTCCGTCGCACATCTCGGATTCATAACCTCCGACATTTCTTCCTCTTTCTCCATTTTTTTTTCTGCAGAATCGTTTTTTCTAGGAAAAGAATAATGAAAAAGCACGAAGAGATGCTGCTGTCAAAATAACACATATATGGGGAAAAGATAGGAGAAAAAAGAGCAAAAGTGTCTTAAAAAATTGACTCCCTAGTTGATTTTTTGGGTTCCCGATAGAATGGGAAAAGATGATAGGGCGAAGTTTTTTTTGGGAAAATGCACGGAATTAGGTCATGAAGTTCAGAAATTCAGATATTCAGAAATTCAAAAATTTAAGAATTCCTGAAGCTTCTAATTTCTCTAATTATCGCAAACCAAGAATACTCAGAATCTAGAAGACGTCAAATGGAAAATATAACTTTGTTCGCTCCATATCAACGAGAGAAGAGAAAGAGAGAGAGAGAAAGAGAGAGAGAGAGAGAGAGAGAGAGAGAGAGAGAGAGAGAGAGAGAATCAGGAAAACTGATTTATGTACTAAATTAAATTTTGCGCGAAAAGAGCAACAAGCAATTCAGAAGAAGCAGAGCAAGAGAAGAGAGACGCCAGAGAAAACGGATGTTTTTGTAATCGAACACTCTTTTGATGGACCACCACCACCACCAGACACCCTCTTCTTACTATCCACACCACATCATCATCATCATCTTTTTCTTTTCTAGTATTCTTTTTTCCGAAAAAGAAGGGGTCCGTCCGAGGGGATGGTGGAGAGGAAAAAGAATATTCCACGAGTTTAGTTCCGCCTATTTGCTTTTCATTTTTTGTGAAAAGAGCTCCCTGTGGGGTGGGGTCTCGAATGAAAAAAAAGGGATTTTCAGTGTGAGTCAGACAAAGGGTCAGAGACAATTATAGTGCGGGGGTTAGTTCCGAAATTTTTGGAATGTTGGAGAGTTTGACTCTTCTTCTTACAGTACGCCGAAAAAAGTGATTACTGTGCTTCCTCTGATACAGAAGCCCACCCAAACGGTCAACCAATTATCTCGCTTCCTGTGAAAGATATTAAAAAGTGATCAATTGGTAAAATGTCGCTGATTATAACAAACAATTTTTCAGTTGACCACTTCTTGATGTCTTTCACAGGAAATGAGATATGTGAGCTCAAAGTTGACAGTTTGGGAGGCGTTCTGTTGGAGTGTTTTTCCTTTTCAAAATGGACAAACGAAATATAGACTGACATTAAAAAATATTCTAAATTTTTTGGAAATTTAGAGTACTTTCCATTTGGGCGTTTTTCGGAATCTTGAAATCCGAGAATTTCCAAACTTCCGAATCTCATTACATTTTCCAGAATTTCAGGTTGTCAAAACTATAAAATTCTGAATTTTGGAGACAAAAGTCTCTCAATATCAGATTCTCAAAATCTCTGAAATTCGGAATTTCAAAATCTTCAATTTTCAACATAAATCCACAAAACTTCAAAATTATTTTTTTTTGGTTAATTTTGGAAATCTGAAAATTTCAGACATCAGGATTTCAAAAATTTTGAATATCTAAATTGTAGTCTCCGAGTACTGAATTTCCTGAAACATCCAAATTTGAAAAACGCAGAATTCGCAAATCAAAGTGTACCAAAAAATTCCAGGATCTCAAAATGTTAGACCAACAGTATTTCAGATTTCCAGAACCATCTAGTCACTGAAATCTAAAAATTCTGACTCTGAGGAAGCAGCATTCCAATCTTAACAAAAATCCAAATTTCGTAAACTACCGTAATCCTGTTTTACTCAAAAGGTTTCTAGTTTAAAATGAGTATTTCTGCCGGATCAGGTGTCCCTTTAATTTTTTCTATTTCATAATCAGATTTTCCAATTCTGATGGATTTCAAAACCGATTTCCTCACTCTGTAAGCTTCCTCACAGAACGACAAATAGAGAATTATGAAATAAATAATTCCTATAAATTCTGAAAAAAAAATCTAGGTGACATACCAAAATATGAAAAAGTATTGGGATTTGGGTGTGAAGCAAAAAGGAGGCCTCCCCGAAAATGGACGAAGAGAGAAGAAACGAAGAAAAATGAAAAGAGAGAAAAATGAAGACTTGAAGGAGCGGAAGGAGAATTTCTAGGAGAGAGAGGAACTCCAGAAGAATGGGTGGTGGTGGTTTTTTTTTTGGAAAAGAAATAGCAAAAAAAGAGTTGAGAAACAAAAAGATTGTTGCAAGACATCCACCCGGTGCTACTCGGAAAAATTTTGTGTTCCGGTGTTTTCGGGTTTTTAAGGTTGTGTTAGGAATTTCTTTCTTTTTTTGTACATTTTGCAGCAAAACTTTTGGGGAAAAAGAAAGTTTTTGAAACCTCTATTTTTAACAGAAACTTTCCTGAAATTTCATAAAAATTCTGCAATTTTGAGCCGAGATATGGTCGTTTGGAGTTTTAAAGGGACGACGAGACACTCTAACAATCTGCGTCTCTTCTAAACGTGATTTTTAAACAAATTTGTAGAGAATTTCAAAGATTTTTAGAACAACTTAATATTCTAAATTTTTAATATTTTTCAAATTTTTTTCAAAGTAAAGATTAGATGATCAGAAACTTTGAATTTCGTTAATAAAATTTTTTAAAAAACTCAAAAATCGGAATATGAATTTCAGAAAGATCCAAAAATCTTTAGAATTTCCACAACCGTTTTTGACAGAACTTCCAAAATCTTGAATTTCTGAATTTCTGAATTACTGAATTTCTGAATTACTGAATTTCTGAATTACTGAATTTCTGAATTTCTGAATTTCTGAATTTCTGAATTACTGAATTTCTGAATTTCTGAATTTCTGAATTTCTGAATTTCTGAATTTCTGAATTTCTGAATTTCTGAATTTCTGAATTTCTGAATTTCTGAATTTCTGAATTTCTGAATTTCTGAATTTCTGAATTTCTGAATTTCTGAATTTCTGAATTTCTGAATTTCTGAATTTCTGAATTTCTGAATTTCTGAATTTCTGAATTTCTGAATTTCTGAATTTCTGAATTTCTGAATTTCTGAATTTCAGAGTTTCGGATATCTCTACTTCCAGAATCTGAAAATTGTGTGTTTCCCCAAAAAAAGGAACATGTCCTTTCTGTTTTGCAAGCTCAAAAAAGGGAAAAAAATCAAGTTAGGTCTGAAAATAGGCTGAAAAAGAAAACAGCGAAACAATTTGATTCTAGTTGTTTTTTCAGCAGTTTTCTCTATCTATAATTCCAGATAATTTGATTCAAGGACACACAAAGAATATAAAAACATAACACAAAAAAAAAGAAAAACTAACCTCATAGAAAATGGACCGTTTTCTAGATGTTGTGGTTGTTGCTGATGGTGTTGATGACGTGGAATTCGATGTTGTAGATGTGGCAGAAGTTGGGGACGGTGGAGGTTGAGAGTGTAATCGTTTCACCTTTTTCTGAAATGTTTAAAATTTCTGGATCTTTTTTGATTTCCTTTTTTTTTGAATAGTTCGAAAATCATGCAATTTTTAACTATATGAAAAATGGTCACCATACCGTATTTCCTCTAATTGAAGCCCATGGGCTTCTATTTTTCAACCCCTTCTCAGGAAATTTCCAAAAACTGAAATCACCGGAATATTTTTTTAAAAAGAAAGACAATGGTTGCAATAACCTAAGAGGAACTGCACTATACAAACTGCACTAACTGAACTGCATGAACTTCTGTTCGAGGTTCCGCTTTTTGATTTTAAGCACATCGGAAGGTGGGCTTCTATTAGAGCAAATACGGTATTTCCGAAAACATTCTGAACATTATGGTACAAAATCCAAGTCGCTCTCTAGCTCAATTTTGAAGCGAGCAATTTTGAACCGAAGACGCGGTTAGCCGGAGGTGGTTAAGAGACTGGTAGGGAGCGATGCCTGTAGCTCCTGCTGCTAACCACATGCGGCTGATCGCGTCCTCGGAACACATATAGCTATAACTCGCTTCAAAATTAGCTTGGTTTTTACACAAAAAAAAAGGATAAAAAGTGTTTGAAGAATAATAACTCAAAATGTGAAAACTTCAAAGATTCTCAAAGCCTAAATTTTCTGCTTTGCTGTTTTCGGTTCCTATGAGAGATATATAAAATCTGGCAACTGATAAAAAGAACGAGATACTTTTTGCAAAAAAAAATGGTTGTGTGTTTTAGCCAATTCTAGCCAAAAAGGAACTCTGTGCTCATTGAGCCAAGTAGCCAGTATCTTCCATACATAGCGAATGGCGTGTCTCACTTTGTATTCTGAAGATGTCGTCGACGAAGAAAATGACGAAGACGGAGACGAAGCAGTTGTCACAATGTGTGTTGAACAATTTTGAACTTCTGCAAAAAAAAAGGATTTTGAAAAGAAAGGGGTGGCGGGAGTTCAAAAATTAGGGCTATTTTGAAAAGTGTAGGAGGGTTTTCGTGGTTTAAAAAACCTACAAAAATCTTGTCTTTCAGAAAAAAGTAATACTTTTTGGAATGTTTTTTTTTGTGCATACATCTATATCTATATCTATATGAAACGAACATATACAAACACACAAAAAACGGATCCATCCTCCAAAAAAATTCATGAGTCTCTCGAGATTTTTCATGTGTCCTGTACAACACAAAAGGGACTAAAAGACGGCAAAAAAGAAGAAGAAGACGATGTTTGTGTTTTTGGAAGATATTTGAGACAGAAACAGCATTTTTTGAGTGATGGCTTTTCGATTCGCACCAACTTTTTTCATTTTTTTGTCTTGTTAGGGTAAACGGGTTTTAGTGGAATATGGTTGGAATAATTGAGAATAATACAGTAGCTACGATTCCTTACTCTGGTTCAATTTCTAACTTTGGAATAAATCAGAATTAGAATAGAACAGTAACCTCCGGTCTAATTTCAATGTGGTTGAAAATTTGAGGGTGGGCGGAGCTTAGGTCATCAAAGGCACATATATTTTTCGAAATTATTTCTGGCCTATTTTTTTCAAACAATGAAAGTCATAGACAAATCGAAAAAAGACCTGAAAAAATGTACGAGAAAGACGCTCTTTTAAGGATTTTCCAAAGCTCCGCCCACCCTTGAATTTTTGGCCGCAACGTACATTGGAATTAGACCAGAGTGATAACTACAAAACTTTGAGAAAAAAAACTACAGTAATATGGTTTCTGGTATCCGGAATTACTAACTAGCCATATTATATCAGCTGAAACTATTTCGTATACTGAACTGTGATAGAAGGACCCTTATTTGAGCCAATTTATCTTGATTACTGTAATTAACTGTATATATTTCACAAAATCTAGGATAATCGGAGTCAAAGAGCTATGCGATCATAAACAAAAAACGGAAAAATTCTGTAAATCCCATCGAGAGTCTTTTTGGAATTTACCGCATCTCCATTAACAGAACGCCTCACTTTGAGCTCAATTACCGTAAAACCTCTAATAGAACGACACCCGGATCGTCCACTTTGAGCCTATATATCTCATTTTCTGTGAAAGATATCAAAAAGTGGTTAACTAGTAAAATGTTTATCAGGATATC
>NC_013486.2:12010049-12017495 GCF_000004555.2 Caenorhabditis briggsae | reverse complement strand
GATGAATGAATATAAACGAAGATACGATTGAAAAAAGCGGACCAGCCTTCAAAGATCATAAAAACTTAAGTTTAAAATGAGAGAGATGTCAGGCGGTAAGCCTAAAACAAAAAAAGTGCACCTCTCCAGCAAAAAAGTGGATGGAGTGATATATCCATGAATCCTGAGTCCTGGGAATTTTGCTCCATAAATCAGGTCAATGGGTTGTTTAACAGGGGGATGGGACCGGACACCAGCGGAGAGAGAAAAGGGAGGAGATGAAGAAAATTGATGGATTGAAAAAGAAGAAGAAGAAAATACAGCCGTTGAGAGCAAGAAAAAGAAGAAATTGAGTTGGTTGGAGCAGCACAAGGAGTCGTTCTATTAGAGGTTTTACGGTATTTCGGTTACTGTAAAAGATACCTAAAAGTTGTCAACGGATAAAATATTTATCATGATGACAGCAAAATTTTATCAGTTGACAAATTTTTGTGATCTCTTACATGAACCAAGATAATTGAGTTGAAACGACGGTAATCGAATTCGAGGGTGAAGGTTTGGATAATCTTATCAAATGAGAAAGGGTGCGATGGGATTCTAAATATTGAGAGTTTTTGAAAAATGAATCTGAATTTTTTATTGAACAGAAAATCAAAAACTTAGGATCTCCTGGGTCATCCAAAAACTCAAAAAAATTTTGGACCAAAATTGTACACTTCCCTCCAAAACCCAAAAAGATTGTTGACCAGACCACAAAAATGAAAAATATTTCAGGAGAAGAAGTTCTTAGTACCTACTGGAGGGTCATCTGACTTGTTCTTCTCGAAAATAGACAGAGAGAGAGAGAGAGAGAGGAGTTGAGCCCTCCCAGGGTTCTTGTTGTCCCACCACTGTCCGGAAGATGGAAAACGAACAAACTTGTTTTTTGTGGAGAGTGTGTGCTCATCGTGTCTGCGTCTCTACAGTATCCAATACTATTTCTCCCAACGTTCTCCTATCAGTGCTGCTCTTTTTTCGCTGACCTCCTCTTCCATTTTTACTACTAAGTATTTAGATACGGGAGGAGAAAAGAGACGTTCTTCATCTCTTCAGACTCGGTAAACAACAAAATGGAGGAGAAAGGGGGAAAATAGAGAAACCGGGAATTTCGAAAAAAAAAACGAAGAGAACCCTTTTGTTTTTGAACTCATTTTTTGTCTTCCTGTTGGGTGCATACCTTCCTTTTTTACTACTGAACAATAGTTTTTGCAGAAAGTATGGGGGGACATTTTTTGAGGTTAGAGGTCATTTTGGAATTTGGGTCATTCTAGAAAAATGTTTCGTGTGAGAGGGAATCCAAAAATTGGAAATTAAATAGGTGAAAATAAAAAAGTTAAAAACTCTTATACGTTAAGAAATTTTAAGAATGTTAACTGACAATTTATTTCTGCTTACTAGGAAGCTATTCGGGCACGTCTCCAAGTTAAAATTCACGACCTGCCGTATTTCCTATAAAATAAGCCCACCAAAACTATCCACCATATTTCTGAAAATTTTCTAAACATTTTGGTACAAAAACCAAGTCTCTAGCTAAATTTTGAAGCGAGTTACAGCCCTATATGTTCAAAGGGCGCGGTCAGATGGAGGTGGCAGTGCAACGGGAAGGGAGCGGCGCCTGTCGCGCTTCTCGACAACCACCTCCACCTGGCTGCGTCCTCAGAACAGATAGGGCTGTAACTAGCTTTAAAATTGAGCTAGAGACTTCGTTTTTGTACCAAAATTATGAGAAAAGTTTGGAAAATAACAAATTCTGAAGATTTAAACTTGAGGTGGACACTTCAAAGGTTCTCTAAATCAAAATGTTTTGACTTGCAGATTTTTTTTTCAAGAACTTTGAGCTTAATTATTTTGATTCGTGTAAAAGATATCAAATTTTGTCAACTGATAAAATATTGTTAATTTTATGATAAACAATTCATTAGGTGACAACTTTTTTATATCTTTCACAGGAATCGAGATAATTGAGCTCAAAGTTGACCTGTTTTTGTATTTGAGCTTCATTTTTTTGTCTGCAATTTGACGTGATGGTGTTTGCGAAAATCACGATTTCCCGAAAACATTTCCTTCAGTAGTCTACCGTAATCTTTGCAAACACGGCACCGTCTAATTTCAGACAAGAAAATCGGGAAAAAAGACAAAAAGATAAATGCATCGCTGAAAAATCGCTTTAACAATGAGATATCGTGACTTCTAATTTTAATCCAATTTATCTCGGTTCCTGTCAAATGTATAAAAAAGTTGTCAACTGATAAAATGTTCATCTTAATATCATAAAAATTTTATCAGTTGACACATTTTTGATATCTTTTATAGGGACTGAGATAAATTAGCTTAAACTTGACATTACAGATTTTATGGTATTTCAGTTCAAATTTGGGATTCCAGAGGTGTGAGTTATAAAGTTGATAATAATTTGTTGGAAAATCTATTTTATATTTTCTCCGAATCAGATAAAACATGAATTTCGTGGTTTGATAAGGATAAGGATAAACATAAACATGTGCAATTTTTGGTCTCTTTTTTTGCAGGGTTTTGATTTATAGTGAGGATTTCCTTTTTTTAATACTGCATCTCTGAACTTTGCTGTAGAAATTTCAAGAATTATGAAAACTCACTGCACTTCCTCAAATCCTGTAATCCATGAAAAGTCGCTGATTTCTTGGGAATCTTGCCGCCGGATTTCGTCATTTTCTTGTTTGGACTACATCTATTTCCACCGTCTTCAATCAGACGAGCGTTCTCACGTGTCTCCTCTCGAATTGTTCCCAGAAATTCCGTCTGAAAATAGGCTTGCTGATTAGAAATCATGTTCAAGCCTACAGGCCCACAATCACCCGGACTGATAAAAAAGATATCATTCTTCTAATAAATAAATGAAAAGAAATAAGTTACTTCGCGCCGAAGGCGCAGCAGCCATGTTTGAAGCGCCGGAGGCGCGGCAAATAGGCTGGTATCTTTAAATTTTTTCAAAGAAAAAAAATCAAATCTAGGTATTGTTATGATTGTTCAAAGATGAACGGCGTAATGTTTTGTGATTTTTATAAGATGAAGCAACTTTGACAAGCGATAACTCAGCTCAAAGTTGGAATGTAAAGAACTTATAAAATAAACGTAAACTTCTTTTGTTTGGAAGTTATTTCATCCAATCTGGTCTGTCGTAAAACCGGTAATAGAAGGGTTCCCCAACTTTGAGCCAATTTATCTCGGTTCCTGTAAAAGATATCAAAGAGTGGTCAGCTGATAAATTGCTCATCATGATATCATCAACATTTTATCAATTGACACATTTTTGATATCTCTTAAAGAACAGAAATAATTGAGTTCAAAGTTGACCTAGAGTTTTGGCTCATTTTGAAGCTCTCAGAAAACTTAATCTGAAAGTGATAGCTACAACTCTATAATTGATCTATACATAAGTTGGCATTTTGAAATTATTTAAAAAAGACTTTTCATGAATACTATACTTTTTTCAATTGCTACAGGATTACGGTTTTTGTTAAGCTACCATGCGGCTAAGCTATTTCTCTTACCGGTCTGCCAAAACTAAACGTGGGCCTGCGAAATCCATAGTCACTCTTCGAACCGTGCATTGTCAGTACCTGGAATCCAAAAATTCAAGGTTTGTAATGTCGAAATTTAGGAAAACATTGAACTGATAAAACCGGGCCAATATCGAGCCTTTCTGTTACAAGTTTGATAAAAACTGATATTAAAAATGTGAGCAGTTAGAAAAAAGCACGGATTTGAGTGGATGGATGAAGAGGAGCGAGAAAAAACTTTATGTACATCCGGTTTTCATCCCCGACCGACGATGGAGGGATTAATCAGAAGAAGAGCGAGGATAAATGGGATATGAAGGTGAGAAAAAAAACGGCGATGACGAAGAAGAAAAAAGGAAAAGAGATGAAAAATAGAGAGCAAAAGTTTAGATGGTGGTGGAACTGACTGGAATATGAGCAAAAAAAGAGCAAAAGCCGGGTTTTTTTTGGGTTGCATTTTTTGATAGATTGGAGTTGGTTGGGTGTGTTCCCAAGGGAAATCGTTTCTCATAAAAGATTACTGTAGTTTTTTGGAGAAAAAGAGTCTGGAAGTTTTGCGCATCTGGAATTTCTGATGTTTAAGCTCTGGAATAAAAGGGAGACATCAAGCGGAAAAATAAAATGAAGATTTGGTATTGCGAAATTGTTTTGCTCGGGAAAGATCAAAACCGGATGTGTTAGGGTGGAGACATTTAAAGGTGGGGGGACAGGAGATTTTTCGTAGTTTTTTTGTAGCTAGAGTATGCATTCTACCGTCACGGTGTACAACGCTTAATGTCACTCTGCGTACAGCTGTCGTTCTCGCATTTATGTATGCAATCGGGCAACGGCTTTCTCTTTGCCCGCGTGGCTCAGTCGGTAGCGGCGCCGCAACCTCAATCAACGCCCTCACAAGTTCAACTCCTCGAGGGGGCATCTTTGAACGGAATTTCGAGAACATTATTTTTTTCATGTCCCCCCACCTTTAAGATTAAAGGGAGATGAAGACGTGTATTTTAAACTGATAAATTTTCCTAATTGAAAGGTCCCCTGAATTTTTAATTTGAGCCAATTTTTCTCGATTCCTGTAAAAGGTATCAAGAATTTGTCAACTGATAAATTGTTTATCATAATATCAGAAGTGTTTTATCAGTTGACCTATTTTTGATATCTAGCATAGGAATGAAGAAGATAAATGAGCTCAAGTGCGGGACCTTCTATTACAGGTTTTACGGTATTCGTATTCAATATTCGGATTTTAGAACAATTTGACAATGTTTCCAAACCCCAGAAGCTAGATTTTTTTAAAATTGAAATCATTCAATTAAAACACAAATTTTAAGACCGTCATTCTAGTGCAAAAAATGACACTTAATGTTTTATGAGGTGCTTCAGAATTTCGTCAAAGTTTTTGCAAAATCTACAGTAACCTAAATTGCAAATAATTTTCGACGAATCTACAGTAGCCTAAAATGTGTGCTTTTTAACCTACAGTAAACCAAAGTACTAAATTTCTTTAAATATCTACAGTAACCTTAAAAACATATTTTTGAAAATTTAAAGTAATAGAAAAGGTGATTTTGTTTTTGAACCTACAGTAACCTAAAACGCAAAAGAAATGTTAAATCTACAGTTACCTAAAATACAAACATTCTTTTAACATCTACACTAATATATAACGCACAACTCGTTAAACATCTACATGTAGTAACCTAAAATGCAAAATTTTTCAAAAATCTACAGCAGCCAAAAATACTTTTAAAATTTCTAAAAAACTACAGTAAACTAAAATCCAAATCTTTTGAAAAATGACAAGAAAATTCAAGAGAATTCTTCTTATGAAATTATAGAGCAAAATTTTTGAAAACACTCCATTTATGACATCAAACTACACCAGCAGCCTCTAGAGGAAACTTCTAGAAAAAAAGGTTGAGTCAACTGAAAATTCTCTCACATATATCTATACAAACTAATAAAACTAGAAAATAAGTTCTTCTTCTCATAAAAAAACGAGAACCGAAGAAATATGAAGCGTCGTGCGAAATGAGAAGATGTCTTTTCCAGATGAGAAGATCTGGATGCAGAAGAAGAAGACGTGAGGAGCAAAGAAGGAAAAAAGAAAGTTTCATTTTCTATTCAATTTCATTTTGCTTCTGATGACGATGCACATCTCCTTTTTTGCTGCTTCTGATGACCCCAAAAAACAAATGAAAATGGAAAGATCAGATAGAAATTCAGAAATCCAGAAATTCAGAAATTCAGAAATTCAGAAATTCAGAAATTCAGAAATTCAGAAATTCAGAAATTCAGAAATTCAGAAATTCAGAAATTCAGAAATTCAGAAATTCAGAAATTCAGAAATTCAGAAATTCAGAAATTCAGAAATTCAGAAATTCAGAAATTCAGAAATTCAGAAATTCAGAAATTCAGAAATCGTGAAATTCAGAAATTCAGAAATCGTGAAATTCAGAAATTCAGAAATCGTGAAATTCAGAAATTCAGAAATCGTGAAATTCAGAAATTCAGAAATCGTGAAATTCAGAAATTCAGAAATCGTGAAATTCAGAAATTCAGAAATCGTGAAATTCCGAATTCGAACATTTTGGAACTCAGAAATTCAGAAATTCAGAAATTGTGAATTTCTGAATTCGAACATTTTGGAACTGAGAAATTCTAAAATTCAGAAATTCTGTGAATAGGAAATTTTGAAATTCCGATTTTCCGGAAATTCTGAAAGTTTTAAGATTCTGAAAACTGAAATTTTCAGAAATTCAAAGATTCCCCCTTTTCCAAAAAATTCCAGATCTTTAGATCTTTGAAAAGCTCAGAAATTCAGATCAGATAGAGAACACTAGAATCTGAATTTTTAGAAATTTCTAGATCCTGAACCCAAAAAAACGCTATTTTTCAAAAGAATTCGTTGTGTTTGAAACGGAAAAAAATCTAAAAAATCTGGGAAAAGAGCCAAGCTCTGGAAGCTCATTGTAAATTCATTGGATATTTGAGAAAGGAGAAACCTTTTCTCTCCCCATTTTCTGACATTCAAAGAGCACACAAAAGAATAATAATTGGTTTAAAAAAGAGCTTTTCTGTTTCTCTGAAAAATAAAGATCTCATTAAATGGGAATCGATTTGAGCAGAGAAGAGCGGAAGTTCCCAATGGGAGACTCTCAAAGTTTTTTTCTCATAGTTTTTTTTTTTCATCAAGAATGAAAAAACAAGAAGAAAGTTCATTTTGGGCTAAAAATAGAGAGTTTGAGGGGAAATGGGTATTAAGAGAAGAAAACTCTGTGAATCAGAAATGAAGATTAGGACATCTAAAATAGGAAGTACATCTGGCCCAAGAATGCGCACCGCCCACTTTGAGCTCATTTATTTCGACTCCTGTGAGAGATATCAAAAAGTGTCCTACTGATAACATGTTTATCAAAACTTCAAAAATATTTTGCCAGTTGATTACTTTTTTATATCTTCTACAGAAAATGAGATAAATGAGCTCTAAGTTATAAGGTCGGCAGCCAGCCGCTTAGCTGAGCCGGCAAGCACTAACTTTTAACTTTGAGCTTATTTCAGTTCCTGTGAAAGATATCAACAAGTGGTGAACTAACAAAATATTGTTGATATAATGATAAACACTTGTCAATTGACAAATTTTGATATCTTTGGCTGTTTATGATTTAACGGGGGTTTAAAAAATTATCGGGGTTTGGGAATTAACGGGGGTTTAAATATTAAACGGGGGTTTTCGGAAGGTGTCAGAGTCATGGTTGGAAAAGTCCCCAAAATGTTCCAAAGTGCTACAGTTTCTTGTTTTATGCTCATTTCAGTTGATCTATTCTTTTCTGAAATCATTTTTTTGTTTTTTTGTTTTTTCATTTCTAAAGTTTTATGGCACTGTTTTCGAATTGCG
>NC_013486.2:11988232-12010039 GCF_000004555.2 Caenorhabditis briggsae | reverse complement strand
CAATTAATTGATCGCCCTTCCCTTTCTAAGCCTCCTGTACCTGCTTCCAGGGTTAGATGATAGACTTGGATAAAGTTTTTTTCGTTCCGTAATTCTAGAAAAGTGCCATGAAACTTTAGAAATGAAAAAAGAAAAAAAACAAGAAAATGATTTCAGAAAAGAATAAATCAACTGAAATGAGCAAAAAACAAGAGACTGTAGCACTTTGGAACATTTTGGGGACTTCCCCAAACATCGTCCTGACACTTTTTGAAAACCCCCGTCTAATATTTAAACCCCCGTGAATTCTCAAAACCCCTTCAAATTTTCAAAACCCCCGTTAAGTTTTCAAGTTTTTTTTTAAAACCCCCGTCAAAAAATTAAACCCCCATTAATATTTTAAACCCCGGTTAATTGTTTAAAACCCCCGTTAAATCATAAAGAGCCATATCTTTTATAGAAAATGAGATAATTGAGATCAAAGTGCAATAGAACACAAGCTATCAAAAAGTATTTAACTGACAAAATGTTTATCATAATATCAACAACGTTTTATTAGTTGACAGGCTTTGTGATCTTTCATAAAAACCGAAATAAATGGGCTCAACGTGAACAAGTCGGCTCTTGCTGGCGCTGCCGACTTTTTAACTTCAAATCCATGTGTCTCATTTTTTGTAAAAGATATCAAAAAGTGGTTAACTGATAAAATATTACTCAATTCATGATAAACATTTCATCAGTTCACCACTTTCTGATAGCTTTCACAGAAACCGAGGTGAATGAGTTTGAAGTTAGACATATTTAAGTTCTAAGCGATTTTGCAACGTTTAAACAATTTCCTAGACAAGAAATTTCAGGTTTTTAGTAAACTTACTTTTTTAACTTCAATCAAAGTCACAAATTCAGATTTTCATTATTAAAAGATGTGAAGTCCCTATTTATATATTTATCCATCTAGAAATCCGTCACTTCCAGATTCCAACGTCATTCACATCTTCTTTCCTCAGATCTTAAAACTACAAGAACAGCAAAATGCCCATACTTGTAATCAGGAATACTGTATCTTATCTATGAACAAAGTTACAGATCATAAAATGGCTTTTCTCGCAGGACCCATCAGCTTTTTTTCGCTCCTTTTGCTCTGTAACTCTGTTCATAACCAAGATACAGTATTCCAAATAATACCGTTTTGTAGTACTTGTAGAGCTCTATCACGTCTGATTAAGTATGTTCGAAAACATTGATTCTGAAAGAAGTTATGGCAGGGCCCGCGAAGGCCCGGCAAAGGCCCGGATTACAAGTATGAAAATGTCCTTTTACTAGAAACAATCAGTTCAAATTAGATTCTCGTTCCTTTTTCTTCGAATAAATCAAAGAAAAATAGAAGAAGAAGAAGAACGAGGAGCATAGAGAAAAGGGATGTATGGAAATGCAGGAACTCAATTAAATATCACATTCACGCACAAGCATACAAAACCCCTTCTGTGTGTATTCTCTCTCAATGTCTCTTTTTCTGTTACATCGCTTCTTCTTCTTCTTTTTCTTCTTTTCAGCACATTCATATATATTTTTATATATTTGGTTTGGTTTCTCTCTTTTCCTTCTTATAAATACACACTGGGATTGCTCAGCAAGGATTTCTTGTGTTGAGATGAATATATGGAAGGAGAGGACCTTTAGGACAATGCAGAATTTATGTGGAATATGGAAGGAAATATATAAATTTTCGGAAAAATCAGATGAAAAATAGCAGAATCACAAGCTAGAAATTTCCTGATTTTTTAAATAGAATTGTCAACTTTGAGCCCATTTTTCTTGGTTCCTGTGGAAGATATCAAAAAGTGGTCAACTGATAGAATATTTATCATGAAATCACCTACATTTCATCAACTGACACATTTTCGATATCTTTCACAGGAACCTAGATAAATGGGTTCAAAGATAAAAGGTCGGCAGCCCACCACATAGCTCAGCAGGCAAGCGCCGACTTGTTCATTTTGAGCTTATTTATCTCGATTTCTGTAAAAGATATCAAAAAGTGGTCAACTGATAAAATATTGCTGATGTTATAATAAACATTTTATAAGTTGATAAATTTTTGATATAGTTTATAGGGACCGCGATAACGGAGCTCAAAGTTGACAGATTGAGGCTATATAAATATTACAGGGTTTACGGTATTTCTCATATGAACGAATGTTAGTCAAGTTATTAGCTAAGCTAGAAAAAATGTTGTCTAAAAAACAATTATATCTTCCTACGATTTTTCTCGATTTTCGGCATTTTTTACACTAAAGAAGTTGTCTTTTCAAAATAGTTTCCAAATTTCAAGCAGTTTTGAGTACGGTAGTTGTCGTTCTGGCCACTGGAAATAATAATTTGGTATTACTGTAGAAAACACTTTCATAATGGTAATTTTTGAGAATGTAGCTCTAAAATGGACAGAACATAAGCAATATACTGAAATTTTGATCCTAAAAATAGAAAATTCGGGAAATATTTTGAATTACAGTACCAAGATAAACATAAGTAAAACAAACTGTGATTTTCAATTGTTTTTCGGCCATTCTAACTATTTTCAGAAGTCTGGAGCTCGGCTGTCAAGTTTCCAATCACTTTGAAAATTTTGGAGGTTAGAAAACAGACCTAGATTGGAAACTTTGCATTCATAGAACTTTTTTGAAAAGTCCTAGTTTTTCAGCTAGTTGCCGATTTCTGAAAGACACTTGTTTCCTACGTTTTCAGTGCAAGACAAAGGCAAAAAATGATTGTCCTTCGAAATCTGCAAATAGCTGGAAAAATCGCAATTTTCGAAAAATTCCGTGAATGCAAAGTTTTCATTCTAGACCTGTTTTACACTTTCCAAAATTTTCAAAGTGATTGGAAACTTGACAGCCGAGCTACAGACTCCTGAAAATGGTCACAATTTTTTGATCCTGTCTTCTTATTTTGTAAAATTCAGAAGATCATGTATTTTCAAATATTTTACGCTAAAAAAATCAAAGAATAACTATTTGATTTCACTTGTTTACATTTCCCAAATCAGCTGATTCTGTCCTTATTTCTAGATCCTTGTCCTCTACATATTCAAGCGCACCTCACTAATAACTACGAATAGAGCGCACTTTCAAATAGTCGGACAAAAAAGCGAAAAATAAAATCCAAATTAAATTTTCAGCCAAAAAAAAAGGATGCGGGGAGCTAAATGAAAAAAAGAAGAGGAACGGAACGGGTAGGAGTGAGTAAGCTCGCAGTCAAGTGAAAATAGGAGAAGAAGAAGACGACGACGACGACGACAAAAAACGGGAGCACACATAGCAAAATTTCCGTGTTTTTTTTTCATTTTTTGTCTCTTTCTCTGTTTCTTTTTTCCCTTTGGCTTCGTTCTTCTTCTTCTGTGACTCTGTGTGTCGGCAGTTGAAGAGCAGAAGAGGAAGCAGTAATTATTAGTTTGACTTCTCTAATCCTCTCTCTCTCTCTCTCTCTCTCTCTCTCTCTCTTTTTTTTTTCTCTATTACAAGCTATATTGAAGCAACAAAAAAAAACAAATTTTAGTTCAGAAAATTAAAAATCAAAAAAAGTCAATCAACAGAATAACAAAAATAATAAAAATTAAAAAAAAAAGAATAATCATAATTATTTGGACGATGATGCCATTGCGTTCTTCTTTATGAGCTCTCGTTGCTTGTTGATTTCAGCGAATGCCTCCAGATGGCCGTCGACGACGCCTTCTCCTTTCGGAATCGGTACTTGACGACGACTCAGATGGAGTGGTTGGTCTTTGGCGGACAGTGGGATACGGTTGAGATACTGGAAAGAATATGATTATGGGAGATGAAGTTGGAATTCAAAAAATCAGAATCAGAATTAAAACTGACATTAGGAGTTACTGAAACTACAGTACTTCTTCTCAAGCAGAGTGTCTTATCGAGAACGAATTTTTCAAAAAAAAAACCCATTTTTCGAGAAATTCCCAAAAAATGCGGAATCTCGGAGTGTTGTTGCTGACATGTTTTTCTTTGTTTTTTGGTCATTTTGACATGGTGGCCTAATTTTTGCAATTTGAATTTTATATGCCACCACGTTACAATAGCCTAGAATTCGTTTTTTCACCAGAAAAGTCTTTCAGAGATGTAATATGCCCTTCAATTCATACACCGATCGCCTATCCCAGTTCTCTATGCTAACCACCCTTCATCGCCGCACCCTTCTAGTTCTCCGTACCTATCACAAAATTGTTATAAACTCATACCATTTTCCCTCCATGTCGTCCTACATTCTTCCCAGCCATTCTAACAGAGCCCCGTATTTGTTCAAAATCAACGGTCAATACTTTGACTGCTTCCTTCACAGAAACTTGTCTATGTGTATGTAAGGTGATAAATTCTAATAGTAAGCTCAGTCCGGTGGCGTTTGCTAAGCGAGTAGGAGCGATTCCTTATGATATTCTGATCCCTCCCACTTGACCTACAGGACTCTAGTCGGTCCGTCTGGTCATTTTACTTTTTTATTTGTTCATGTCCCATTTCTTGCCAAATTATCTATCGATTTCCCCCCATGCATTGCAAATAAATAAATATATATATTGTTTAATATTTATCTGGTGTATTTTCTGGATCATTTCAACTTGATGGCCTAGAAAATTCAACTTGCAAAAGTTAGGCCACCACTTCAAAATGGCCTAAAAACAACACCTGGGGCATCTTAGACTATTTCTAGGCCTTTTTACCATGACGACCTAGAAAACCCAACTTGCGAAAGTTAGCCTACCATGTTAAAATTGCCTAGAAAACACACCAGGGGCATAGGCCATTTCTAGGCCATTTTATCATGGTGGCCTAGAAAATTCAACTCGAAAAGTTAGGCCATCATGTAAAAATCGCCTAGAAAACAGACCAGGTAAGTATCTGACCTTTTCTACGGCAAAAAATTGGTGGCCTAAAAAAACTCAACTTGCAAAATTCGGCCACCTTTTCAAAATGGCCTAGAAATCGCGCCAGATGAATATTAGGCCATTTCTGGACCATTTAGACATGGTGGCCCAGAAAACTCAATTTACAAAAGTTAGGCCACCATTTCAAAATGGCCTAGAAAACACCCCAGAAGGATACCAGACCAATTCTATACAATTTTAATATGGTGGCCTAGAAAACCGAACTTGCAAAAGTTAGGCCATCATATTAAAATGGCATGTAAAACACAAAAACTTCACCGTACACCACCTTTCAGAAGAATACTGTCCTGCATTTCAAGCAATCGGTTTTTTTTTCAAAGACTTCGGACAACTACAGTACCTGTAAATCAACAGAATCCTCAGTCATCAGTGTCCTTCTCTGCTGATAAATCACTGCAAAAACCGTCATAAACGCATCCACCCCCGCTCGATGCAATCCCGTAACCACATTTCTCTTCTGCTCCCGAAAATCTCTCGTCAGCAGTTTCTCCTGGAATTTCGCATTTTTCCACGCCTCCTCATCAGTTCCAGTCTTTTCAGCAACCGATTCAGCCACCACATTATTATATCTTCTCTTTCTTCTGAACGCCTTCTTGTTCTCTTTAATCCGTTGCAAATCGATCGCCGCATCCACGTCATGCAACATTTTACAGCCTTTTTCAGATCGATGGGCGTGGCAGAAGCCGTGTGCGGCAAAGTATTTGCATGTGTGGATATGGAGATCAATGGGAATCGCATGGTCTGGGAATCCTTCTGGAAGACGGACGTCGACGCTTTCCGTGGCTTCTTTCAGAACCTTCATTTTGTTTTCGGGAGATGGGAAGACGATTTCCAAGTGGTACCGCTTGGATTGTCGCTCGATTTCGTTGTCTCCTTGACTAAAAAACCTTTATTATTCTGGTATGCCGTTGGCCGTGGCCGAAGGTCCCACAACGGCAACTAACGTAACCTGAGAATATTCGTATTTCTCAATTTTTTCGCTATTTCTCTGGTCTAATTTCAGTGCGCGTTGCTGCCGAAAATTCAAGAGTGTGCGGAGTTTAAGCCCGGTAGTGAAGTCCTTAAAGGAGCATGTATTTACGTTGGTGGCCTAGAAATCCAAATTTTCTAAAAAGTTAGGCCACCATTCATTTTATCAATCGGAAGCGCTTGTTTTTAGTAACACCAGTTGTTGGATTCCAAAAACCTTCGATTCACAGCCGTTTGAATCGATGGCCTAGTTTTGGATTTCTAGGCCATCAATCTTCAAATTGATGTAACTCCCTACAAAATGAACGTTTTTGAAACCTAAAGACTGTGCAGGAATTCTCTGACATCTAGCCAATGAAATTGTGGCCTAGGTTCCCGGATTTCTAGGGCATTGGTGGCCTAGAAATCCAAAATTTTAGAAAAAGTAAGCCATTTATTTCAAGCGGTTATTTCAAGATATTCAAAAATCGAGATTTTTAGGTCACTGTAGTTGTATGATCTTCAACCACGGCTACCACATTCCCTTCCACAGCCCTATATTTCTGTACCACAAAAATATAATCTTTACTCACGTTCGTCTGAAAACGTATTCCAAATAGGAAGCCTTGTATCTAGTCTGATACTCTGCTAGATACTTTGAATCAGCCACTGGCAAGTAGTCCTCCGGAAACAAATCACTCAAATTGTTCACTAATTCGTCGAGAGTCTCGGGAAGTTCCACTCCGTACATTTGCTTGTATAAAAATGCCAAATCGATGAGACCATTGTGAAGACAAAGTGTGCTTGAAGAGCCTAGCAACTCATGGAATAGCGTTTTCAGTGGACAATTGGTTCCCTGGAATTAGTGTACTGTGTCGATTATGCATATGCGATGAAAGTCGACTGAATCTCGATTAAAATCGACTTTTATCGATTTCGAATCGACTTGAATGTCCGCTAGGATTATTTGAAATGGTGGCCGATTTTTTTGGAAGTTGAGTTTTCTAGGCTACCATGTCAAAACGGTCCAGAAACGGCCTGCTATTCATCTGGTGCGTTTTCTAGACCATTTCGACATGGTGGCCTAACTTTTGCAAGTTGAGTTTTCTAGGCCATTATGATAAAATGTTCTAGAAATGGTCTGATATTTACCTGGTGATTTTTCTAGACCATTTTGACATGGTGGCCGAACTTTTGCTAGTTGATTTTTCTAGGCCACCATGTCAAAATGTTCTAGAAATGGCCTGATATTCACCTGGTGTGTTTTCTACGACACTTTGACATGATGGCCTAACTTTTGCAAGTTGAGTTTTCTAGGCCACCACGAGTTTTACTGAAATCAACAAGGAGAAGTTCGACTTTCGATTCAACTCGGCACTCTACCTGGAATTGAACACCAGATTGAATGAGACGATTGAAATCGAAAGAGTGTTTTGCAAGAAATTGAAGAGCAGATGGTTCAATTGTGAATGGTTTTTCCGAGAGTGTCAACAGATTAAAAACTTGGGTCTCGTAGCGAAGAGCCCGTCTCTTTTCACTTTTATGAGTCAGTTTCATTGTGGCGATTCCGATGGAGAGAATACTCCGGGTATGGGCGGCCTCTCGAATCGTCTTGTATCTCTCTTGCACATCTTTTGACCGTAATCCCTGTCCGCCTAGACCACTGAGTTCCAAATCGATTCCGATGAAGTCGGCGGATTTAACACAGACCAGGAGATAGGGCCAGATTTTGGAGAAGTTCTCACGATTCACCTCGATTATCTGGAAAGAAGATTTTTAAGGAAAAAATAATTTTCAGTAAAATTTTCAGAAATTTTCAGAATTACAGTACATAGGATGATCGGCATGGCGATTTCGAAAATTCCGTAATTTTGGAATTTTACGATTCTGAAAATTCCGATTTCAAAAAGGTGGAAATTTCGGAATAATTCGATTTTGAAAATTCCAGAATTTCTGAATTTTACGATTTTGAAAATTCGGGAGTTTCGGAATATTCTGATTTTGAAAATTCTGGAATTTAGGAATATTCCGTTTTTCGAAATTCCTAGAATTTCTGAATTCTCAAAATAATGCGATTTTCAAAAATGCTGAAATTTTCCGATTTCGAAAAGTTGGGATCTTCGGAATAATTTGATTTCGAAAATCCGGATTTTCTAAATTTTTGAATTCAGAAAATTGTAGAAATTTCCGAAAAAAAATGCTAACTTGAATTTCTGAAAACGGAGGAATCGAATCCGTTGACGACGTTGCTGACGACGATTCCGACTCATTGCCCGGTTGATTATCGATTTTTGAATCTTCGCTCATCTGAATTTCAATTTCAGATGTTTTTTTTTCTGAAAACTGTAAAAACGGATGTAAGTAATCCAAAAACTAGGTGAGAACATTCAACACAGCACACAAGAAAGAAAAAATTGCGAAGATTTTTTTCAAAATTTTTTTATTAAATCGAGAAAATTGGCAGATTTGTGACTCGTTGAGAAGAAGAAACGAAAAAATAAAAAAAAAACAAAAAAGGTAAAAATACTGAATTCAGAAAATTAGAAAAAAAAGAAGTAATATGTGAAGAAAAATATCCTATTGATCCTTCTTTTCACCAGCTGAAATCGAGGATCCATTTTCGTTCGAATGTCCGGCGGCACGACGATCACGAGAAGCGGCAAGGGCACGAGAGACGGCATCCCAGATACCTCCCATGAAGACAGCACAAAATAGATTCTCAATTGGACCGAATGGATCGGTGACGTGGAGAATCACGGCGGAGAGTTTGAAGTAGACGAAAAAGCCAACAATCACCTGAAAAATTGATCATAAGGCTTTCAATTCGGACTGTCGAGGCAACAGATGCGGACCGCCGACTCCAGCCGACCGACCGACTGCCGACTGCCCGACCAAGCTGACCGACCGCGGACCCCAGCCGACTCGGACGACCGACCGCCGACTTAACCGACCGACTGACCGCCGACTCCAGCCGACCGACCGACTGCCGACTGCCCGACCGCCGACCAAGCTGACCGACCGCGGACCCCAGCCGACTCGGACGACCGACCGCCGACTTAACCGACCGACTGACCGCCGACTCCAGCTGACCGACCGACTGCCGACTGCCCGACCGCCGACCAAGCTGACCGACCGCGGACCCCAGCCGACTCGGACGACCGACCGCAGACTTAACCGACCGACTGACCGCCGACTCCAGCCGACCGACTGCCGACCGCCCGACCGCCGACCAAGCTGGCCGACCGCGGACTCCAGCCGACCGACCCCCCCACTCAGCCGACCGACCGTAGACTCAGCCGACTGACTGCCGGCATAGCCGACCGGCCGAACACCGACTCCAGCCGACCTACCACCGACTCAGACGACCGTCCGCCGACTTAACCGACCGACCGGTCAGTTAAATTTCCCGACGGAATCGAATGGGAACTTACCAAGTAGATGAGATCATGTGGAGCTGTCAAATATGTTCCACTCTTCTCCAAAGCCAACACGGACGCCGCAATGACACAAGCCTTGGTGGCAAACGATGGGCGGAGCAATTCATTATGAGTTGGCAACCAGACACCACGCACCAACTGCTCCAGCGTTCTGACGATTCCCGATCCGGCACCCTTTGCAGTTCCGACCAAAACTTGAACCAGATACGATTGTGGATACAATTTGGCAGCATGAGAAACTCCATGAGACACTTTATAGGCTCTCTTCACTTCTTTCATCACAGCGAGAACACATTTGACAGGGGTGACTTTTGAGATTTTGTAGATGCCATCGAACGGAGCGTAGAATACCAGATACCAGACGATGGTGGCCAGGATGACGTCGTCGTGTCGTTTGAATGGAGCAATTACAGGTTCTCCGAGCAAGAAGTTGGCTAGGAAGGCGTCGGCAAAGCACATGAGCATCGAGGAGAGCCAGCAGGAGAGAGGATGTTTACGAGAGAAGATGGAAGCGGCGGATCCCAAATCGTCACGGACTTCGATTATCATCTGAAAGATATATACCATTCAATTTGCAGAAAAACCAACATTTTCTCATACCGTATGCCCCAAGTTTAAGCTCAATTATCTCGCTTCCTGTGGAAGATATCAAAAATCTGTCAACTGATGAAATACTTCTGATATTATGATAAACATTTTATCAGTTGACAACTTTTTGATATCTCTTAAAAGAACCGAGATGATTGAGCTCAAAGTGAATCTTTGGATTGGGACATTTACAGTATAACCATTCGTGCTCAATTTCAATTTTTCAGGTAGCAATGAGTCAAGATTTCCTAATTTTTTGTCACGCTCTTTGCTCAAGATCAGAGTCAGGTCAGTTAGGTAAACAGCAGGTTTGTTTTGTCTATGAGTCAGTAAAGATTTTGAAGTAACTTTAAACATTGATGTCAGTCACAAACGGAAGGTTTTTTTTTTTTTGGAATGTGATACTTTAGACTACCCAGAGGTGTCCAGAGGTGTTTCTACGATTGCTCACTTTATTTTTGCCGTTTTGACAAACAGATTGGGGCCACTATGGTCCATAGAACAGTACCCCGTAGGCCGTCATTTTGGCACTTTTTACTTTTCAAATTTCCAATGGATGGGGTTCCCCACACTGTCCACTTTGAGCTCAACTATCTCGATTCCTATAAGAGATATCAAAAAATGGTCAACTGATAAAATATTGATGACATTATGATAAACAATTTATCAGTAACCAGATTCTTGATATCTTTCAAAGAAAAAGATGAAAATAGGCTCAAAGTTGAAAGTTGGGCCCTTCTATTACCAAAATAGCTCTCCACAAATTTTCAACAATTTAACACGGCGTTTTGCAAGCATTGTTTAGAAAAAGCAAATAAAACGGTGCCTTTTTAGTGCCAACTTGCAAAGAACATCGACTATGGCTCTAATGACATGGTTTAGCAGATCTTACGACATACATTTGAATTATATTTGATGAAAATGAAGATACTATTCAATCACGAATCACAGATACCGTACTTCCTTTAATAGGAGTCTACCCAAGTCGTTAAATTTGAGCTGAATTGTCTCCGTTCTTTTAAAAGATATCAAAAATTTATCAACTGATAAATTATTCATCATAATATCAGCGACATTTTATCTATTGAAAATCGTTCGATATCTTTCAAAGAAACCGAGATAATTGAGCTCAAAGCTGACGTATTGGGTAGGCTTCTATTAAAGCAAATACGGTAGTCAGAATTCCTCTAATAGAGGATGAGAGAGCTGTGAAATTGAAGGAAGTCCGGCTGACTAGCTAGCTCAACTAACATAACGACATCATTATCTACCGAGCTAGCTTATAAGAATTGAGTCGCCTGAGCTCTTTCGAGAAGTCCTATGAGCCGCCGGACAGCCGTCGGGGACAGTTAAGGTGGTCGACCATTCTTGTATTAAACTCTGATTTATACCTTATCAAGGACTAACTACTAGATGCATCTAGGAACTTAGAGCAGGGCCTCATATCTCATTTCTAGACTTATTCAGACCAGAATATCCATTTCCCGAATCTTCGAAAAAAAAATTGGAAACTGTTTTCCCATAAGTACCGTATTTCCTCTAATAGAGGCTAGCCAAGCCGTCTATGTTAAGCTCATTTATCTCGGCCCCTTCAAAAGATATCAAGAATGTGTCAACTGATAAAATATTGCTGATAATGTGATAAACCATTTATCAGTTGACAAATTCTTGATAACTATTACAGGAAATGGGATAATTGAGCTCAAAGTAGACGGTATCTTTTTCTCTTTCCATCCCATCCCAAGACTCCGCCCCTTCCCTTCAATTTTCTGCCCAGTTGAACCCCGCCCATGTGACTTCGATCATCATCGTCCACTCCCAATTTTACCCATTTCAACATCTCTCTGTCTCTCCTCTGCGCAGGTTTACACACACAAATACGACACAAACAAATAGCGGCCAATTTTTGCCATCCATCGGCAGCAATTTTTCGGTCTCTCCCTCCTCCATTTTTCTCATTTTTCTAGAGAAAATTGCTGTTCTTCTGATGTTCTTCTCTCCTTTTCAAAGTCATCATCAGCACCCTCCCATTGACATCTCCATCATTATTACTTCACAATTTTTGAATTGAATCCCCACCACTCATTCACACTTTCACTTTTATTTTTCTGTTTATTTACTCTCTTTTTTGTTGTCACAATAAATCGAAAAACACTTGATTTGAGACTCAAATTTTGAGTTCTATTGATGCCTAGATTGTAGTGCTATTGTGTCACTTTTTGAACTGAAAAATTATGATGTCTATCTAGGAATCTAATGCTTTTCCGGGGTCTTTTATCATCATTTCTGGGTGTGTACGTGACTTTTTTCTGATTGACGACTTTAAGGAAAATTTCTAGGTTATTTAGGCAGAGAAATTTGGGAAGTAAAAGTTCATTTTTATGTCAAATTATACCATTTTTATAGGATACTGTAGGTCCTTCAGTATGTAGGAATAGCTTTCAGAAAATTAACATTCCTAATCTCAATTCTTCTTTTTTCCGTCTGCTATTCGACGTCATGGTGTTTGCAAAAAAAAACTGCAAAATAGAATATTTTCTAGAGTAATCTACAGTAATCTTCACGAACACTGGAAGGTCAAATTTCAGACGAAAAATTCGGAAAAATCGAAAGAGAATGTCAAGTTTGAGCTCAATTATCTCGGCACCCATGACAGATATCAAGAATCTGTCAACTGATAACATGTTCATAATAATATCACCAACATTTTATCAGTTGACAGATTTTTGATATCCTTTACCGGAATCGAGATAATTGAGCTCAAAGTGAGCTTATAGGGTTGGCTTCTGTTAGAGCATTTACGGGTATTTTTAGGGAATTTTCAGCGCAATTTACGAGCATTTTTTTCAATTCAATTTGTTTAGAGTTAGATTCTGAATCTGATTCCTACAGTATCCTGCAAAATAACTAACTCTGTGCCCTGAAAAGTCAGGTAACATATTGCCAATGCAGGCATCAAAACTACCGTATTTCCTCGACTACAAGCTCATTCAAACCATCAACTTTAAGCTCAAATATCTCGATTCCTGGAAGAGATATCAAAAATCTGTCAACTGCTCAAATATTCATCTTATTATCACCAACATTTTATTAGTTGACAGAATTTCGATACCTCTCACAGGAACCGAGAAAATTGAGTTCAAAGTTGATAGTTTAGTTGGGCTTATATTAAAGGTAATACGGTAACTTTCCATTCGTTTGAAATGTTATGTTTTCGATGTTTCAGGACTTTCGAACTACAGTCTTTTCAACTTCTTCAAGTTAAAAATGTCCTTTAACCGTCAAAATATCGTAAATTCCTAATTACTGTCTCTCCTCCAGGTCCAATATATATCCTAGGATTGGTCCTTCTGATGAGCATCTTCTGCGCTCTACCGTACACTGGTGCCATGCATACAGACGGTACCATGCATACAGACTCCAAAGGCCCATTACCACCTCCGCCTCCTTATGAGGATGCATCCTCTCAATTAATCAACACAACAGTACTCATCATCGATCTGACCATGCCAAAGAAATGTTCTTTCCCGAATTAATCCCTGATTGATTACTATCATGTCTTTCTCTCCGGATATAAATGACCTTCGACATTCCTTCTCACAGAAAACCTTGGCAACGATCCAAGTCGGTGACCACCCCCTCTCGATTCTGCGGTCACTATCCCTCCTCCTCCTCTTTTTGTTTCACCCCGCTGCTATCACTCGACCAGATCGGCCTTGTGGCTGCCCAAGTCAACTGAAGGAGGTCATATTTGTTCTCCTCCCCAAGAAAACTGTCAGCCGTTTTTTTTTCCGCTATACCTGCACCCATACAAATCAAATATGACTAATTCTTTCGCTTTTGTCCTATAATCTATTCTCCCAGGTTCCCAAGAAAAAACTATATATGGAAACTTATATAGAAGCGCCTTTAATTGGAAACATTCCTTACATTTTTTTCTACTGATCTGACAATACCAATTTTCTTCTTCTTCTCGATTTTTCTTCTATTTTTTCTTCTACCCATCAAAAACCACTGATACTAATTGAAGGTTATCACTGATATGCCGTCGACTAACTTGATCAAGAGAGACTGGGAGAAGGACCATGTCTACCTGGTGCAATTCCCAAGAGCCGGGATGATCCCATCACCATCTCCATACGCATTCAAGTTGGAGACATTCTTGCGTGTGGCGGATATTCCGTATACGGTAAGTCTCCATATGTGTCGAAACTACCTCCGGCTGCCCACGTCTTCGGAACAGCTAAGACTGTATATGAGGCTCCTGGACGTTTCAGAACCCGACACTTCAAAACCCGACGTTTCAGAACTTTTCTGCATTTTTGCATAGTGGAAAAAAATTTAGAAAAGTTCTGAAACGTCGAGTTCTGAAAGATCGTGGTTCGGAAACGTCGTGGTTTCGAAATTTCGAATTCTGAAACGTCGAGTTATGAAGCGTAGTGGTTCCGAAACGTCAAGTTTTGAAACGTCGTGTTTCTGAAATGTAGAGTTCTGAAAGGTCCAGGAGCCAGAGCTGTGCCACTGTCGGGTGCGGCACTTTGAGTCCTTCTGGGAGCAGTAGGATACGGTGGCAATTGGTCCACGGCAATATACCCACGGCCAGAGTCATGGCTGGTCCCAATTTTCCCACCCTTAACTATAACTCTTTCAGAACATTAACAACGAGTTCAGCAAGATGTCCGCTCGCGGTCAAATCCCATTCATCGAGCTCAACGGACGTCAGCACGCCGACAGCACCATCATCATCGATAACCTCATCGAGCACTTCCACAAATCCGACCTCGAGGATCTCTCTCAGGCAGACAAGGCTGTCGCAAGAGCCTTCTTCGCTCTCACCGAACATCATCTCTGTTGGGTGACCCTCTATTCCAGAGGTCAAGACTTTAGCTGGCTGGCCACTAATGGCGGATTCGGAAGACTTTTAACGGGAATCAAGGGCTTCGCCTTCAAGAATTTCATCGTCAAGCGGTTCACCAGCAAGGTCCGTGCTCGTGCTGCTGCCCAGGGAATGGGAACTTTCTCGAAGGAAGAGGTTCTCGAGCAAGCCAAGAAGGATCTCGACGCGCTGTCTGTGCAGTTGGGAGAGAAGAAGTATCTCTTCGGGAACACCATCAAGACGGTTAGTCCCTTTAGTCCCTTCGATCCTTGTTCTTATGCCAATGTCTTCAGATCGACGTCACCACGTTCGCCCATCTCGCCGAACTCATCTACACACCACAATTCAGTCCAGAAATCGCGACTCATCTTGAGGAGAAAACTCCAAATCTGCTGGTCTACGTCAAGAACATTCGCGATCAATACTGGCCAGACTGGGATGAGACCACGGAGACGATGAAGATGGACACGGTGTGGAAGAAGGCCTAGAATCTCTAGGCCTTCTAGATGTGGTCTAATCAAAATGTATAAAATCCAATTGACACAAGTATTCGTTTTCATCTATTTTTCCAATTTATGATTTTTCTCTTTTTGCCTATGCCCACCAAAGTTTATTTATCACAAAAGAGAACCATTCCAAATAAATGATAAATGCTTCAAAATCGATTTTGTTCTAGAAAATCGGTATGGATTACTGTATGAGCTACTTGTTGGTTCGGATTCTTGTAATCACCCAAATTCCTTCTTCAGATGCCTCAAAAATTAGTGAAAAGCGAGTGGGAACAGGACAAGGTGTACCTAATTCAGTTCCCTAGAACCGGATGTCTTCCAAGTCCATCTCCGTACTCGTTGAAGTTGGAGACCTGGTTGAGAATGGCTGGGATTGATTATGAGGTAATCTCTTGAACTAGTTTGGCATACAGTACCGGTCAAATAAGAAATCACATTTTTAGCGCTTCTAGGAACCGAGATAAAGTCGCTCAAGTTCAAGAGACTAGAGACGCAGAGGACGACACACACACTGCGTCTCTAGCCTCGAAAACTTCAAATGACCGTATTTCGATTTCTAGATGAGCTAGGAAGTTAGATTTTGGACAGAATTACACGGTTTCAAAGATATCAAAACGATGTCTACAAATAAATTGTTTATGATAATATCACCAATATCTTATCAGTTAACAGCGTTTTGCTGGAACCAAGATAAAGTGACTCAAACTTGACAGGAAGGGGGCTCTTCTATTACAGGTGTTACGATATCCAAAAAAAGGGAATTTTCAGAACGTAAGCAATGAATTCAAGCACATGTCAAAACGGGGTCAACAACCGTTCATCGAACTCAATGGGGAGCAAATCTCAGACACCTCCATTATCATTGATATTCTTGCTGATAAGGTCAAAGGAAAGGAGCTGACTGAGCTCTCCACCCTAGATAAAGCCAAGGAGCACGCCTTCTACACGCTCATCGAACATCATCTCACCTTGCTTGGATTCTACTCTCGTAGTCAAAGTTTCAAATGGGGGAAAAGAAGTATTTGTTTGGTGAAGAACCAAAAACGGTTCGTTTTTGAGATTTTATCATAGTGGCCTAACTTTTGCAATTTGATTTTTCTAGGTCACCATCTTTTATGGGCTAAAAGTGGCCTGATATCCACCTTGTGTATTTTCTAGGTCATTTTTACATGGTGGCCTAACTTTTGCAAGTTGAGTTTTCTAGGCCACCTTGATTAATGACCTAGAAATACCCTAATATTCACCAGGTCTGTTTTCTACATCATTTACTATAGTGACCTGGAAAAATCGACTTGCAAGAGTTGGACCATTAGGTTAAATGACCTAGAAAATCCCCCAGGTGAATATCAGTTCATGTCTAAGCCAATTACCATGGTGGCTTAGAAAAATCCTCGTGCGAAAGTTAGACCACTATGTTAAAATGTCCTAGAAAACCCACCAGGTGAATATCAGGTCATTTCTAGGCCATTTAACATGGTGGCCTAGAAAACACAACTTGCGAAAAAGAGACCACTATGACAAAAATTTCCTAGGAGCTTCGCCAGTTGAATACCAAGTCCTTTTCGCGCTATAAAAGTTGGCGGCTAGAAAAATCAACTTTCAAAAGTTAGGCCACCATGTTAAAATGACCTAGAAAACACATACACCAAAAAATTTCAGATCGATGCTACTCTATTCGGTCATCTCGCTGAGATCCTATACACTCCTCAATTCACTAAAGAGATCAAAGAGTACATCGAGACGAATGCTCAGAATTTGATTGCTCATTCTAACCGAATCAAAGTACTGTACTGGCCAGATTGGGAGGAAATCGGGCAGTCGTTGAAGATGGATACCAAGTGGAGATAATTCTATATACCGTACTCTAAGAGAAGGCCATTCAAACAGTCAACTTTAAGCTCGTATATCTCAGTTCCTGTAAGAGATATAGAAAAGTGGTCAACTGACAAAATGTTTGTAATATTATCATAATCATTTTATCCGTCGACAACTTTTTCATATCTCTTCTACAGGAACTGAGATAGATCAGGTTAAAGTCGGCGGTTTGGGTGACCTTCTATTAGAGTTTTTACAGTAATTTTATTTCAAATAAAATACTAACCAGCAGATAATGAGCCACATCAAAGTAGGGATACATCTTGAGCCGGTGCAATTGAGCACCAGCATCCAGAAGGATCTCCTGGTCCAGCTGGAAACTCTCGGGAACCACCATCGTTTGAGGAGACGGTTGACCTGAAAATAAGAGTTTAGCAGACAATATCATATGTATCAGAAAGTTGATAAAATATTCATTCAGTGAGGTAAAAGGGGGGGAAATTGATAAGGGCGGGGGGAGTTCGTATTTGCGTCAATGGACTCCAAATTTGCCGAATTTTTGAACTAGAATTTGTACTTTTGGCATCTTTATGCGACTCTCTCGTTTCGAAGCAAAAAATGCGAAAAAAGAAGAAACTGAGCATCTTTTATATGAATCTCTATCTCTCTTTCTCTATTTCTCTCTCTCTTTCAATATCTAAAAACGGAAGGAAGTGAGTAGCATCTTTTTCGTAGACGTTTTCTATTTTTTTTACATTCAAAAGATTATCTCGGAAGGTTTTTTATAAAGGAAAAATCCACTATAAAAGGACCTGGAGATAATTATTGTCTGAGAATTTTTTTTGTGATTTTTTTGAAATTCTGTCTGATGGATATGAAGGTATGTGTTTTTTGGTACACAAAATAAGAAAAAAAATCAGTGAAAAGGGTCCCACAACGACAACTACCGTAACCTAAAAATAAGTTTATTTTTAGGATTTTTCTCGATTTTCGTGCGTTTTCAGTCAATTTTCCATTAAAAACAACAGAAAACTTGAGGAAAAATATCGAGGCTGTATTTCGAAAATTTTCAAAAAAAAGTTATTTTTGGGAGTCGAAATTGGAATTTTCAGATACCAAAATAGTAGTTTTGAGGATTAAAATATAGCATTTCCATGTCGAAAAATGGCATTTCTTTTCAAATGTGTGACTTTTGGGGCCTAGAATAGACATTTTTGAATGACCAAAACTAATTTTTTTCGGAATTTTTTCGAGAGTAAAAATTGACCTTTGTTCGATTTTTTGGAAAATTTTTAGACCTTTTTAGGTTTTTCAGCTGTTTTCAAAGATTCTTTTTCGATTTTTCCGGTTTTTTGTCTAAAATTTGATAGCACAGTTTTTGAATTACTGTAGATTACTGTAGAAACCCAATTTTCTCTGGTTATTTTTTTCAATGCGTGTTTTTTCTGCATTTTGACGTGATTGTGTTTGCAAAAAAATAAGAAAGGAAAAGGTTTTCTACAGTAATCTACAGTGATCAAAACACCGTTCCATCAAATTTCAGACAAAACAAGCCGGAAAATCGAAAAAGAAAATTCGAAAATAGCTGAAAAACCTAAAAAGGTCTAAAAAGTTTGCAAAAAATCGAAGAAAAAATCAATTTTTCTCTCGAAAGTTTTTGTCATTTCAACATCAAAAATTCCAAAAAAAAGTGGTTGTGGATTCAAAAATGCCTGTTTTAGACCCCAAAAATCACAATTTTGACATCTGAAATGCCACTTTTTCGAACTGGAAATGCTATATTTTAATCTTCAAAATCCCTATTTCGGTATCTGAAAATTCTAATTTCGTCCCCTTTCCGGGAAACTGGAAATGTGATTTTTTTTTTGAAATTCGAATAGAAATCCCTGAAATTCGATTTTTTCGCTTAAAATTCGGCTTTTCCGAATTCTGAAATTAAAGTTTTAAAAACGAAATTTTGGTTTGAAATTCGAGTTTTCGGCTTTAAATTTCAATTATCAAAAATTCCATTTTCAAAATTAAAGTTTCCAAAAAAATTAATAAAAACGAAGTAAACAAAAAGTGGGGCAAAAAGAGTCGTCTCTTTCTTTCTATCACAGGCCTCTCTCGCCTATCGAATCAGTCAGGAAATGAGACGTAGCGCAAAAGAACCCGAACTTTACACACAAACACTCTCTGAGAATTTCACTCTCTCGGAGCCGCCCAGATATATCTATATCGCTCTTGTGCTCAGCGGGAAAGAGATTCCCGTCACTTTCCGTGGCTAAGAGGTTCGACAGATGTTTGGCAGGAGAAGCTAGGAATCAATGAGGAGAAGAGGAAGAGAAACAACACTAATTTTTGTGGGTGGACAGGAAGAAGAAGTACATGAGTTTCCTCTCTGCTTACCTTTGCATCCTCCGCATCTTCTTTGGAAATCTGGAAAAAAATGCGATAATTCTAAATAAAAAAAGGCTGAAAAAGGAACAAATGATGGATATTTACTTCCGTTGAAGATTCATGAACAAAAATTCAGTTTAAAATTTTTAAAGGATTATAAAAATCAACAATAACAATAGCAAAAACAATGAAGGAACAATGAAAAACAAGGAAAATGAGTCAATTGGAACTACCAATTCAATAGATGAGCAACTGGATGGATACGAGTGACGACGTTGCTGGCGGTGAATGCGTCGGATGTCTCTTCAATCGCCGCTTCTAGACGGGAGAATGTGCCGACGAGGGATTGCTGGAAAAATGGGTTTTTTTTAGGATTTCGAGAATTCGAGATTTCAAGATTCCAGGTTTCGGGATTCCAGGATTCTAAGATTCTAGTATTCTAGGATTTTAGGATTCTAGGGTTCTGAGATTCTAGGATTCTAGGGTTCTAGGATTATAGGATTTTGGGATTCTAGAATTTCAAGATTCCAGAATTCTGAGATTATAGTTTCCAAGGATTCCAGGATTCAAAAATTCCAGGGTTCCAAAATTTTAGGATTCTATGATTCTACGATTCTAGGATTCTAGGATACTAGGATTCTGGGATTCTAGGGTTCTAGGGTTTTTAATAGAATCCAAGAATTCCAGGATCCTATTATTCCAGGTTTCGGGATTCTGAGATTCCATGATTCCAAAACTCTAGGTTCCAAGGATTCTAGGATTCTAGAATTTCCGGATTATTATAGTGTCTAGACTCATTAAGGGTCCAATATCCCTAAATTATCGCCTAAACCCGCTTCTTCGCTTCTTCTGTAATAGAAGGGTTCCACACTGCCAAGTTTGAGCTCACTTATCTCAATTAACGTAAAAGATATCAAAAAGCGGTCAACTGATAAAATATTGGTGATATTGTGATAAGAATTCTATCAGTTGGCAACTTTTTATATCTTTTACAGGAACCGAGATAAATTAGCTTAAAGTTTAAAGTTAGAAGGGCCCTTCTATTACGGGTTTTACGGTAGACCAAACTCTCACCATTTCAATGAAAAAATTGCTGACGGTGGCAAACTTCTGATGCAACGAATCCTCATAAACAATGCGAGACCCATGCGCATCCATGAGTACCGTAATCAGTGACAACGCCTTCCCGCAAATATCATCTTCTCTCATCTCCTTATAGATTTGTGTCAGTGCTGTCATGATTTCGATGGCTTCAGATACAGTAAGAACCTCGGCAGTGGCCTCTGTCATTGGTTTTTTCGAGAAGTTTCGAGAGAGAACTTGAATCACTTGGTCTCGTCGTTGGTCTTCTGGTTTTCTGGAAAGTATTTTTTCAAGAATAGGAGGTTATTTTCTAAACTTACTCAGCTGTTAACTTCAACAATTCTGCCAAAATGTGCTCTGAAACCACTCTAGCCGAATCATTCAACACAACTTCAACGACATGATTCTTCTCCTTCTCCACACATAATCTCAAAAATGCATCCTCATTTCTGAACGACAAAATGCGAGCGTTGACGACTGCTTCCAGCATCGAATTCAGCGTCTCCGCATCCGAGTCCACGTCATCCGAATACTTTCGAATGGCTTCCATGAGTTGTGTCTGCTCAATTGCTGATAGTGCTCCACTGGCCTCTCCATTCGAACATTCTCCCAAATTCTGAGTCAATTGTTTCCATCGTTTCTCTTTTTGTGGATTTTCAATGACATTTTGAATCGATTTGATCACTGATTTGATATCAAATGTGTCCACTGGATTGACTGCGAATGATGAGAATGTTTTGGTTTTTGAAGTGGCTCCGAGTTTAGCAATTGCAGTGGCAGTCAGCGAGTCGATTTTGGATTTTCTGAAAAATCGAATTTTGTGACTGAAATTTGAGGAAACGTTTTTTTCGTTACTGAAGATTACTGTAGATTAAAATTGTCAGAAAAAGTGATTTTTGGGGGTCGAAATAGGAATTTTGAGGATTAAAACACAGCATTTCCAGGTCCAAAAATTGGCATTTCAGACGTCAATATTGTGATTTTTGGGGTCTAGAATAGGCATTTTTGAATCCAAAAACACCCTTTTTTGGAATTTTTGATGCTAAAATTGCAAAAATTTTCGAGAGAACAATTGATTTTTCTTCGATTTTTTTAAAAAATGTTAAGACCTTTTTAGATTTTTCAGCTATTTTTAAAGATTATTTTTCGATTTTTCCAGTTTTTTGTTTGAAATTTGATTTAAAGTCGTGAAGATTACTGTAGATTACTGTAGAAACCAATTTCCTTCTGATTTTTTTG
>NC_013486.2:11985346-11987681 GCF_000004555.2 Caenorhabditis briggsae | reverse complement strand
ATCTGATATCATCGCCGCTGTGGTGGAGTTCTTTATTCGAGTTCTTTCGCGAAATTTTTAGACCTTTTTAGGACTTTCAGCGATTTTTGAGGATTCTTTTTTGATTTCTCCGATTTTTTTGTCAGAAATTTGATGGAACGATGTTTTGATACCTGAAGATTACTGTAGATTACTGTAGAAACCTAATTTCCTTCTGTATTTTTTTGTTGGAAACTCTGCATTTTGACGTGATTGTGTTTGCAAAAAAAAATTACAAAAGGAAATTAGGTTTTCTACAGTAATCTACAGTAATCTTCAGTTATCAAAACATCGTTCCATCAAATTTCTGACAAAAAAATCGGAGAAATCAAAAAAGAATCTTCAAAAATAGCTGAAAATCCTAAAAAGGTCTAAAAATTTTGCGAAAGAAATCGAATAAAAAATCAATTTTCTTTCGAAAGTTTTTGCAATTTTAGCATCAAAAGTTCCAAAAAAAGTAGTTTTGGATTCAAAAATACCTGTTCTAGACCCAAAAAACACAATTGTGACGCCTTGAATGCGATTTTTCGACCTGGAAATACTATATTTTTATCCTCGAAACTCCTATTTCGACCCCCAAAAGTCGTTTTTTTTTAACTTTTTGAAGAAAAAAAAGTCAGAAAATCAAAATTTTTGATATTGGAAAGATTGATTGAAATTGCACAAAAATAAACATATTTTTAGATTACGGTAGTTGTCGTTGTGGGACCTTCCAGATCACTTACGGAAAAGGAAGAAGAGCCTCAGAAGTGGGTCCAACGACGAGCAAATGCTCTTCAACGTCATCATAGGTGATATCTGTTGGAAGTGTCTGTCCGATGGGCCATCTGAGCACTTTTCTCGCCAATGCTGCTGCTTTGGCGGCTTTTTTATCGATAAGCTGGACCAAAAGTTCAGTGTGCTTTTTGTTGTTGCTCTTCAGCTCATCTTCTTCCAAGACACGATCGAGCTCGATTTTCAGATAATCGTTTAGGTCGAGTTCCAGGAGCATTCTGAAATTAACAGTCTCCGTGATTTTCGGCACAAAATAAAGCTTCAAAATCTGCAAAACCCCCAGAAAAAAATAAATAAATATGATACCAGCTGATAACTGGGAAATTACAAAATTTTGAAAAAAAAAATCTACCTAAGTATATAACAAAAATAAGATTTTCATTGAACAGGAAGAAAAAAGACGGAAAAAATATAATGCTCTTCAAAGTAAAATTTAAGACCCGGGGGCGAAAAAATTAAATTTTTAAACTGAATACATTTTGTGAGTATGATGGCAACATGAAAGAAAAAACAAGAGATGCTGAGACTAGACAAGGGGCAGGTTTAATAGCGGAACAGAGGGAAAGAATGTAAAGTTTCAACGGAAATTACCATAAACACTATAATAGAACGTCACCCAACTCGTCAACTTTGAGCCAATGTATCTAATTTTCTGTAAATGATATCAAAAAGTGGTCAACTGATAAAATGCTGCTGATATTATGATAAACATTTTATCAGTTGACAACTTTCTGATATTTTTCACAGGAACCGAGATATATGATCCCAAAGATGGCGGTTTAGGTGGCGTTCTATTAGTGTTTACGTTATTTTAATAGCTCTAAAAATCGGTTTTTTGACTAGAAACATGGGTAAAGCGAGAGGGGGAAGAGGGGGAGGGCTTTCAAACAAATAATTAGGGAAAGGAGGAGGCCTTTGGCCAGAATGATATGCTCAATAGCACGGGTAAGAGAAAGTTGGACGGTGAATATTCAGAACGGTCAATTATTCTTCTTATCAGCTCCATTTGACATTTGCTGTTGAAGTGCTGCCTTCTTTTTCTTGAGCATTTTCTCTTTTTCGTTAGCCAGAATCTCCTCTTCTGACATCCCGCGGTTGCTATGTATGGCTTGTTTCGTAGCGTCAACGGCTCTGAAACAGTGGATATATACCGTGTAGGAAGATATGTAGATTCATATTTATAGAAGCAAATATAAAAATTCGAAAAAATAAAAAAATCTCGAAAACCGATTCTCGTCCATTTCTGGAATCTTCTAGAATGTTCTCATTTCCAGGTCAAAATAATGGCATTTCAGACGTCAAAATTTTGATTTTTGAGGTCTAGAATAGGCATTTGAATCCAAAACTACCTTTTTTTGGAATTTTCAATGCTAAAATCGCAAAAACTTTCGAGAGTAAAAATTGATTTTTCTTCGATTTTTTTGTTAAGACCTTTTTAGATTTTTCAGCTAGCTTTGAAGATTCCATATCGATGTTTCCGGATTTTTTGTCTGAAATTTGACAGGATGATGTTGACGAAGAGAGCACACCAACTGGGAGGAAA
>NC_013486.2:11975206-11984762 GCF_000004555.2 Caenorhabditis briggsae | reverse complement strand
TGGTAAAAATAAACCATGCGGCAAAACCGTGCCAGGGTTGCAAATTAGGCTCCGCCCATTTTTCCTCCCAGATGGTTCTTCCCACTTTTTGTTTTCCTCCCAGTTGGTGTACTCTCTTGACGAAGATTACTGTAGATTACTGTAGAAAACTTTCCATTTTGTAGTTTTTTGCAACCACATTTGTCTGCATTTTGACGTGATGGTGTTTGCAGAAAAATAACTACAAAATATAAGGGGTTCTACAATAATCTACAGTAATCTTCGCGAACAGCATCTTGTCAAATTTCAGGCGAAAAGTTCGGGAAAATCGGGAAAGAACTTTTAAAAATAGCTGAAAAGCCTAAAAAGCTCTAAACATTTTTTGCGGAAAATCGAAAAAAAAATCCTTTTTTTTCTCGAAAGTATTTGCGAGTTCAGCATCAAAAATTTCAAAAAAAAAGTCGTTTTGGATTCGAAAAAGCCTATTCTAGACCCCAAAAATCGCAAAAAGCCGCTCATTTTTCGGAGTTTTCAGTTTTGGTGGGAATTCAAAAAAAAATTCAAGAACATTTCAGAGGTTTCCAGAAATGGACTGAAATGGATTTTCTTTTTCTTTGAATTTTTTCTTCACTAAACTCTACTGAAAACATACTTGGCAAATGCATCAATAATTCCACCCATAAAAACTGCACAAAGAACGTTTTCAATCGGCATAAGCACATCGTGAACGGCGAGACACAACGATGCCAGTTTGAAGTAGATGAAGAAGCCAACAACACACTGAAAAAACCCAAATATCAGTGAAAAAACATCTTTCTTTCAGTCTTACCAGATAAACTAGGTCATGAGGAGCTGTTACATACATACTGTGACGTTCTAGAGTGAACACCAGTGATGCGATAACACAGGCTTTTGTGGTAAACGATGGGCGGAGAATTTCATGATTTGTTGGAATCCAAGTACCTCTCGCTAGTTGCTCCACGATCTTGACGACTCCGGACCCGGCTCCTTTTGCAACTCCAACGAGAATTTGCACAAGATAAGACTCTGGATAAATCCGTCCGGCATGTTTTACGCCTGCTGCGATCTTATGAGTTCTTTGGATTTCTTTCAAAACTGATAGAACGATTTTAACAGGAAACCAGTTCGCGAGTTTAAAGACTATGTCGAATGGAGAATAAAATATGAGATACCAGACGATTGAGCCGAGAATCACGTCGTTATGCTGTTTGAGGGGGGAGATAATGGGCTCGCCGAGCAGGAAGCACGAGAGGAAACTGCCGGCGAACGACATGAGCATGCAGGATAGCCAGCAGGAGAATGGATGTTTCCGGGAAAATGATATGCCTTCGATGCCAAGATCCTGGCGAACTGATATACATGTCTGGAACATTGGGATTGATTTTATTATAAATACTTAATTTTCCGTTTATGAAAAACTTTCAGCCGATTTCAACTACTTCAAAAAATCTATGAGATTTTATTCGTTCCATATGTCACTCTAGACTTACTAAAATGTAATGTGCAGCGTCGAAATACGGGTATAACTTCAGTTTTTGCACATAACCCCCTGCATCGATCAAGGTGTCGTGGTCTATGCTCCACTCATCGGGCACCCATCCCATTTCTGTAAAAAATTATACTGAAAAAATTTTTTAAACTTTATTTATTCAAATCTTGGTTTATAACTCTAAAAGAAGTCGCAAAAGAAACGAAAATCGAAGAAAAAAAATTGGGTTTTTAATTGCGCTAAACACCGCGCGCGCCCGTCATTTCGGAGCATCGTTGCGATTAATTTTTAGAGCTGGGAACCCATCGTTGTCGCAATAATTGCCACCTGTCTCCGTTTTTTCCTTGTGAAAGCTAACATAAAATATTGATCTAAACAGCAGAAAAATAAATGACATGTTTCAGGACAATGACAACTCTTCTGGGCCCGATTACTCGCCGATTTTTGAGCGCCACTCAGATTGCGCGGAGTTTGACACGAGCAGAGGTTCCCGGAGAGCAGTTGGATGCTAAAAGGTGATTCAGAAAACTTTGGGAAGATTCGAGCTCTGATATTTATAGAGCACGCCTTCTATATCAGAGCAAAAAGCGAGGAATCCTGGAAAACGACATTCTACTTGGCAATTTTGCAGAGGAGAACCTGAAGAAAATGAGCGAACCCGAGCTGAAAGCTTATGATAAACTTATCAATGGAGAGCACATGGAATGGGACCTTTTTTACTACCTTTCAAATAAGAAGACACCTCCAGAAGACGTCGAGAAATGTTCAGTTTATCAGAAAGTCAAGAAGTTCGTAGATGAGAAAAGAGTGCCGAGATCTTGATATTTTTGATGTTAGATTAGTGTGTAATATTCAGTTTTTATTGTTATCCTTTTTCATAAAAATTATAATTTTGCATTATTTTTTGTGTCAGAAGTCGTTGCTTGCTGCACGGCGTTTCATATTTCCTGGAATTGTGTCATCTTAATTTTCATCGTTTCTTCTTCTTTTTTTCCGTTTGTGTCGATTTTCACATTGAAAACAATATATAAATGTCACTTTCTATGAGCAGGAGTGAGCCTAGTACGCAAACACCCATATGGCGCTGTTTTTGAATTCAAATCCTTATTCAAGTCTCGAAGACTGCAGTTTGATTGCTAAATATTGTAGTTCTGATTGGAAATCTGATCTTTGTAGTCTTCTCTATAACACGAATTAACACGGATTATTTATCGAGATTTCCGTTTCACCTGCCATTGGCAGGCTTTTTAATAAAATAGGACGAATTTTTAAAAACCGAGAGAGAGAGCGCGGCAAAGTTTCGCGCGCTCATTGCACCGAATATTTTCGAAATTCGTCTCGCTTCTTGATTGTTCGAAGCTTTGAAGTTCACACCTAAATGTTTCAAATAGCTATTTTCTTTACTTTTTCTGAAAGACAAGCTTTGCTCTTCTTATTTCCGTCTGACTTTCCGGCTATCATTTTCGTACGTGTGGTCTCCCAGGCTAGAAAGACAGTGAGAGACAGACAGAGAGTTAGCTCATCTACATTCGCCCAGTTGGATTGATAACACTTTGTTTCTTGTTCGCTCGTTTTTTGTTTATCACCTACTGTGTTGCAATAACCCTTCCCTTCTTCACTTTCCCCATTGACTTTATTCATTTTTTTCCCGCGTTTCTCACCCTTACTAGGTGAAGACGCGTTTTTCCAAGAGCATGTTTCCGCATTGATTTTATCATATTATGCGCTGCGCAACGTATCCGTCGGCATCCTTTCCTTCCGTTTCATCTCCTTCGACATTCTTATCATCCGCCTACTTAGTGGAAACAATCTGGTCGAAATCTCTCAGAAAGAGCTAATTTTGACCTAGAAAAGATTTTCAGCTTAAAACAGCCAATTATTGTTCAAGAAATTGGTATAAATTGCTCTGAAATCTACGAAAAATGGTCTTAAATTGCTCAAAATAAATCGCGGAAATAGTCCTAATTCAAGCCTGAAAAGCTTATTTCCAGCTCAAATTAGCCTATTTTTTTTCGAAAATGACCCTTTTCCAAGCCTAAAACACCCATTTTCAGCTGAAAATAGTCTATTCTCTCTCTCTCTCTCTCTCTCCATTTTCTTCTCTATTTCTTTTTTTATTTTAATACACCATTCCTAAAAAGATTTCATTTCAGAACATATCAAAATGGCTCCAAGAAGTAGAAGAAAGGAAACTGCCGTCCCAGCACATCATCTAAATTATGTGGTGGAGGCTTCTAGTTCCAATTCAGATTGGTACACGGGTCCCTCGGTGGACATGAGTAAGTTTTAATTCTGAAAAATAGAATACCGTAAACTTTTAATACAAGGACCCCCTATCGAGTTTGAACTCAATTACCTCGGCTTCCATACTAGATGTCAGAAATGTGTCAACTGTTAAAATGTATATTATATTATGGCAAACAATTTATCAGTGGACAACTTCCTAATATCTTCAACAGGTCTCGCGATAAAATTACTCAAAATTGTAATTCAGTGGGCCCTTCTATTAGAGGTTTTATGGTATCTCAATTTCTACGGTATGTAAAAAAACCAAATTTTCAGCTAGCGTCGATCTCTCTCCAGAAGCCCGAGCCAGAGCTCAATTCGATCAACGGCAGAGGCACAGAAACTGCTGTCCAACGGAGACTTCAGTGAGTTTGAGGTACCCGGAGCCGTGGCCGTTTGGCCTTCAAGACGTTGGCATATCCGGAAGAGAGCTCAGGACGAGGAAGCTCGACAAGATTCGTCAAGTTCGCGGCAACCACGCGGAGAGCTTTGTTTGTGAAGTTGGTAGAGAACGCAGAATCGATGAAGCTTGGTTTGAGAGAACCTTGAATGGAGTGAAGCGGCAGATTCTTTCTGAGGCAACCATGCCGCGGATCAAAACGGCCGTATTTTATCCACTGGGACCGAAGAATATCCTCCAAGCTCGAGATCGACAAAGCATGCTTGGACGACAAATTCTTGTCCTCGTAAACCCAAATAATGCTTTGGCTTATTTGGTAATGCAGAGTTTTGGGAATCAACAGGACGACGATGCCGCCGTCGAGAGGTTTCTGAGGCTGAGAAACTTCAACCACAAGAGCGAGATGATAGCAGCTCCGAACGCGGGATACAGCATGCTCTACAACTACGGAGAAACGCCGAAACTCGTCCGGACCGCCAGCGACTCCACGATCGCTCTTGTCTTTGATTCGGAATATTTGGAAGAGAGCAGAAGAGACCAATCATTCACTGGAGAGAAGTTCTACCAGGATCGTTTGGGTTGCTCTCTTCGTTTTACTCGTCGCCTCTCGGAACCAGAGAAGCAGTGGCTTGAGAAGCAAACCGAGCTCTTCAATTTCCAAAACCGTCCGTTGAGAATTCTACAGTTCTATAGTGTGGAGGATCGGAATATGGCTGTGAGGCAGAATCAGTTCGAGTTCCTTGATGTGTTGTTCTGTGAATCGATGTTCAACTATAAGGAGATCATGGAGCAAATCCATCTGTACGTCGCCTACTCTATGGAGGCAAAACACGGTGAATTGGTGGAAGTGACACTGTCGGCTGAATGTGACAAGGTTGTCGCTGAAGAAGCGTTCAGAGCCCACTCTCTGATTTGTCGCTATTTCAATGATAGAGGAGTCGAAGAGCCGGAGCTGAGATATGATCGGGATCATACAAAGGTGAGTTTTCAAATTTTTCGGAAATCTACATGATTTTCTGCACAGAACCAATTAAAAATTTCGAAGAAAACCACTTTTAATAATCTCAATTTTTATCAATCATTTTCCAGATCATTCTCTGTGGATTCCCTGCGCATCTCTCCACATTTGAGTCACAGAAATGGTTGGTGGAAAGAATTCGAAAAAACAACAGATTCCTCATCGCCTCCATCGAGCCATTCATTGAAATTCTTCCTGACGCCGAGAAGAAGTTTCGCGAAGCCAGGAACAAGAGGCTCGACGCTTGCATCGAGCAGGAAATTTATCGAATTGGACACTGCAATAAGATCTACCATCCGATTCCCGAGGAGTGGTCGTCGGGATTGCATGGAGGCGTCGGCGCCCAGTATATGTTGAAGCTGGTGAAAGAGAGGCCAGATGTGCCTTGGAAGATTTTCCGAAACAACCGAGGACCAATGCAGTACGTGGAAACGTATACGGTACATTTCCGAACTATTCCAATCGGATTGCGATTCATTGGACACATCCTCGACGAAGCTTCCAGAACAGCGCTCTTCTCGACTGACGACACGGATAGGAAAGGGGTTAGTTGATATTAGTCTGGTACAAAAAAACGTAGCTGTGACCGTCGCCGAAGGTCCCACAGCCACAACTACCGTAACCTGAGAATGTTTTCATTATTTGCCCTTTCAGTTGATTTTTTAACTATCCACTCCGGAACATAGCAATTAAATAAGGTTACGGTAGTTGTGGGAGGGCTTCTCGATTCACAGCTCTAATTTTTTTTATATCAGCTCAATAATCAGTAAAACTTTATATCAATCGAAATTTCCAGCCAAAGATCATCCCCTGTTATCGGATGTCGATCACCATGAGCCGAGCAATGCGATACGCTCTCCGGCGAGCAATCCGAACAGTTGATCGAGACACTCGACTCACTTTCCCGGCTCTTGCAAAAAATGAAGATGTGATGATGGAGAATTCAGAAGCGTCATATTACGGTGCCCGCCTGTGCGAAGATTGGTCTAACGACAGCAAGGCAGGCGTTCTCGAAGTTCAAGGATGGAATCCGAGTTCAGTTCGATTCTTCACGAGAAACCTTCTCAAAGCCATAGCCCCACTGGAGCTTGTGTCAATTCCGCAGTGTCCTCCAGATGAGAATGCCCAGTTCTTTTTCGGTGTTGGAGAGAACTATGTGAGAAGTCTGCCAAGGAAGTACGATGGAAACGTGGTGATTGATATCGATCAGTTCTCCCAAAAGATTCGTTTATGGGGATTGGCTGCAGAGGATGCGTTGGAAGATCTGAAGAGCTACTCGAGGAATAAGTCAAGCATTGTCATCGAAGCTACTATTCCAGTCCACTTTCCGCATTTCAATGATCGTGTGAGAAACTATTTGAATCGCGATGTAATCGAGCAATTGAGAAGGTCTCTGGATCTCAACAAGTTGACGGATCACACGGAGATTTTGAGCTTCGAAGGAACCATCGAAGCTTACGAAAAGCTTATCGAAGGCTTGACGGAGCTCAGCGCAGCGGTTTTCGATAGAGATATCGAAGGAAACCAAGAACTAGAAGGTATTTATTTGTTTCATTACTAGTAATATCAAGGCTCTTGGATGTTTCAGAACCTGACATTTCAGAACTTTTCTGCACTTTTACCACAGGAGTATTGCTCATTCGTTGTGCAAAAACCACTGGGAAAAAATGCAGAAAATTTTTGAAATCTCGAGTTCTGAAACGTTGGGTTCTTCAATGTCGTTGTTCTAAATCGGGGGGTTCTGAAACGTCCAATATCTTCAAATGTGAAATTTTTCAGAGATGCAAAAGGAGTACAAGTGCACATGCACAGTATCTGAATTCGCCCGATCCACAAATTTTTATCGCCTCCACTGTGGTCACGTCTTCTGCAGAACTTGTCTCAGTCAGTGCATCAACTCCTCCGTCAACGATTCAGTGCTTCTCATTGAATGCCCCAACGGTTCCTGCAAGAAGTTCATCTCACCCACCGAACTGATGGTTTGTATCTGAAAAAAAAATCCAAATTTAAAATGTTTTTGATTCCAGGACATCATCCTTGGAGACGATCGGAGAGTCAGAGATATCGATGCCGAAAAACTACGAATCCTGGTCCACAAAACGAAAGACGCCATCCTCGCAGCAGATCCAGAGTTGAAAAACTGCAGTACTGCAGACTGCGTTGGCATCTACACGAAGGAAGAAGGAGACATCAGGGATCTGAAGAACTGCACGGCTTGCAGACGCCGTTACTGTCGGCAATGCCTCACCGGAGTCCATGAAGGACGTACTTGCGAGGAGGCCATACGACTTCAACAACCAGAAGAATCGCTGAAAGTGTGGGTACGAGAAGCCGGAGATCGAGTGAAGCCTTGTCCAGTCAAGGAGTGCAAATCGATCATAGAGAAGAACGATGGATGCAACCACATGCAGTGCCCGAAGTGCTCCATTCATTTTTGTTGGTTGTGTGGATTCAGTGCCGACGAGCAGGGGCCAATATATGGGCACATGAATGAAGTTCATGGTGACTTTGGATTAAATAATTATGTGAGTATCTTCTTCAAATGGGATTTTTGACTCCTCAGATATTCAGGAAAACTTGGAAAACATTGAAAAAATTAATTTTTCAAAAACAAAGAACTCTTTTTCCAGGTGGTGGACGAAGACGAAGAGATACTCCAAGGACCACTCATGAGGCTCTACATGGGCGTAAATATGAATGAGGAAGAGTCCGACGACGAGACTGTGAATGGAATCGACGAACGAAACCGTCAATTCCTTCAAAATCTGGGTCTCCACGATGATGCTCCGATGGGCGAAATCCGTAGAAGAGCCGCAGTGTGGCAACCAAACCACCGTCAACGAGCTCCATCGCCACCACGACCACCACCACCAAGAAGACCTCGCCACTTCGAGAGCCTTCCCCAGATTGTGTTGGACGCCCATCCACATCTCACGGAAGCGGACGAGGAGGTCTATCTCGGATTCCTGAATTCGGTGGCGACACGAGCGGAGCAGGATGAACGAGTCCGTGAATTGACCCAATTGTAAAATACTCATTTTTATAGTTTTAATGCACTTTCTCTCGTTTGTTCCATTCACTTTCCCGGGTTTTTTAATTGTTTTTAATTTTCCTAGTAGCATTGACTACTCTTGTTTTCTCTTTACTGCAGTTACTGGTTCAAACTTTTAAAAATCGTGTTTTATTAATTTCGAGTCGAAATTTTCGACTTTCAGAGAATAAAAAGAGTTATCTGAGTAGTCGGGCAAGCTCATCCGTAATGTTACCAACTTCTAGGAGCTTGGAGATGATCTCGTTCTGAAGTTCCGCTTTCCTTTTCAGCAGCAAGTTTTCCTCTTGAATTCGAGATGGCCTAATTGGAGACGCCAACACGTCTTTCACCACATTGATAGTAGTAGCGCACGAGGAGTTCGTCGTTTTCCCTGGAAATTATGTTGTTTACGATCAAGTTAACGCGAGTATGTTCGCAATGCTTGGATGGCGCAAGTAGTAGCGCTGCTGTTCAGTAGGCGAAAGTGTTTTGGTTCGAACTCTTGTGGGGTTTTTTCTTTTTTTTTAATCATATTTTTCAATCCGATGGTCCCACAACGAAAACTACCGTAACCTATAAATTTTTAGATTTATTTTATCGGTTTTTACTGATTTTCGTCGATTTTTCTGATATTTTACTTCAAAAAATGTCGGAAAACCAGTTTTCAAAAATACGCAAGAAAATCAATAAAAATTCCGCAAAATCAAAATATTTTTAGGTTACGGTAGAAAAAAATAGTAGCATTCTCACCTCCATCATAAATCGTCGTATCCTCAGTGAGCACATCGGAATGCACCAGATTGTCTGGCGATCTCCAATTCTTTGAACTTCCCGACGCCGCCCACGGTCCCCAACAATTGAAACAAATGCATGGGGGATTTGAAGAAATTGGAGACTTCGAGGAATCGTTAAACAGCCCGTCCTTTTTTTCGAAAATCGGTGGAACGGTTGGAGTCGTGGATTCAGTAGTCGTCGGTGTTGGAGGAGGGGTGCATGCTGATGGGAACGGGGAGTTTGTGGTCTGGAAGGTATTGGTTTTTCCGGTGGATTTTCGGTCATTTTGACAGTTTTTGACCAACATTTTTATCTCGAAACTCCGCTGATACAGTACCGGCCAATACCGAAATTTTTTCAGGGAGTTTTCAGCCATTTTGCCCATTTTCAGGAGGCTGGAGATTGGCTGTCAAGTTTCCGATCATTTTCAAAATTTTGGAGGGTGTAAAACAGACCTAGATTGAAAACTTTGCATTTACAGAATTTTCTGAAAATTCCTAGTTTTTCAGCGTTTCAGAAATCGGCAAATATCTGAAAAACTAGGAATTTTCAAAAAGA
>NC_013486.2:11961487-11975093 GCF_000004555.2 Caenorhabditis briggsae | reverse complement strand
TCTAGGTCTGTTTTACACCCTCCCAAATTTTCAAAATGATCGGAAACTTGACAGGCGAGTTCCGGACTCCTGAAAATGACCAAAAATCAGTTGAAAAAATAGGAAAAATCCGAAAATTTTTTACAAAATTTCGAAAATCTGAAATGTTACGAAATCTCAATTTTTACAGAATGACGAAAATTTTTAAAAGATCTCAAATTTTTAAAGTGATTGAAATTTTACAAAATTTTGAGAAATTTGAAAATTTTTCGATTGTTCAAAAATTTCCAAAAATTTGTAAAAATCCGCCTGTTTTTGAATTTTCATAAAATTTCAGATATCTCAAAAATTGTGCCAAATTGGTTTTTTTCAGATAAAAAGCCAATTTGTTGGATTTTCACCAAAAAATTTTTCCGGCTTGTCTGGCTTTGGTCGAAATTTTTCGCGATTTTCGAAATTTCGGAAAGTTTTAATATATCTTATTGACTGTTACTGTATCCCATCGTTCGGCCGCCCCAGCTTGTGCCACCATAGCTCAGCTGGTAGCGTCGCGGTACCCCCAGCGGTGGACCCACAAGTTCAATTCCTCGAGGGAAAATGTTTTTTGATGTCCTCTAAAGGAATAGGAGAACCCAATTTGATAACTTACCACTTCAGGAAGGCTTCGTCGCTGCTGATTCGGAGCAGATCTCGAACGTTGAAGAAGGACATGTTGACGGAGAGTAGACATGGTTGGGGGTTAGTTTATAGAGAGGGGTTAGTAAAAAAGGAGTGAATCTGACGAGGTTGGAGAATCTGGATCCCTTTATACCCTCTTATCAATGTTCCTAATCTATATGGAACGATTTGGAAGGAAGGAACACGTTTGAAATAGAACAGTTTGTTAAATTGGAAAAAATACACTATCCCAATTTCAGTAATCGCGAATGCAATACTTTACAAATCAAAATTACAGTAATCCATCCACATGTGAAACTAGAACAAACTACAGTAATCCATCCGAATGTGAAAGGAACGACTTAGAAGATGTAGATTTGAAAGTAATCCGAATATGAACTTGTTCAAATCAAAATTGCAATAATCAACAAAAATGTGGAACTTTTTTAAACTACAGTAATCCATCAGAATGTGGAAGGAACGGCTTGGAAGATGTAGATTTGAAAATTACAATAATCTAGTTACAGTAATCCTGTCCGATTCTGTTTATTTGAACAGAAACTACAGTAATCCGAATGTAGAAGAGGTTTGAAAAGTTTATTAGGCTGAAATTCAAAGAACAGAAAAAAAAGAAAAGAAATTGAGATTTTCTTAAATGGCAGGTTTTCGAATACAACAGAGATAACTGTCGGTGGTGGATGATGGAAGACAAGTGTAGCCGAATGGACAGCTGAAAAATTTTGTATAGGATTTTTTGTTTTCATTGTTTATAAGATTTTTTTTAGAATCATAGCTTTTTGGACTACGGTATGCCCTATGGTTCCGATGGACCGAAATTCCAAAGTTCCGAAAAGTTCGAATTCCGATATTCGGAAAATCGGACTTTCCAACTTTTCGGCAAATTCCGAAGATTCTGAAATTTTCGACTTTTCTAAAAATTCGGAACTTCGAAGTTTTGAAAATCCGAAACTTGTGAAATCGGAATCTTCCGAAATTCAGAATATTCGAAACTCGGAATTTCCGCCATTCCGAGCATCCCGGTCAAAACTCACTCCAAAGAGAACAGCGTCAGACACCGTTGAACTTCTTCGTTTCCATTTTTTGAGGGCATATAGGAAAATGGACACGAAGGCTGAGCAATGATTTCTTCTGGTTCTTCTGTTGACGTCGTCGTTGGAGCAGACGTTATCATTGGGATATGTGGTGGAAGAAGGCGATTTAATTGATTGGATTGGACTGAGCAACAGACGAAGACGTCGTCGATATCAGATTCCTGGCAAGTGTAGCCGGCACGAAGACAAGGGTCCCCGAGACGGAGACACATGTATGGGAGACCATTTTCCATTAGTGGACGGGAGTCTGCATCTTGGCAGTTTGGTCTGAAAATGCATTTCTGAATCCTGAATTCTTGAAAATCTGGAATCCTAGAGTCCTAGAATCCTAGAATCCTGGTAGCCTGAAATCCAAGAATCAAAGTATTTTCTAGAAATCCTGGATTCTAGGTTTCTAGGGTTCTATGATTCCAGAATTCTAAGATTCTTGATTTCTGGAATTTCTGAAATTAAAATTTAGTATTCCTAGAATTTAGGTTCCTAGAATCGTAGAATTCAAAAATCTAAGAATCCAAGAATCTTAAAATCCTAGAATCATTAAACCCTAGAATCCCAAATTCCCTGAAACCCGGAATCCCAGAATTCTAGGATCCTAGAATCCTGAGATCCCATGAGAGATTCTTGGAAACCCAGAATAATAAAATCCGAGAATCTTCAAATGTTAGATTCCCAGAAACCCAGAATCCTGGAATTCTGAAATGCTAGAATTCTGGAATCCTAGAATCCTGAAATCTTAGGATCCAAAAATCATGAATCCCAGGACTTCGAAACCCCAGGATCCCAGAATCTTTGAATCCTAGAATTCTAGAATCCAAGAGCCCTCGAATATCTTAGAGTTATGAAATGCTAGAATCCTGGACTCCTCGAATCCGGAAGTCCTAGAATCCCAAGATTTTGATATCTTAAAATCCCAGAATCCTAGAATCTAAGAATCCCAAAATTCTGAATTCTCGAAAAACTCACACAACTTCAAACGGAAATGGCTCCTGTGTGGTCGTCGTCGTTGTTGGGATCATTGTAGTCGTGGTGAAGAAGAATGGAGGGGGAATTAGAGTTTTTCGATTGCCCACTGAAAAACCTCATTTTGAACTATTGGTTTATTCAATTAGAATTATGGAACCCCAGAATCCTAAAACTTTAGAATCCTAGAATCCTTAAAATCCAGAATCCTAGAATCCTAGAATCGTAGAACCTTAAAAATCAGCGTTCTTACATCTTGATCGGTATCTTTTACAGCAAACATGAGCGGTTTTGTCTTTGTTGATCTCACAAAGTGCTCCTTGAGAGCACGCTGGAAATGCTGGGTCGCATTTTTCGCCGGTGCTGAAAATTAATTTTTCATAGTCGAATAGTACAAAATGGAGTTATGGATTTGGTTTATAATCCCAGAAAGTTCCAGACTAAACGAACAAGAAGTACCGTATTTCCACTAATGAAAGCCCACCCAACTTTGAGATCATTCATCTCGGTTCCTGTAAAATATGTCAAAAACATTTCAACTGATAAAGTATTTATCATAATATTGGCAACATTTTATCAGTTGACAGCTTTTTGATGTCTTTGATATTAACCGAGATAAATTGTCTCAAAGTTGACAGGATCAGGCCCTTCGATTACCGGTCTTACGGTACACAGACAGTCAAATTCGACCAAATCCTATAGTTTTTGTCGGTTCCCAAATTTGAGAATTTTTAACCAAACTCACCTTTGTCCTCCATCCCTGCAAACATATTCATTTCTCTTCACAAAACCAATAGTTTCATCTGGACAACACCACATCTCATTTTGAATTTCCGTGCATTTCTCATTTCTTAAACATCCCGCGGCACAAACAGATCTCGCTAATACTCCAGATGGACATCTAGCCATGGAACAACATACTCGAAGGCCAGATGGAGTCAAGGAGCATTCGTAGCTGAAATATATATATATAAGTCAAGGAGTCGTAGCGAGACCTGTATTTGAAGGACCGCCCCTTCTATTGTTCCAATGTACCTCCGGAGAGCCCTTCTACTACAGGAGCTCTTCTTTTTGACAAGGCCTTTCTGCTACAGGTTTTACAGTAGTTGAAAAATATAATGTTACCCCTTCCCACAAGGCTTCTTATCGCAGTCTCTCGGAACCATTCCATCCATAAGAACTTGACTTCCTGGACCACAGATATCATCGGAATTCTGACAGCAGACTTCTACGTTGCTCGTTCGAAACTTGGCACAGACTCTGAAAATATATGCTACAGTAATCCTACAGTAATCCCGTTCTCCTCACCCTTGCACACAATCCTTACAAAGTACCAGTGACTTCCCGTCATGGGCAACAATTGGATGAGATTTTGGGCATATTTGGGAGGAATCTGGCGGGAAAGACCTCACTGGCTTCTCGATTTTCATTGACATTGTAGAAATTGTGGCGACTTTGGATTTGGAAATTGGGAAACTTCTGGAACGGGGAACTTTTAAAAATAAATCGGACAAATACAAACTTTTCAATGTTGCTTTTTGACGAGCAGCAAATATGCATTCCATCTTGACTGCTCGAAACACACAGAGAATTTTCCGGACAGTTGTTTTTGACGTTTGGAAGACATGGAAAACCGGTGGAGGTTCTGGAAAATGAGAAGAAGTAGACACTCTAATAGAATGACCCCATTTTTCAGCTTTGAGCCAATTTATCTTGGCTCCTGTAAAAGGTAACAGTTATCAGTCAACCAATAAAATGTTTATCATAAGATCGTGAATATTTCGTCATTTTGACCACTATTTGATACTTTTCCCAGGAACTGAGATATATGGGCTCAAAATAGACGGTTGGAGGGCATTCTGTTACGGTATGGACATTTCTTAAATTGAAATCCTTGGAGGTCTACAAAAGTAATTCAAAATTTCCCTATTGTTCTGAAATTTTGTAAAAATACATAACAAAAAAAGAGCTCCGATTTTGTAGTTGACAACTGTTTTGTACAAATTTATACTAAAGAGATATGGAACCAAACCCAGCGAAAAGACTCTAATAGAGTGCCATCCAAGCCATCAACTTTAAGCCCATTTGTCTTATTTCTTGTGAGAGTTATCAAAAAGTGGTTAACAAATAAAGTGTTCATCATAATATCAAAAATATTTTATCAGTTGACAACTTTTTGATGTCTTTTACAGGAAGCTAGATAAATAGGCTCAAAGTTGAAAGTTTGGAGTAATTTTTTTAACGAGTGGATTTGGGAGCAGCGTCACTTCCAAGGTATTTGCTTGTCTTGAAAGAACCGGTACAAGAAAGTTCGCAAATAAAACATATCCTTTTTCTGAAACTTTCAGAAAAGTAGAACAGTTTTAACTTTTTTAGGCATTCAAAAATTACACAACGACAACTACCGTAACCTAAAACACTACCAAAATTGTTTATTTTTTGACCTTTTTTAAAGGAAGACTGGACGAAAAGGAGTGAAAAACCATGAATACGAAAAATACAACTATTTTTAGGTTACGGTAGTTGTAGTTGTGGGACCTTCTTATTTCTTTTACCGGAATGATAATTTTCAGGGACCTCCTCAAAAATTTCGTTTACTACAAAAATGAAAGTATTTTCTCGATTTTTCATGCAATTCTTCATAAATAGACTTACTTCCTTACTACCGTATTCGCTCTGATAGCCTTTCCTATACGCGCACTTCAAGCTCAATTATCTCGGTTTTCATGAAAGATATCAAAAAGTCGTTAACTGATAAAATATTGGTTAAATTATGATAAATAATTTAATAGTTGACCACTTTTTGGTATCTTTCATGGCAACCGAGATAATTAGGCTTAAAGTGCTAGTGTAGAGTGGGCATCTGTGTTAGAGCAGATACGGTAATTTGGTTACAAAAACAAAACTTATTTGAATTTATCATAGACTTTAAAGCTTAAAAATCACATTTTCGTACCAACTCACCTATAAGACGGATGCCTACACTGTGGAGGTGGTACACAACAGATTCCCTTATAACACATTGCTCCTAAAGGACACAAATTCGCACAAGTCTTTACAGTTTTCGAGCTGGTTAATGGTAGCTGACCAGTCGGACATAAATCCTTTAAATATTCATAAATTGGAGAAGCCAGAGCTTCTGAATTAATCCGATTAATTAGTAGTGCAATTATCAGAAGTGTTGCAACAGTGTTCTTCATTTCTGAATTTGTGTGAAATGACCCGAAGAAATGAGTGAAGGGGGAAAACACGAAGACGTGACGACGCCTTCTGTATCGGATGTTTATTTTAGCAGCCTGTTCAAACATTTTCACATACAGTAGTTCCCATTAAAGACACTTTTAGGCTAGTTTTCGAATTAGAAAGACCAGTTTATTGTTTCGATTGAATCCATAATTAATAACGAGATGATTAGGATGGTGACCATAAATAAAGGAAAAAAACCAAAAAAAATTAAAATTCTAGAATCTTCTCTCTACAACTCCTTCTTCTTTCCTTCTGGCTTCTTTGGCTTCAGCTTATCTCCTCTCTTTGTTTCTGGAATATCAACTCCGAAGTGTTTCAAAACATCTTTCATCGAGTTGAGGATATCAGCTGGAGATGAGTAGTAGTAGGCGTAGTTCTTGTATTCAGCCTTCTTGTTCTTGAATTCTGGAAGGAGGTCTCCATTCTTGTCGAGGAATAGAAGACGTGGAATGTATTTCCCATCTGGACGGTACTCCTCCTCGAATGGCTCATCGTCGTCTTCAGTGTTGACCATGACGAAGTGCTCGGAGAGCTTCTTGAAGGCTTTCTTGGCGTTGGATTGTTGGAATGTCTTTTTGAGGGCTGAAAATAAATTTTTTGAGTTAAAAGTTTCGAGTATTTCAAGTAGATTATAAATTACAAAAGTTCTAGAAAACTCCAAAAACAGAATTCCTTTTTTGAAATCCCGAATCCTATACAAAATCCGGAAAATTAAAATTTTTCAGTCGAAATCCCTCTACTTTGAAAAAAAATAGGATTAGTTTAAAATTTCTGTTAATTCACAAGTATGCCAAGCAAACAATCGAAGCTATAACTTTTATGCATACGCCGTAAAACCTGTAATAGAACCCCCCCCCCTCCCCACCGTCAACTTTGAGCTCAATTATCTCATTTCCTGTGAGAGATATCAAAAATTGGTCAACTGATAAAATATTTATCATAATATCGCCAACGTTTCATCAGTCGATAAATTTTTGATATATTTTGAAGGACGCGAGATAATGAATCTCAAAGCTGATCTTACAGTATTTCCTCTAATGGAAGCCTAAACCCACTTTGAGCTCAATTATCTCAGTACCTGTAAAAGATATCAAAAAGTTAACAACTGATAAAAAATTGTTGCTATTATTATAAAGATTTTATCAGTTCGCAGGTTTTTGGTACCTGGAACCGAGATAATTGAGCTCAAAGTAAATGGTTTGGGTTCTTTTAGACGAAGTACAGTAGTTCAAAATCTTCAGGCTTCCGATTTTGATAACTTTCAATTGAAAATCCGCAAGTCATAGACTATGAAATTCCTGAATCTTCAAGAGCTTGAGTTTTCAATTTAAATGAAATTTTTGAATTTGTGATTTTTGTCCATTTCTATACTTGAAAATTCGTATGTTTTCAGGATGCAGAATTCAATAGAAATTGAATGCTTGAAATTTTTTTATATTTCAAAAATTGTATTTTCTTGTCTAGACTACAGATACAAGACTCTAATTTTTCTTTTTTTTTCTCCAAAAACAAAAATCCGTTATTTTTCTCTTTTAATCCAAACTCCAAAGTCCAATATATTCGTTTTATGTCTGCCTGACGGGCGTTCCTCTTCTTTTTCTTCACCGCATTAATAAACGAAAGTGTGTCAAGGATGAATGAGAATTCCCGTGGAGAGAAGAATAAGACCAAGGAAATGACGGCCTTCTTGGAAGTTTTAGGCGATTTCACTATGAATCAGATGCAGGAATACAGTTTAGAAAATGCGCTCTATTTAGAAAAAGTTGTGAAAAGGTTACTGAAGGATTACTGTACTTACCCTTGCAAGCATGGCACCAAGACTTGTGAATCAACAAGAAGATTGGCTTATTGGTATCCAGAGCTGTTTCGATGGCATCCTCCCACTTAATCCACGCGATGTCGTCTCCGAATCCACGTGCCAACGGATTCTGGATGGAATCCTTGATTTTGTCGAAACTGGCGTAAGCCGTCGCACTCACAAGTGCCAAGAGGAGAAGAGATCTCATCTGGAACGTTGTTTTAGAATTCTTAGAAGGTGTTGAAAAACTAGAAGACGTTAGTTTAAAAGAAGTTACTTCAGAAGACATTTTTTTAATCCAAAAAAGGTCCACCCGAGGCAGCCAAGTTTGAGCTCATATATCTCGGTTACTAGGAGATATCAAAAAGTGGTCAACTGATAAAGTGTTGGCGATATTATGATAAACATTTTATCAGTTGACCACATTTTGTTATCTTTGACAGCAACTGAGATAAATGGGTTCAAAGTTAAAAAGTCGGCAGCCTGCCGCGTAACTCAGCCGGCTTGTTGACTTTGAGCCTCTATATCCCGGTTACTGTAGGAGATATCAAAAAATGGTCAACTGATAAAATATTGCTGATAATATGATAATCATTTTGCCAGTTAACAACTTTTCAATATCTTTTACAGTAACCGAGATAATTGAGATTAAAATTGGATGCATCTTTGACGTCTTCTAAGGAGACGTGGACCAACCAGCCAAGAGAAAAAAGAAAAATGAAAGGGAGAAGAAGAGGTGATATGGAAGATCAAGATATTGAGGTCGTTACTGCCGGACTGCAAAAAACGGTCAGGGTCATTTTGGAGGATAAGGCAGGAAGATAAGGATCGAGAGGATCAGAAATCAGATTACTGTAGATGATGATGCCGTGGATTTCTTTTTGGGTTACAGTTTTTGGTTCCTGCAGATCCACAAACCGACAAAACTGAAATTCAAAATTCAGATTTTCCGACAACTTCGAATTTTTAAAATTCGGAAGTAAAATTCAGAAGCTTCTAGAAAACGAATCCATAAAACCGGCATCTTATTTGGAGAATAAGGCGAAGAAAAGCATTCAAAAGTCGAAATGACCAATTCTCCCGATGTCTTCTTCCCTTTCTGATGAGTTGGAAGAAGGCGTCAGAACAGGTTCTCGAAACGAGAGACGCTACGTCTCTCGATATCCCACGATCTCTCGAAAAACGGAGAAGGAGGAAGAAAAAAAAAAGAAGTGAAGGATTGTAATGTACACGTCGACTAACAGGATGAGAGATACGGTAAAGTGTGATGCAGTGTGTGTCATTTATTAGTGAATGTTAATAAAGCAATTAGCATAAAGAGACATGGGGAAAGGGGAGCATTAGATACATATCACAGCAAACAATATACCTAAAACATCCTAAAAAATCTAGAAACTCTATTCCGACATTGACGACTTTCTTCCTTTCATCGTATTCATCAGAATCCTCGACATTCTCCGAATTTTTCCTCCACTTTTCGTCCCAGAAGAATTCGTATCCGATGGCGACAGAATCTCTCCACCTTCTGCACTCTCCATCAGTGCCAAATCAGCGCTGGCCGCAGGTGTTAATGCTCCATAGGAAGAATGAGAGAATGCTTTATAGATGGAGGCGTCACGGGCTTGGAGAATCGAATTCATTTGACTGTAGATTTCATCCACTTCTGGTTTGAACACAGTTTCCACTGTCACACTTCGCCACTTCTCCTCATTTTGATAGAGCTGGAATCAATGCTTATTTTGCTGCTTGATGAGCGCTCTTACCTTTGCCACGTGTCTCAAATTCCATTCATCGTCTCCGACCACCTTCTGAATCATTTCCTCACCCAACACCGGCAACCAGAAGATCGTAATTTGCCACGTGTCAACTCTTCCATCTTTGGCGTCTTTCAGTTGCACTCGGACTCCGCCCACATACTCCCACGGAACTTTTGTCTGTTTTTGATAGCCTTGCGGTAGGAACGCCGACTTGTTCACTTGATATTTGTCGACTTCGAAGCACGTCCAGCGGAGGACTGTAAAACAATTTCTGGTACAAAATCGAAGATGTGGCCATGGCCGAAGGTCCCACAACGACAACTACAGTAGCTTGAAAATGTTATTTTTTTAATTTAATTTCTGAATTTCTGGATTTCCAAATTTCCAAATTTCGGAATTTTCGAATTTTTTAAATTTTTGAATTTCCGAATTCCTGGATTTCTGAATTTCTAGATTTCTGGATTTCTGAAAGTCTGAATTTCTGAACCTTTTGATTTTCTGAATTTTCAAATTTCTGAATTTCAGGATTTTTGAATTTCTGGATTTTCGAATATCCGAATATCCGAATTTCTGAATTTCTCGATTCCTGGATTATTGGATTTTTGGATTTCTGCATATCTCAATTTCCGCATATCTGAAATTTTAAATTTTTGAGATTTCTGAATTTCGGTAATTCTGGATATCCGAATTTCTGAATTTTCAGGTTACTGTAGTTGTCGTTGTGGGACCTTTAAAACTAACTTAGTCTCGCTTTCCACTTTGGCTTGAATCTATGAACTCTTTGAACAATAAACGACGACAATTGACCACCTCCATCATTCCAAGTGACAGCAGGAGACGAAACTGAAGATCTTGATTTTTTAATACCTATACAACCCCTACCCCCCCCCCCCCTTCTCAAAAACTCACCTAAAGCCCCATTACTATCCTCCTTTGAAATCCCCGTTACACTAATTGGCCTTCTTTCCTCTTGCTCCATCACTGTTGGCAACGGAGTTGAAGGTCCCGCCGCGATCGGACTATTCGGCATTTTCAAGGTTAGCATTGCGCTCATTTGACGGCCATACCGCCCGCCACGTGGATGGAATCCAGCTCTGGAGCTGTTCTTCTGAATCATCACGAATTCCAGACACCTGGCACTGGAAATGCTTGCTTCTAGGTCTAATTTAACGTCGAAAGTATCGACGGCTTCTAGGAAATACTCCTTGATTTCTAGAATTCCCTCAATCGCCTCCTTTTCTTTCATCGTCTCTTCTCGTAGCCGAAATGCTTCATCTCTCAGCCATCGGAGGGGTTTCTCCATGTTATCCACCTCTATCACATACTGATCTTTGTCGACGAACCACACGGCTACTGCCTTTTTCTGTCGTTTCGCTCCTCCACGCTTCTTGACTCCGGAAACCAATCCAAGGCAGTTGAATCCAGTTTCAGAGACGAATTTCGAGCCTTCCATGGGTGGGAAATCGTCGTCGATGGTGTTTGTGTCCTCATCGGCCATGTAGAGATGGTAGTCTTCCACATTGCCACTGGAAAAAGTTGCTTTTTTTGGGACGCTTCTTAAATTTTTATTCATTTTGTATATCTAAAAAAAATCCATGTTTTTCGAGATATTTTTCAGGTTTAAACTCAGAATATCTCAAAAGCCTGAAAAAATCAATTTAGTTTATTGTTCCTTGATTTTCAGTGTTTTTTTAAAGTTTTTTTTCAGATTTTTTGAAATATTTGTCAATTTTTGCCTAGAAAATCTCGAAAAACATCGAAAAATCTGAAAAAAAACACTAAAAATCAATAAAAATTGAAACAAAAACAACAATTTCGTACTTGATTTTTGTTCTCGATTTTCAGTTTTTTCAGGTTTCCCGAGGGAGATATTATGGGAGGAAAATCAAAAATTCGACAACGAAACTTTCGTCAAAAAAAGGCAAAAATTAAAAAAAAAAACAAAATTTTTCAGATTTTCAGGTTTTTTTTCGAGATATTCAACTTCGTAAAAAATCGTTTTTCAATGCATTTTTCTCAATGAAGAATGTTTTGTTTTTCCTTCATTTTTATGTGAATCTACATGATTTTCTGCAGAAAATATGAAGCAATAAAAAGTGTAGAAAAGCTCAAAAACGCTGTGAGACGACCCTGTTTTAGCTTCATGAGCTTTCAGATTCACCGTTACTTACGGTAAAAACTCATCGAACATCAAAAAATGCTGTAACAACACATATCCAACGACTTCCCGGAATCTCGCCGACAACATTACTCTCATTTCTATCCTTCTCGGTTCCTCAGAACCCTTCGGAATCACAATAATCAGTTCCCGCGATGGATCTCTATCCGAAGCTCCATACTTTAAATATTGACCTAACGGATTATTCAAACTATCCGCATTCTCTTCCAGGTACTTTTCAACAACCGATTTCGCCTCTGGATCTCTATCTGGTAAGGGCCAAACGGTTTCCTGTTTCACAAATAGCTCATCAAGAGGTCCAGTGTAGAAATTATCCTTTTTCGACTCCTCTTTTATTTTCTCTGCTGTCCGAAGAGCTAGCGATTCGTTGATAACCTTCCGAGAGTGAATTGGCTCTTCATACAATGGGATCTCATAGATGTCATCGAAACCTCCGTTTTCCAGCACATGAAAACCTTCCTTTTTCTGCCTAAAATCCAGTGGAAGTCCTCCGGATCGGACCCTTCTTGATGGACTCATTAGAACTCTAGAGCACATGTTGTAGCCGTCGTCGTCTTCCATGCGCATCTCATGTCGGATCACATTCAGAAGCTCTTCCCTCTCAACGTGCCCCATTCTGTGAATTTTTGGAATTGTCTAGATTTTGAGAGGGGAAAATAAGGGGGACGATGATAACTCACTCTGCTGAAACAGGCTATAAACAATACAATTGATTCATCAATCAGAGATTCTTCATGAGGTGGCCGGGGAGTGTACAGTGGTACGCTTTCAAAGCAAAATCCTTAACAACCAAAAAAAAAAGAATAAATTAAAAACAATTAATCTGAATCCGACGACGAATCAGATGATGACGATGACGACGATCCGGAACCAGATCCAGAATCAGAAGAAGATGAGCTTGACGACGATGAGGATTCTCTTCGTTGTCTCTTCTTCCCCTTTTCAGGAGAACCATTTTGGACTTCAGCTTTCTTGGCTGGTGTCGCTTCAGAATCACTGAGAACCTCTTGCTTCACTTCGAACTCCTCCTGAAAAAAGAACTTAGAAAAATGAATAAAAATCTCAAGGTTCTTACCACTCTCGATTTCTTTGTGGCCACTCGATCCTCGTCATCAGATGAATCATAACGACGTCTTCTCTCCACACTTTTACTTCTTTCTCTATTATTGCCACGTCTTCTATCTGCACTTCTGGATCGTTCACGACGTTCAGCTCTTTCTGGAGATCTTCTACGACGATCTTCTCGATCAACGGATCTTCTACGCTCGTGTCGAGCAGGCGATTTTCTGCGATCTTCTCGAACTGGTGATCTTCTACGTTCCTCAGGAGATCTTCTGCGATCTTCTCGAACTGGTGATCTTCTACGTTCCTCAGGAGATCTTCTGCGCTCTGTTCTTTCTTCTGGAGATCTTCTACGCTCTTCCTGTGATCTTCTGCGCTCTGTTCTTCCTTCCGGAGACCTTCTACGGTCTCGACGCTCTTCTGGAGATTTTTTGCGATCTTGGCGTTCCTCTGGAGATCTTCTGCGATCTTGGTATACTTCTGGAGACCTTCTATGACGCTCGTCACGTCGATCTTCTCTGGATCTCTCTCTTCTTCTATCCCCACGATCATTACGTCTACTGTCGTCCCTTTTGGTCTCGGCACGCTTTCTTGTTTCTTCATCACTAGATTCTACCTCTTCCTTGATCTCTGAAGCTGCCAGAAGTTCCTTTTCTTTCCGTCTCAGCTTTTCTCGCTTCTCTTCTCTCTCCTTCAGCTTTCTCTTCTTCTCCTTGTTACGCTTCTTGCGACGCTTCTCCTTTTCATCCTCACTAGAAGAAGACGAGGATGAACTCTCCGAGTCCGAGTCAGAATCAGAAGACGAATCGGATGATGATGAGCTGGAATTCTTTCTCTTCCTCTTAGACTTCTTCGC
>NC_013486.2:11946028-11961163 GCF_000004555.2 Caenorhabditis briggsae | reverse complement strand
TCTCCTCTTTGTCGTCTTTCAGTGGAAGCTCTGATTCCAGAGCTGCTCCAACAATGTCAGATTTGTTCATTTTGGCCATAGAACTTCCGGGAACGTAGTCTTCGCCCAATCCCAACGCGTTTCTCATTTTATCTCTGTTCTGAGCGGCGGCACGTCTTCTAGCATGAGACTCTCTCGTATCTAACTCTTTATCGACGTTGAGCTCTCCAGATTCGAGTTGTTTCAAAAGGTTCTGACGATATTCGTTGACCTTTTTCTCGATATCTTCATCATCCAAACCTTTATCTTCGAGTAGCATTTCGAATTCAGTACACTTCACTTCAATCTGCCGCTTTCTGTTGTGATCCATAATCTCTTCGTTGGGTTTTTTGTTGAGATCAGCTTCCATTTTTCGCAAATCTTCCTCGCCATTATACTCGATTTTTCTCTGAAAAAAAATCAATTTATTTTATTGAAACAATTAGATTTTTTAGTAAAAACTCACTCTTGCTTGCATAAGATGCGACAAATTCGATTGAACGTATCCATTTGTGCCGGAACCGCGTGCGGTTTGAAGTCCTATACCGTTATACATGGTTTAGTTCTCTGAAAACATAGTTTTTGATAAAACATTTTGACAAATCGGAAAAATCGAATTTTAAGTCGAATTTTAGCCAAAAATCAGTATTTAACCTATAAAAAATGTGAAAAATTGCAGAAATTTAGATTAGAAACATGAAAAACAAAAAAAATCAATTGAAAATTATAAAAAAGAAGGTGAAACATCTCTCGTTTTTTGATTTTTCCGATTCGAAATACTAGGTTTTAAAGGCGCATGTCGTTCTCCACTCGCTCGGGTCTCGCCGCGAACGAGGAAATTAGCAGTGCGGAGAAATGTTCGAGCAAGAGAGCTTTTTCTCTTTTGTTTTCTCTTGTTTTCCGTTGTTTTCCACAAAAATTGAGAGAATTCTTCGATAAAAAAATAGCTGAAAATGCGGACAATGAGAATAAACAGGTTGGATCAAGAGGGAATCGACGAAAACGCTTGTTCGGATGGCTGTTGCGCCTGTCGTTTTATTGATTGACATGTGGAACACTCCACCACTTTGGTTTCTGTTCTTATTGAAGAGAATGAGCTCTTTTTTTGAATTTTTCGTGTTCAAGTCATTATATTCCCCAAATCTAAGATTTCTGGGCCCAGAAAGCAGTCCAAAGTGTCTATTTTCTGGAATCTTCCGTTACAAATCCCCGGTCCCAGTTTCGTTTTATTATTAGTTATTTTTATGTTTTTCCTTACTAAATATTCGCCCGAAAATGATTTCATTTGCTTATTTCTCTGAAATGTCTCCTCTGACGTCACACTAGTCTGATGCTGCAGCCATCAATTTTTCTCGGCCCCCCCCCCCCCCCAATTATTTATAATATTTCTCATTTTGTTTACTCGGTTCATAAATTCAATCTAGCACAACATCACTCACATTATATTTCTGTGAACTTTGTTGACGACTACTAACGGTTGTCGGTCTTTCGGTACACCTATCGTCAGCGCAAACTTTAAAAAAAGCTTTGGTCTAAACTGTTCTGGAAGAGAAGGAAACTTTTGTCTTTAATTCAACGACACCCTAATCGTTCAACCCATCTCTTCTCATTACTTTCGTCCTTGTTACCTTTTTGATGTGTCCCGACCGACCCTAACATCCTATCTATTCCGCCTATGTCATTCCATCGTTGGCCGCAGTTTTAACAGCCATTCGAGAACCTCTTCATCATTCCATTCGACGAAATAGTTTTCTTTTTTCCTCTTCTGATCACGACTTCGAAAAGTTTTCGTTTTGCAAAACTAATCATAGGCCGTCACCATCTTAACTAGAAACTCATAAAAAAAAGTGACTGGTCAAAAGATTGATAGCGAAACAGTCATCGAACACTCCCTTTTCCAATCATGCAATAGGCATTTATCTCTTATTTTCTAAAGATGTTAAGGGAAGATTGGCTAGGCTTGTGTTCAGTTTTCGATACTTGCATCATTCGACTTTAAGTTTCAATCTGACACGATTCAATGTCGAAAAATGAAAGCCAGAAGAAAGATTTTTTCATCACGGTGTTTTTTTGGGACGTCATACAAATGCGCTCAAATGCGATGACCGTAATTCTACTGTAGAATTATCGTTTGGTTTCGACGCGAAAGCTTAAAATTGAACTGCTAAGTCGCTACTCAGCGGTGCCTGCGTTCCATCAAAAAAGGCGCGAAAAAATTATTTTGAAAAACATTCCGGGATAAAAAACACCGTGTTTCATGAGAATCAAATAATGGGCAAACTGTTTTGATACTATTTATTGGGTTTTTTAGATGAGGTCACACAATCTTTGTCAGTTCTCACAAGAGAACCTTTTAAGTGAAGGTAGGAGTTAGCAGAAACCACCTACATAGATCGGAAGAGCATAGTCGAAAACCTATAAATCCGTTTTCAAAGTCTGACTTTTGAAGTGCTGAAATTTCAGTTTCAGTGCCAAAAATCACATTTTCAGCGAAATCAGCTATTTTCAAATTTGATTTTCTCCACTCCTATGAGGTTTTAGGACTTGAAACTTTTTGTGTAATACTCAAAACTATGTGAAGTTTCATATTTCGAACATTTTCTGAAAAAAAAAGTATTTTCGGAAAAGTTTTGGAAAGTTTTAAAACTTGCCAAGATTTTCGCTGGGCCAAAAAATTTTTTTTTTGAAAATGTAGAAACTGTCTGAAATATAAAATTTCACATAGTTTTGAGTATTACACAGAAAATTTCAAGTCCTAAAACTTCCTAGGAGTGGAGAAAATCAAATTTGAAAATAGCTGATTTCGCTGAAAATGGGATTTTTGGCACTGAAACTGAAATTTCAGCACTTCAAAAGTCTCGTAAGCAGACTTTGAAAACGGATTTATAGGTTTTCGACTATGCTCTTCCGATCTATGTAGGTGGTTTCTGCTAACTCCTACCTTCACTTAAAAGGTTCCCTTGTCAGTTACTAATCCACTTTTGTCTTCAAAAGTATCTAATTTCACTGAGAGGATCTAGATTTCCGAAGCTTTTATCTTTAAGAATCGTTCCTGACTAATTGAAATTGCGCGCTTCTGTTGTCGATCTCGTCAGTGGTAGCGCAATTTTTTTTTCGTAGTAGTGCCCGTAGAATTTCCATCGTTCTCATCTGTCTGATTCGTGTCAGTCTCTCTCCGAGAGAAGAGACGAGGACCGCCGTCGGTTTCCATCGCTGCAATAGTGGCCGCTACTTGATCGATTTCCGACGTGTCTTCTCTTCTCTTCTCAATGTGTGTCTATGGTGTCCCCTCTTACTCGCCACCGCCCGACCGCCGCAAGCCAGCCAGCCCTATAGCAGCATCTTCTTCTCCCTCTACATCTTTTGCCCCCTTCGCGTCCCTCATGTCTCTTCTCCTCTCGCTGTTTTTCTTCCCATTGCCCCGGCCCGTTTGCGTTCGTTTTATCCGCTTTTCTCTCTCTCTCTCTCTCTCTCTCTTTCTCTATTTTCCCCTCTCCAACAATAGTTTTTGGGTCGTACACCTCCTTCCTTCTTTCTTTCTTCATCCCTTCTCTCGTTCCTCGATTCTCGGTACTTTTGCCTCGTTTTGTCATCGATTGTCGAATCGATTGATTTTTCCCCCGCTTATATTTGTTCATTTCACTCTCCGTTACCTTTCTTTGCAGTTAAAAAATTTATCGTTAACAACTTTCAGTAGCTACACAGTTGTTCAAATTTACGATCTTCGACTCGACGACACGCCCGTAACGAAGTGTGCTGTTGAAACCGAACTATCAAATCAATCCCCAACTGAAACTTTTTTCAACCCCAAATCCCCAAAAAAACAGACAAAATGGAAGGTCAAGGTCAATGTGAACTTCATCAGAAAAAGAAGGCCAGGTAAGATATATATGAGATTGTGATGAAAGTTTGTTTCCGCGAATCAAAAGGAATCAGGTCGTGACTGTGATATGATGAATTACCAGTCAGAGAAAGGATATAGGGGGGAACAACCGGTTTTAAGGCAATTCATCACACAAAAAAGAATATTCGTTTCACAGCAAAGGAATGGCTAGGAAAGAGAAGATGGATCATGTGAATAGAACATGATTCATGGAGAAAAGCTTTCTCAGAAAGCATAACTGAAAGTTCTCGAAACAAACAGTTTTAAAAAGGACATAATAAACAAGGCTATTTTAGTTCCAGAACGAGGATAGGCACTGATGTTGCCTGTCAGACAGATCAATCCAGCAGTGCAGGATGCCAGCATCAGAATCCCTCTCAGCCCTCATCAAACGCAACGTCACAACAGGCCGCTGGTGGTGGTGCAAACAACCCCGGTAAGCCAATAAACTATTTGAAAAACGATTTAATTTTTATGTTCAGATACCCCGTCATCAGCGTCTGCATCAGCATCAGGAACGTCCACACCGCCGACACAAGCAGCTTCATCATCACCCGCGCCATCAACAAATCAAACAGTGGTAGGTACAATTTTCTGTGGCAAGATCACTAATTTCAATATTTCAGCCTCCTGCTGAGAAAAAGTTATCCGGTCCTGCTGGTGTGAAGCCAAACGAAATTGAAGCCTATTTTGGAGAAAAGAAAACCGCAATGCTCAATAATTCTACTACGACAAATACCCAGACTCCACCTCAACAGCCTACTACACAACAGTCAAAAACACGAGCTGCTTCAACGACAGGTGCTGCCGGGGAACCGAAGAAACAGGTGAGAATCACTGATTAGTACCTCTTGAGGACCCATTTGTCTTCAGAACGCTAACACTGCTGCCAATGCCTCTTCGTCTAACGCAGCTTCAAACGGAAACGCTAAAGGAGATGGGCCATCGTGGACCGACGATAACTGCAAACTACGACTTGTCATCAACCAGTTCTCACAGCTGGAAGAGACGATGTGTTCCAAGCCGAAATCGATAGAAGGAGTCTCATGGAAGATTATGGTGATGCCAAAACAGCATATGGTACAGAAAAAGCAGCAAAAGTGTATGGGATTCTTCCTACAGTGTGCTCCGGAAAGAGCCTATTCTGAGTTAGTATACTAAATTCAATGGCCAGAAGAGATAAGTGTTAATTTTCAGCCAATGGAGTGTTCACGCAGTTGCTGATATGCGCATGATTTCATACAAGCCGAATGTCCCTCACTTTGCCCGACGAACGACACACACGTATACTTCGAAGGAAAACGATTGGGGATACTCGTGTTTTATGACATGGGCGGTTAGTACAATCACCCCTATCCGTTAACATTCAGGTTTAAATTTTCAGGACATAATTGATGAAGGTCAAGGGTATATACGCGATGACACTGTTGTTTTGGAAATCGCTGTCAAGGCAGAAGCACCAAAGAACATGATGACACACGAAGACTTTCTGGATAAGATTGAAAAGTGGATTGTGCTGGCTGATATGCAGATGAAGAAGGGTAATATCGACCTGGCTCTCGAAGCTAATCAAAGTGCTATGAAATTCTGCAAGGGAAAGGATGACGTTTGTTATGCTCGTCTTGAAACCCAGCGGGAAACTTTCGTGAATGCGAAGCTCTTTGAGAGTATCGAGCGTATAGAGAAGGGACCAGTCGCTGCTCCAGAAACTACAAATGGAAAGCCGACGTCTCTACGGCAAGCGTTGACTGGCGCCCAGAAATCGTTGAATGGAAAGATGACGGCAAAGGGTGGCAAGAAGACGCGAGCAGTAGTGACAGTGCAACACATGAAGAAGAAGAAGCCATATGATCAGTAAGAAACGCTTGAAGACTAGGCATTACTATAATCTTATTGGCTTTCCAGAAACAACACCAACCAGCAGAGAACCAATACCGGGCCAACCGTCAAAGGTATAGCTATTGTGCTGTTGATGTTCAGCATTTTAAATTTTCAGACTTGGTCGAAAAGAGAAAGAGCAACAAGTCTGACGACGCTTCCAAGAAGGATGCCAACAGATCCAAGGAAGAGGCCGAGGCTGAGGAGCAAACTGACTCCGAAGAGTCTCAAGAAGAGAAGACAGGTATTAGTGACGAGGACGAGGAAGCTGAGTTCGACGATGAGTATGAAGAGAATGAGTATGAAGAAGGAGGAGATTACAAAAATCAAAGTGACGATTGCAGTACTCTCGAGTTGTTCGAGGACCATGACAACATCGACGACGACGTGGACGATGATCAGCACTGGGAGGAGGACGGTGACGACCGTGACGGTGACAGCGACGACATCCATCTCTGCGACCGCATGGTTCAAACCGAGGATTATGAAGAGGTACTGAGTTTGATTTTAGAAGAGTTTCCTGTCAATAGACGAGCATCCTTGAAAAATGAGGAGGTAGGTTTTTGCTGAGAACAAGCTTATCTTTTCGTAAAGAGTGCTGAGTTCCAGCGGATGATCACGGAAAGTGTTATTCGTCAGTTCCAGGACCAAGACACCACCAAGGCGACAGTCTTCACCGACTCGTACTACACCCGAACCGGAATCAATGCCAATCCAGAGGATGCCGTTGAGACAGTGTTTGGTGGAGAAGGCGGAGAAGAACAAGACTCATTCACAAACGACGTGCTCGAGAGTTTGCCAGTTGTGAATGGTGAAGAGGCAGCTGCTGATGGAACTGTTCTGGATGGACAAGCTCCGGTCACTCAATTGGACAAAATGCTCAAGAGCTGGTTGGACCTCGAAGGCGCTCTCAGCGGCAATGTTGACCCTGATGGTGTTTTGGCTCGGCTCAGCGAGGAAGACCGTCAAGATTTGTTAGATGAATTGAACTACAAAATCAACCCATTGATAGTTGCATTGGACCATGAGTTCCGAGAAACTGTCAGTTGTGCCAACACTTGTTACGAGAATGCCCGTATGGCTTACTGCGCATCTCAGAAGGTCGCCGCTGATTTCGAGAACATCAAGGAATCATTTTCGTCGAATATCAAGACAGGATTCCCAGCCATTCCGGCAGATGCCAAGAAACAAACAGAAACAACCACCAAGAAAACAACCAGTGCTGCTGCAACTTCAGGATCAAGTGCCAAGTCGGTCATCAACGGACGCCCAACAGTTATTGCTAAGCGTTCGATGAAGCAAGTCGTTCCGAACGACGCAACCGGTGAAACTAACCGTGGCCTTGTCAGCGACTTCATGCGCGTCCCAGAAAACCCAAATCCAATTGGGTCAGGAGAGGATAACACTGTTCGTATGCGTGATGCTCTTGAAAATTTCAAGGATCTTCATAAAAGATTGCAACCAATGATGGCGCAAATCGCTTCTAACAGCGAACGAGTTCACCGTTTCATTGTTCAATTCTGCGGTGAGCATGGAGATGTAGCAGCGAGGATCAATGAGTTGCTTGCTGAAAAGACCAAACTAGAGAATGAATCGAGCGAAGAATTGAAAGCAACCCGCGAGGCTCTTTCTATATCTTTCGAGGAACGAAAGGTCAATGATAGAAAGGTGGCTGAGCAAGCTGTCAAACTTGCTGAGGAACAGGAGAAGAATGCAAAGGCATTGAAGGAAAATAAAGACCTGAAAGTAGCATTGAAGAAGGCTGAAAGCAAGGCGACAAAGGAAGAGAATCGAGCAACGGGTCTCCAGGTTTCACTAAACGAGCTCGACGAAAAGTCGAAGGTCATGCGAAAGGAATTGGAGACTTTGAAGAAGAAGTCGACTGAAGAACGCACCAAGGCGAAGAAGGAGAAGGATCGGGATACTCAAACGATTCGCCAACAGGCAATCGAGATCACCGAGAAAGAAACTGAAAGAGATAAGGCACGCAAGGAAGTTGAAGAAGTCACCCGTCAAAAGGAGAAGTTCGAGAAGGACAAGAAGGCTGTTGCTGGACAATTGGCCTCAATGACCGAAAGAGCACGTGCAGCTGAAGTTGCTGTTATGGAATCAAAGTGGAATATTGCCAGCGAAGAGCTCAAGAAGAGAAGAGAGGCTATCCATCACGGATTTACCGAAACTGAAACTCTTGCCAACCGGTATGTGACCTATTTGTTTTTTTTTTTCATAAACCAAGTGAACTTTTTTTCAGCACCCGCCAAGTCAATGATCGTGATGTCCTGCGGAAGTCTCTTGCTGAATGGAAGGCTGCTCTGGACAAAATAGATGCCCAAATCAAGTCTGTGAAAGCTGAGTATGATCATGCTACTGAGCACATCAAGAATGGAGTCAAGACGCTTTCGCAAACTCTTGACATCAAAGTTCCTGCTGCTGATACCCTTCCAAATCTTGTGAAGCCACCACCAGTCCAAGTTGTTGCTCCATCCCCATCCGTTCTTCCTCCACCAGTTCTCCCAACTCCAGCTGCCGGTGTTATCGGACAACCACGAACTCCAGTTGCCACTCGACAACCAAGTGCTGTTGAAACACCAACCGCTGCTGCTACACCTTCTCGTGCAGCTCGTGTTTCCAGAGTTCCATCTCCAATTGGTCTCAAAACCAACCGCGCTGACGACACCTCGTCTTCATTGTGGTCATGGAACACAATTGGTACCATAGGCAATCTCGGTGATCTCCGTGAGCCAAGCCGCAGCGAGAGTTCGTTCAACCAGTCTATGGATTCTCTGCAAAGAGATATTTGGGCCGCCAATGGAAACACTAGCGGTAGTCTTGGATCCGACTTCCTGAGAGTATGTTTCCTTTAGAACTATATTGATGCTATCATTTTAAAAGCTTTTGCAGGGACCATCGGCTTCGATGGGCAATGGTATGGTCTCCGGTGGAGCCCCTCCAACTGCCCCTTCATACATCCGATCCGCTAGTCAGCCACAACAACCACAGCCGTCTGTGAATATGGGTCAGGGTGGTTATCAGCAGTCCCAAATGCAACACCATCATCAGAACCAACAACGGGTGCAACAACAGCAGCCACGTGGTTATGGTGATATGTGGAATGCTCAAACCATGCAACAACAGAACTCCGGAAATCAAGAGTACGGAGCTCGCATGATGGGAGGTCACAATGGTGGCGGAGATTTATCGAACAGTCAAGGTAAGATCTTAATAACTTGATGTCACTTTAAACAAACATCAGCATTTGCTCCAGGCGGCTACGCTCCATGGCACAATCCACCACAACAGCAACAGCAGATGCGAGGACCTACTCCGCAACAACAACCAGCTGGTGGACACCATAACATGTTCCAGTCCCATAACTTCTTCGACAATGGAATGTAAACCAATTTCCTTCTCTCTTTTCCTTTCCGTCCCTATCATTATTTCATGTCAATTAAACTGTTGAAAGAAAAATGTATTATCTATTTTGAGGAGAGGGGCACTACCGCCTGTTCTTCCTCGGTATTCTTTTTCTATTTCTAAGCGCTTCTCCACCCCAATCCCTGCTATTATATTAACATTCGGCGCGTATTCTGTTTTTCGTTTGTTTTTCACCATCATCCGTCCCTCCCCAACTTTTCTGATGTCATCTACGACTTTTTCGTCACCCCCCGCTGAAAATATATAAATATAAGTCCCCACACTTTCACTCCCACATATTTCTATCCCATCTCTCTCTCACCCCCACCACACTTCCATTCATTCAAATTGACGCCAATTGTCTCATTTGTCGTACCCGCGCGCACCATACACTCCCAAATTCTGCTCTATAATCACCTGGCTATCAGTGTGGTTATGGCATAAAAGTGTAATGTGTGTATATTTAAAAGCCGCTGTTGTGCTTATATCATCACCCTAGTTTTCTGAATGATCCTTTAATAAATAAACCATTTTGCGGTCGAGAATTTCTTTATTTTTGTTGAGTTACAAAAAATATAGTAGAAGCTGTTGAATTAATCACTTTATTATTTCTTCTCTTCTCCTTATTCTTCCTCTTCCACACTCCTTTGGCATAATCTGAAATTTTTTAAATCATTAAAATCCCTAAATTCTCTTAAAACTCACAAATCTAGACACCAAGCAGCCAACGCTGCTATTAGCGATGCGAATACATTCAAGTACAACAGTAAAAAAGAGGGCGTGGTCAGTGGCGAAAAAATATAGGATACTGTAGAAGTGACCAGAAGAAGGGTGATATTCGAAGTGAATCCATATAACGGATAGGATACGAATTGGATGAAACCCTGAAAAAAATACTGCCGTAAAACCTGTATTAGAAGGGCCCTCTAATAGAAAAGCATCTTAAATTTGATGAAATTTTGCTGGAAAATTTTGCTCATTTTTCATGAATTTTGAGTGAAAATTCACCGAATTTTTCCGTGAAAAAAATTGAAGGGCCCTTATAATACAGGTTTTACAAAACGATTACAAAGTGTCCTACCCATGCAGCGGCTACTGTAGTTTCCTGTCGATCCCCAAGACTGTGGGCCAGATGGAAAATCATTGAGAGAACGACTTCTAGAAGGAAAGCCTGGAATTTTTTAAATTTTTAGAAAAAAAACTAAAAATTGACAATTTTTTAAAGGGGGGGGGGGACATGAGAAGAATAATGTTGTCGAAATTCCGTTCAAAGATGCCCCTCGAGGAGTTGAACTTGTGAGGGCGATGATTGAGGGTGCGGCGCCGCTACCGACTGATCCAAGCGGGCAAAGAGAAAGCGCACGCCCGATTGCATACATAAAGGCGAGGACGACAGCTGTACGCAGAGTGACATTAAGCGTTGTACACCGTGACGGTAGAATGCATACTCTAACTACAAAAAAACATCGAAGAACCTCCTGTCCCCCCACCTTTAAACGAAATTCTTAGACAATTTTTGAAGTTTGCGCTGTAAAAACCCCCCAAAAATTTTCTCTAATTTTCTGTCATTTTACCTGTAATCGATTAATCTTTCTCACTCCGTCTACCGCCACGATCTCATACATCACCACATAATCGTTGAATTCCGTTTGCGAGACGAGTGATCGAAATAAGGAAACTCCGAAAAGAAAACCGACGAGTTGAACCAAACAGAATGTGACGGCTATCGCTAAAGGCACCTCGTTTCGTAGCCAATGCAGAAAAGTGACTGCTGGATTCAGATGAGCGGGTGTTAGAGGCAGCACTAGACTTCGGGAGATATAGAGGGAAAATGCGGAGAGAAATGGGTAGATTAGGCCGTTGGAGCGCTGACATTGGCCCGCGAAACATGCTGGAAAACTTGATATTTTTGGAAGAATCCGAAAGAAAATTACCTAAAAAAGAAAAGAAAAACGCTCCCAAAAATTCACCAATATTGGGTCGAATCAGAAGATTATGGAAGCGAGCAATCTTGTTTTTCTCCTCAACGACGTCGTCCATTTTAGTAGCTTGCAATAAATAAAATAACTAAAAACGAATATATTTTTGGGAGGGTCTCTTCTCTTTTATGGATTTGTCTGCTGTCTCTTTCTCTCTTTTTTCTCCGGAGCAGGTGTGGGAAAGAAGAGAGCTCTGGTTGCCATAGAAGCAGAGGGTGGTCCATAAAAGAGGTCCTAGGACGAGGGAGGGGTCGGGAGTTTTGAATTATAAGAAATTTAGAGGGTTAGAAATTGGAAGTTTTGGGCATACTTGCAACGGGCCGGGCCAGGCCGAAACGACAGTTTTCCCGGCCAGCCCTTTCTCAGTAAAAAAAAATTCCAATGAAAAATTGGGATATTTTTTTGAATTAAAAAAGAGAAAACGTTACATAATTATTAAAAGTTATAAAAGTAGAAAGTAGTCAAAAAATATAGTTTTTGATTAAATTTTTGAAAAATTATAAAATTTTCAAAAAAAAATTTTTTTTTAATCATCTGCTGTACAAACAGCGGGCCGGCCCGAAATTTTGCAAGTATGGTTTTGGGTGAGTTTGAATAGGGAATGTAATTGAGAATGTGGATGTTCAGGGGTTAGAAATGTGAAAGGCCTACTATTTAATTGATTTTTCCAAAATTTCTCATTCATTGGCTGGATCTTAGAACATCCATTAAGCAGTGATTGAATCTAGAAAGACCCGCCCATAACTCTCTGAAAATTAAAATTTTTTGGCATAATTGTTTCTAGGAAAAAGCACGTTTGGGATCAGAATAGATTATCTAGGCACTTCTGAAACTTTTAGAATCATCCCGCCGGTTTCAGCAGAGTTGTATGAGTTTCAGTACCAAAAACCACATTTTCAGTCCGTTTTTTTTCTGAATTCCCGCCAAAATTGAAAACTCTGAAAAAATAGCGATTTTCAAGAGAAAAATCCATTTCCTTCGTTTTTTGCGAAATTTAGACCCTTTTAGGATTTTTTGCTATTTTCAAAGATTATTTTTCGGTTTTACCGAATTTTTTGTCTGAAATTCGATGGAACGCTGTTTTGACTACTGTAGCTTACTGTAGAAAATCTTCTAGATTGTAGTTTTTGTGAAAAAACCAATACGTCAAAATGCAGACAAAAAAATTTTGCCAGAGAAAAAATACAAGGGAATTGGTTTATTACAGTAATCTACAGTAATCTTCCGTCAAGAACACCCGAATTTCAGACAGAAAATTCGAGAAAATCGAAAAATAATCGTTGAAAATAGCTGAAAACCTAAAAAGGTCTAAAAATTGTGCAAAAATTGAAGAAAAACTCAATTTTTCTTTCGAAAGTTTTTGCGATTTTAGCATCAAAAATTCCGGGAAAAAGTCGTTTCGGTTCCAATAATCCCTATTCTAGACTCCAATTCTACACATTTTGATATTATTTTCCAATTCCACTTTCTCCATAACCCCATATTCTCTTCTTCCAGAATGGCCAAAACCACAGGAATCCTGGACAAATCGTTGAGCCGCGGAAAGGGCGAGATCAACCTGTCCACGTTTGCAGTCCTATTCTCCGAAATGGTTCTCTACGCCCAGAATCGATCGGAAACCGTCACAGATATTCATGACAAAATTGCGTCGTACGGAAAACAAGTCGGATTGAGAATGTTTGATATTATTGTGTTGAGAGAGAAGGGTTACAAACGGGAGACGAAGCTGTTGGGAATGCTCATGTTCATTAAATCGACAGTTTGGAAGAATTTATTTGGGAAGGAAGCCGACAAGTTGGAGAGATCTAATGATGATCATTGTACTTGTGAGTTAGCCATTCAGGATTTCAGAATTTCGGATTATCTATTTTCTGTCTCCTAGATCTGCTGAATCCTAGAGTCTTCTATACAGTACCTCTGAATAAGATACGCAAAACCGATTCTTCAGTCGATCTTTGGCCATTTTGAGCATTTTCAGAAGCCTGGAGCTCGGGTCTCGAGTGTCCAATCACTTTGAAATTTTGCAGGGTGTAAATCAGACCTAGATTGAAAACTTCGCATTTACAGAATTTTGGAAAATTTCTACTTTTTCAGATATTTGCCAATTTCGGAAAGACACCCTTTTTGGCCCGTTTTTGTACTTAAACTGTGGAAAAAACAGGTGTCTTTCAGAAACCGGATAATAGCTGAAAAATTAGGAAATTTCAAAAATTTTGTGGATGCACAGTTTTCAATCTAGGTCTGTTTTACATTCTCCAAAAATTTCAAATTGATTGGACACTTGACAGCCGAGCTCCAGACTCCTGAAAGTGGTCAGAATGGCTGGAAATCAACTGAAAAATGGGATTTTGTGCATATTAAATAGCTAAAAAAAGTGTTTAAGACAAATAGAATTTTTTCCAGATCTTCTAATTGAAAAGGACCCACTTATGAACACCTACATCTCGGTGCCACGCGACAAGGGAGTCTTGAATTGCGCCGCTTTTGCTGCTGGAATCGTTGAGGCTATTCTGGATGTAAGTTTCGAATGAAGGCAAATTACTTTGAGCCCATATATTTCACTTCCTGTGAAAAGTATCTAAAAGTTGTCAACTGAAAAAATGTCGCTGATATTATGATAGACATTTTAGCAAGTGTTTACATTTTGCTATCTTTGACAGGAACCTAGATATATGGGCTCAAAGTTTAGAGTGCTTACGATATGTATAAAACTAATTTTCAGAGCGCCTCATTCAAATGCAAAGTCACGGCTCACTGGCACAATGGAACCGCCTACGTGATTCAGTTTGATGAAGCTGTGATCGCTAGAGAGAACGCGATGCTCGATACGAATCGATGATTTTGGATTTTTAGAGAAAACTAATTTATTTATGTAAATACGGGTGTATAATAAATGTCTTAAAATTGTCACTTCTATGTTGTACCCTTGGAAAATAATTCCAGGACTAGTGCTTTTTTTTTTCGATTTTTAGAACTTTTTAGGTTTCTAGATTTTTTCGGAGTTTGGGAGTTTCAAGAATGCGTTCCCTCCACGTCTTCCGGCGATTCTCCATCTCATCCAGACGTTCGAATTTCGAGCGAAAAACTATTGAAACAGTTTGCCCACGAATTCATAAATACCTCTTTCCGCACGTCTCCACACCAACGACGTCATCAGCTACAGAATATTCTGGAGTACTGCCTCTGTTGGTGGCTGAAAATGTTGTCGATCATTTTCGGGTGCTTGCTGAAAGGCAAACAGGAAACTATAGGAAACTACTGGAAGAGGCGTGTCGATTTAATCTAGCGAAAGCGACAGAGGTGCTGGAATACATTGATGTGAGTTGGGATCTAAAAATCGATATTCAGGGATGTTCGAAAAATTTAAAAATCGAGAAATTCAAAATCGCAACATTCCAAAATTCTGAATTTTCGAAAACCTGATATTCTGCAAATCTAAACTTTTGAAATACTAAAATCCTGGAATTCTGAGACTCTGGATTTTCGAAAAGTTCCAAAATTTTTAAAATCCGAAATTTTGCAAAATCGGAAAATCAAAAGAAATTCTCAAAATTGAAATATTCCGAAGTTTCAACTTTTGAAAATCACAAAATTCCGGAGTTTTTATAATCTAAAAGTTTCAAAAAATTGAAATTTTAAAAATCGAAGTTTTCAAAATCAGTTCACAACATTCTGAATTTTCAAAATTCTGAAAATTGGAAAATCCGACAATTTGAAAGTCTGATAATTCCTAAATTTTGAAAATCGGAAAATTCTGAAATTCCGAAAATTTCAAAATAGGAAAATTCTAAAATTTTGAAGTTTTGCAAAATCGAAAAATTTCGAAATGTTTAATGGGGTTATTCATGTAGCAAAAATATGTATTGAAATGCATTTCCGCGCCCTCGAAATTCAATGCATGAGCGTCGCGAAATGTATTTCAATACATCGCGTGGCGAGATATTTTTTCTGGAAAAAGGGATG
>NC_013486.2:11935142-11943501 GCF_000004555.2 Caenorhabditis briggsae | reverse complement strand
TCTCGCCACGCGACGTATTGAAATGCATTTACAGTTATGTCGCGAAATGCTTTGAAATACATTTCGTGACGCTCATGCATTGAATTTCGAGGAAATGCATTTCAATACATATTTTCGCTACATGAATAACCCCATAAAATCAAAATTTTCCGAATTTTCGAAATCGGAGTTTTCTGAGATTTTGAAAATTTTAATATTTTTAATAATCTTTAATAATCCGGAAATTCCGAAATTTTGCAAATCCAAATATTCCAAAGTTCCGATTTTTTATAAATCTAAATATTCCGAAAATTCCGAAAATTTAGAATCGAAAAATTCCGAATTTTCAAAAATTCAGAAAATCCGAAACTTTAAAAATTGGAAAATCAGAAATTCAAAAAATTTTAAAAAATCGCCAAATTCCGAAATTCTGATAATCGGAATATCTCAAAATAGTGTCCAAATGTGCAAAAACCCGTGTCAGGGCAGTAACTTATGCTCCGCCCCCTGACTATGCCCACTTTTCCCGCGAAATTTTCTCCCCGGAATTCCAAAATTTTGAACATTTAGAATCGAAAATTTCAAAAATCCATCTCTAGATACTTTTTTCCAGAAAAACGAGCTCTGGTGCTATTCGACAGGCTGGACGCGTTATCCATTATCCAACCCCTCTAACCCAGAAACCATCGAATCTCCATCTGACCCCATCCTCTTCTTTGATATCGAATTAGTTGTCCGTGACGGAACTCTTCCCACTCTAGCAATTGCCCTCGGAAAAGATGCTTGGTATGGATGGTGTAGTGATCGACTGATCAATGAAACAGACTACCCAGAAGTTCCAACTCAAGATCATTTGATTCCGATCGGAGACATTGGAACGGAGAAAATTGTCATCGGACATAATGTGGGATTCGATAGAGCACGATGTTTAGAGGCTTATCAGCGGGAGAATGGGTGTAAGATTCGATTCATGGACACAATGTCGATGTCGATTCCGATGTTTGGAATGGCGGATCATCAGCAGGCGTTGTTTGGAATGTATGATACGGATAACAATGAGCCGAATGTAAGAGGGATTTTTGAAGTCTTTTGTAGTTTTATTCTGCATTAAAATGTTTCCAAAATTATGTATTTTCATAATTGTACTTTGAAAAAATTCAGAAAAAAATTGAAATCCCTGGTATCGGCTGTCGAAAATTCGTCGGAAAAATATGTCGATTCATAATGAAACAAAGAAAAAAGTTCAAAAAAATTTGGTAAAATCTCGAAAAATCGATTCTCGTCCATTTCTGGAAACTTCTGGAATGTTCTGTATTTAAGTCAATTTTTCCAATATATTTTCCGGCTTTTTTTTGGAAAAAAAAACAGAAAACTCGACGAGAAAATCGAAGCTGTATTTTTAACAATTGTCAAAAAGTGATTTTTGGGGGTCCAAATTGGGGTTTTCAGAAACCGAAATAGGAATTTCGAGGACAAAAATATAGTATTTCCAAGTCCAAAAATGGCATTCCAGACATCAAAATTGTGATTTTTGGAGTCTAGAATAGGCATTTATGAATCCAAATAGACTTTTTTAAAGAAATTTTTGATGATAAAATTGCAAAAACTTTCGAAAGAGAAACTGGTTTTTCTTCGACTTTTTGCAAAATTTTTAGACCTTTTTAGTTGTTTTAGCTATTTTTTACGATTCTTTCTCGATTTTTCCGTTTTTTATTGTCTGAAATTAAATGTGACGTCGTGAAGATTACTGTAGGTTACTGTAGATTGCTGTAGAAAACGATATTGTAGTTTTTTTTTTTGCAAGCACAATCACCTCAATTTTATCAAAAACAGCTGAAAAACCTAAAAAGGTTTGAAAATTTTGCAAAAAATTAAAGAAGTCAATTTTTTCTCTTGAAAGTTATTGCTAAAATTCCAAAAAAAGTCTATTTGGATTCATAAATGCCTATTCTAGACTCTAAAAATCACAATTTTGTTGTCTGGAATAATGCCATTTTTGACTTGGAAAAACTATATTTTAGTCCTCGAAATGCCTATTTCGATTTCTGAAAACTCCAATTTGGACCCCCAAAAATCACTTTTTGACAATTTTATAAAGGGGGACTCCGACCAAAAATTTTTATTGCATTAAAATGTGTTAAAAGTTACCTATTTTCCGAATATTATTGCGAAGAAAATTCAAAAAAAAGGTGCCGCCGGGGGACGAGGATTTTCAGTGAGAAACCTAGGCCACGGCAGCGGGCGCCTTTCCAACGTGGCAAATTTCCCAGATTTTTTTCAATTACATGTCCGGCAGGTAAAAAACGTAAAAAACCACTGTCGGCGACTTGAAAAAAAGGCTGTCAGATGCCGTGGCCTAGGTTTCTCACTGAAAATCCTCGTCACCCGGCGGCACCTTTTTTTGAATTTTCTTCCTTTTTAACGGCGTTTTTTGGGAATTTCGGATTTTTTTTGAATTTTTTCGCAATAATATTCGGAAAATAGATAACTTTTAACACATTTTAATGCAATAAAAATTTCTGGTCGGAGTCCCCCTTTAAAATACAGCTTCAAATTGTTTTCCTCAATTTATCTGTCTTTGTTCCCATAAAAGGCGGAAAATTCTGAAAAATTTCATGAAAAAAACATCGCACACAGTGGCCATCTTTGGATGCGCTTTCCAGGAATTTAGAGTTTTTTCAGAGTATTATTATGAAAACCTATTGTTTTGGGAACATTTTTTTGTAATACAAAACAAAATTATGGTCCCCCTTCATATAAAAAATTTCAGTCAGATTGGGTGAACACCTGGAAGGATCGAGTCTCGAAGAACTCTCTCCTGGCAGTTCACAATCATTTCTACCCCTACAAAGAAGTGGAGAAACCGAAAATAGACGATGAATCGAAGGACAAACTTCGCAGCGCTTTTGTCAAGGAACCAATCGAAACGATCCGAGCGAAGTTCCAGAAACTAATGACTTATTGTGCCAGAGATAATATTCTTTGCGCTGAAATCTACTACGGATTATGGCCGGAATTTGTTAAGCGATTTCCTCATCCAGCTACACTTTCCGGGATGCTGAATATGGGAAATGTGTATCTGCCGATTAATAGTTATTGGAAGATTTTTTATGAGAGAAACGTTCAAATTTGTGCGGAGAAGAAGACGTTGGCGACGAGGAGGATTGTGGAGGCAGCTAGGATGTTGGAAAAAGGATTGGTTGGAGAAGAAGAGGAAGAAGAGAATCCAATGCCTCCTGGCCCTGAAGACGTCTGGATGTGGAACCAAGATTGGACTCTTAACTCTAAACTAGCCTGCTCTGAATGGCTCATCAAACTTTTCAAAGCTCGAAAGTTTGCAAATTTGAGCTTAGAAGAGGTGGAAAGTGAACACATTGCACTGAAAAGTCAACTGATTCCTGGAATTTTCGGCTTCGTATTCGGCCCATTTCCACTTTTTAAAACTCGCTCCAAAGGCTGGGGATTCTTGGTTCCGAATTGGAAGGCTGTTGAGAAGGCGTTGGAGGATCCGGATGTCTCGTTTATTGAAATGAAAACTGACGCTAAAGAGGACGCTGTGAAGAAGAGGTTCCCGTTGAGAAGTTTCTACGAAACTGTCCAGAATAATGTTTATGAGTTCGGAGAGTATCCGATTTCTGAGGATCGGAAGGGGTTTGAGATGGATGAGGCGGGATTGGTTCGATTCTATCAGATGGACCATCCGACTGGAGAGGGAAATGTTGGTGATCCGCTGACGAAACATTTTGCAAAGGATTTGAAAGAGCAGGTCTTGAGACCAACTAGGTTAGACAATTTTAGAAAAAAAAATATTATGCTGGCACGACAAACATACAGTGCCGGCCGAAAAGAAACGTCGATGGCCTTGGCCGAAGGTCCCACAACGACAACTACAGTAACCTAAACAATCTATTTTCCGGATTTATTTTCTCATTTTTTGTGCATTTTTGGTCAATTTTTCTTTCAATTTAGATTTTTCTACATTTTTGGGGAAAAATAACAGAAAATTAGATGAAAAAAGAAGCCAAAAAAGCGATTTTGGGAGTCGAAATTGGAATTTTCAGATACCGAAGTAGGAATTTAGCGTTTCCAGGTCAAAATGTGATTTTTGGGGTCTAGAACAGGCATTTTTGAGACCAAAACGACTTTTTTTTCTGGAATTTTCATGCTAGAAATCGCAAAAAATTTCGAGAGAAAAAATTGATTTTTTCTTCGATTTTTGGAAACTTTTTTTAGACCTTTTTAGGATTTCCAGCTATTTTTGAAGATTCTTTTTCGATTTTCCGGTTTTTTATTGTCTGAAATTTGACGGGACGATGTTTTGGCTACTGAAGATTACTGTAGATTACTGTAGAACCCTAATTTCCTTCCGTATTTTTCTTGCAAACACAATCACGTCAAGCTTACAAAAAAAACTACAAACTACAAGGTTTCTACAGTAATCTTCTGTCAAGAACACCAAATTTCAGAAAAAAAATGAGGAAAATCGAAAAAAAATCTTTGAAAACAACGGAAAAACCTAAAAAGGTCTAAAAATTTTGCTAAAAATCGAAGAAAAAAAAAATCAATTTTTCCCTCGAAAATTTTGCGATTTTAGCATTAAAAATTCTAAAAAATGTCGTTTTGGACTAAAAAATGACTGTTCTAGACTTCAAAAATCACAACTTTGACGTCTGAAATGCCATTTTCGACCTGAAAATGCTATATTTTAATCCTAAAAATTCCTGTTTCGACCTCAAAAATCACTTTTTTGCCATAAGTTTTCTGTTTTTCTTCCTCATAAAAGTCGGAAATTGAAATTTTTGATAATTAAAAAATAACTGACAGCACTGAAGTCAAGAAAATAATTCCGGAAAATTAAAACATTTTTAGGTTACTGTAATTGTGGGACCTTCATACTTTGTACCAGAATAACTCTTTTCCAGATATGAGCAACTTTTCCGAGTGGTTCTCGATTCCATCCAAACCACTCAATTCTGGACGAGCTATAGCGATCGATACAGACAAGAAGTGGCAATTTGGTACCCTGAAAAATCGTGGAAATCCGGAGAAATCGATATGATGGAAGGAGCGATCGCGGCGGCTGTAGTACCAGCTGGTACAGTATCCCGACGGAGTGTTCATAAATTATGGGTCACATTGACGAATCAATCGACAGGACATGTGATTGGAACTGGAATTAAAGCGATGGTACAGGCACCAAAGGGGTTTAAGCTGGTTGGAGCGGATGTGGACTCACAGGAGCAATGGTTAGCAGCATTGTATGGAGATGCGAGTGCTGAGAAACGATTGCGTGAGTGTGGACTGAAAATTTGAGATTTTGAAATTTTGACATTTTAAAATCCCGAAATATTGAAAATCTGATATTCTAAGATTCTAAAATTCGTAATTTCTAAAATTTCAAAGTTCGAAAATTTCGAAATTCCGAAAATGTAAAAATTCGAAATTCAGAAACCCTTAAATTTTGCGAATTCTCAGATTCGTAGATTCTGAAAGTTCTAAAAATCTAAAATTGTGAAATTCTGAAATTACGAAATTCTGAAATTCTGAGATTCAGGAATTCTGAAAATCGTGAATTCTAAGATTCTGAAAAACTGAACTATTGAAATTTAAAAAATTCGAAAGACGAAACTTCTGAAACCCTTGACATTCTGAATTTTTCTATCGCCTATTTACATCTGCTGAAATCAAAAACGCAATCGAAAATCATTGACCCACTTGTCTGAAATTCTAGTTTTTCTCCACTAACTACAAAAACACCATTTTTCAGCTCTGGAACATCGTGTTCCCGGAAAAACGGCATTCTCGAATATGATGCTTGCCGGCTCGAAATCTGACAACACTGATCTCCACTCCGTCGTCGCTAATCAGCTAAAAATCAGTAGAAATCATGCGAAAGTGCTCAATTACGCAAGGCTATACGGTTCCGGAGAAACGCATGCTGGAAAACATTTGATGAGAGTTGGAGGCATGAAACAAACGGACGCAGAAGCCACAGCTTCACAATTATTCAAATTGACGAAAGGAGAAACGGCGAAATATATGAAAGTGGACTCGAAAATGAATTGTTTGGTGGATCGATACATTGAGGAAATGCAGAAAAATCCAGATGAATCCAAAATTCTGACTATCGATGGAGTTTACTATTTGCCTAGTTATTCGAGCCAATTTTCATATGAAACTGTTGGATTTGAGGATTGGTTGCTTTCAAAGTATTCGGATCTTCTTAATGATGGGTCCCACCACGATAATCTGATTTACTCGATTTACGAGAATCCGGCGGAGCCTAGAAAACTATTTGTTGGAGGATATGAGTCGTCGACGTTTAATTTCTTGGAGACATCCGCTGCTGCTCACGACCTAAGGACCCCAATTCTAGGCTGCCAGATTGCAGACTCGTTGGGAAAATTGCCGGAGGGAACGCCGGATTCAGCGTTTTTTGATCGGAAGTATAAGAGATCGGTTATGAATTGGGTTGGTCGATTTTATTATATTTTTTTCTCATTAAAATGTTCCCAATTCTTTTTTTCAAAATATTACTTTGAAAAAATTCGAAATCCCTAAAAATGCTCTAGGAAATAAATCTGAAACTAAAAAGTCAAAAAAAAATTCGATAATCTGAAACTCGGAGAATCTGAATTTCTGTAACTTCGAAAATATACAAATGTTATATTCTCTTTCCTCTACGCTCCAAGAGAATATGTTTTTCTGTATCATCACTTTGAAAGAGGGTTTTGATATTACAAGTTCATTATACATAGGTTTTAAGTTCAATTAATAAGGTCGTTAAATTTACGTAGAATGGTTTGAAAACTCCATTTTCACGCCCGGCGGTCGCGATCGTTGCGAGACCACAAGCCGCCGAAAGTCTATGCGCCTTTAACTCTCGCGCGCCTCTTTCTCCGTTCTTCAACGAAAAACATAATATTCTGAAAATTAAAAAACTTGATAAAAAATTGGAAAATTCTGAGATTCTCAAGTTCTAGGATTCTGATATTCTGGAACTTCTGAAATTTCGAATTTTTGAAAACCTGAATTCTGAACTTCGGAATTTCGGTATTTCTTAACTTTTGAATTTCTGAAATTTCGGTTTTCCGGGTTTTCAATATTTCGGAATTTCTGAGTTCCCAAATTTCTGAATTTATGAATTCTGAATTTTCAAATTCTGAAATTTCGAGATTCGAATATTCTCAGATTCTGCAAAAAGAAAACAAATAATAGTTTTGAAGTACCCCCCAAAAAGAAACAACTGTAATAAATTCCACAGATCGTCCAATCTTCCGCTGTCGACTTCCTTCATCTCCTCCTGATTTCGATGCAATGGCTGTGTGACACCTATCAAATCGATGCGCGATTTGTGATCTCAATCCACGACGAAGTTCGATACATGTGCGCTGAAAAGGATGCTCCGAGACTTGCTCTGGCTCTTCAGTTATCCAATTTATTGGTTAGAGCATACATTTCACACAGAGTCGGCATTTGTCAGTTGCCTAATGTAAGGATTGTGAATTATCGATTTTTTTTGGAGTCCTGGATTTTTTGAATCCTAGAGTCTCATATACATCCAACCAATTCAGAGGATAAGGAATCCAAAAGATCTAGTAGTCAAGAAATCCTAGAATTAATTACAGTACCGGTCAATAATTGTTGATTTTGACCATTTTCATGAGTCTGGAGCTCGGCTGTCAAGTTTCGATCACTTTGAAAATTTTGGAGGGATTACAAATTTTGGATTCACAGACTTTCCTGAAAATTACCACTTTTCAGCTATTCTCCGATTTCTGAAAGACCCCCACAAGGAGTAAAAAACACGAAATAATCAATGTTTTGTTTAATTTCTATTTTTTATGGTTTCTATGAATTTTGCACCACAAAATCGAGTATTAAGCTGCTTTGTAACCCAAAAATTCAAATTTCTCGCGTCGACTTGTCTACGAGGAACACAAAATCCAAAATCGATCAAACCCCGCGATTGGTCAAATTTCAATGATTTTTTGTCTTTTTAGCGGAAAGTTTCAAAAAGGGAGGCCTTTCAGAAATCGGCAAGTATCTGAAAAACTAGGAATTTTCAAAAATTCTACGAATGTAAAGTTTTCGGCTCCCGGACATTTCGCAACCGCGACATTTCGCAGCCAGACATTTCGCAACCGCGACATTTCGCAGCCAGACATTTCGCAGCCAGACATTTCGCAGCCGCACATTTCGCAGCCTCTGATAACGTCATAAAATCAGAATTCCAAGTTCTTAGGTCTTGAAAAAAATATATTTTAATGTCAGAAATTGAATTTCCGAAGAATTCAGCTGAAGCAATAGCAAGGAAGAATTCAATCAATTGAAAACTGTTAAATCTTCACTGTTATGATATTTTTTAGAATTTCTTTTT
>NC_013486.2:11907623-11935132 GCF_000004555.2 Caenorhabditis briggsae | reverse complement strand
ATGCGCGGCGTCTGAAAAACGGCTGCCACGTTTCGCCGTGAAGCCGGCTCTCAGCTGTCACGTTGTTAAAACGTCTAAAATTTAAACTTTTTTTAAATTCTAAAACAATGAATACTTCGAACTGCTGAAAAAAGCCGGCTGTCAAATCCTAAGATCACAATAATCTTGAGAATTCGAAAAAAAAGTATCGAAAATCCAAAAAATCCTGAAAATTTTAAAAGTCCTTTAATATTTAAAATAAGATCAGAAAGCTAGAAAAAAAACCAACCTTTACAATTTAGAAAAAAACTAGAAACCTGAAAATACGAAAAATAGAAACTTCAAAAACTCAAAATTTTGAAAATTTTCAAAATTCTTAAAATTTGTTTCGACAATCTTGAAATTTTAGGATTTAAACTAATTTTAGAATTTTTTGAGTGTTCAGGAATTTTAGATTTTTTAGGACTTTTAAAAAACTTTTTTAAATCTCGACGTTTTCGTTTTCCGGTGAAAAACGGCATTTCTCCATCCCTGTCTATATATAACCCAAATCTCTTTTTTTTTTCAGAAATCCAACCCCACTCCATCGGAACCATCCAAGCCAGCAGCTGCTGCCAAAGTCAAGAATGCGACGATTTGCGATGATGAGCCAGCCACATCGAAACTTCCTCCATCACCGCCATGTATTGTGATGCCGCCGGATGTGAAGCCAGCACCACCTCCACCAGCGCCAGTTGTGAAGCCAGCAGCCCCGCCAGTTCTGGTTGTTAGCCCAGCCCCAGTCACCACGGATCCTTTGACCCCCTACTCACCAGCAACACTGAATTCGACATTGTCGTTCACGGAGAAATGGATGGGAGAGGAGACGGCGAAGATCTGGCTCGAGAAGGTGGACTTCTTGAAGACGAAGCAAGAGTTTGAGCAGATCCAGAACGTGGTGGTGCCAGTGGATGCTTGCAAGAAGTGGAAAGCCAACAGGGCTCTCAACCAACCACCACAGGACGATTTTCCAGTTTTGGACGCGAATCTGGTCGTCTTCGAGAACACATACGTCAACATGTCAGCCATCGATGTCGCCCTTCCAAAATCCAAGATATTCATGTGCCAAATCCCTCTCAAAGGATCGGAGGAGGCATTCTGGAAGACGGCGTTCGACAGGCAGATATCGTACATGGAGATCATCACGGATCAAGAACCTATCGAGTTTTTCCCGATTGGAAATGGAGAACACGTGTACCATGGAACGATGTTTGTCAATAATCGACGGGTGGAAGCGGTCAGCGAAGACGTGACGCGTTTTGCGATCGAGGTGTTGCCGGAGGGATGTTCCAACTCAATCATCTGCACCATCACAATAGTCAAGAATTGGTCGCCAGACAGTGTCCATGCAAAACAAGCGGTGGTTATCAAGGAGATTATTGAGATGACAACGTTCTTGACAAAGGTAAGAGGGTTACTGTATGGGTTGCTTTAACCAAGTTTGAATTTCAGACAAAGGATGAGAACGCGCTGGTGATGCAAAGCATGGAGCCGGGCGAGCTGGATACTTCGTCGCTTTGGCTGTGGTCGTTCACAAGTTGGATAAGGCGACGGAGCCACCGATTCAGGAAATTGTCAAATCGCTTCGAGGACAGAGGCCAAGAGCAGTGGAGTCGTTGACACAGTATGTGTCTCTCTACACGACACTCTTTTATTACACTAAGGTGAATCTGAGATTTGAGAATTCTAAAATCCAGAAATGATTTTACAGAGAAAAGTTGGCCGAAGCGATGGAGATAAGAAGGCAGCGATGGAGTGTGATGAGCCGACGTGCAAGAAGACGGTTCAACTAACGACTACATTCACGAATGCACTGATCGCAGAAATCAACGCCGCCGCCGGAAGATCAACGTTGACAGTGACAATCAAGTAGAACTTTAGTGTTGCTTTTGTGTCTTTTGAGATTTTATTAGATGAAGAATACATAACTAATTTATGTGTGTTTGGAATACTTTAAAACCTATTAAGTTTGGACTCAATTATCTCGGCTCCTATAAAAGATATCAAAAATGTGTCAACTGATAAAATGTTTGTGATGCTATGATAAACAATTTATCAGTTTGCAACATTTTTGTATCTTTGATCATAGGTTTTACAATATGTGTGTTGAAAAAATTTAGAAAAAAGATCCGAAAATCTAAAGAAAAGATACCCGATCAAAAAATTTTAAAAATTCTGAATCTTCACAGACGTGACGATGACTCCCAGAAGAAAAAAAAATTTTCGATCAGAATTTTTTTTTGAGATTGGCTTTGTAATGAAAAATGTTGGTGTAAATCAAAAAAATTTTGAAGCGGTTTGGAACACTTGCTCTTGAGATGTGCTCACTGAATCATAATAGGTATGGTTCTGGAGTTTAGCTATAACTCGGCTCAAAATGATCCAAATTTTCTCAAAACTTGAGAGAATGTGTGTCTTTAATTGTTTTACAATATACATACAAAACTTTAGACTTTGGGAACAAAAAATTTTGCTTGCTTGTTTTAACCGTTTTTGGTACACAAGAATGAAAAATTATGAAAAGAATTCCGACTTCAAAAGTTTCACTTCCTGACATCTTTTCACATTTCTTTTTTCTTTTTCTTATCAAATCTTTCTTAATTTTTTCAAATCTTTGTTTGATCAATTTTGATTGAATTTGAAATTTTCGATTTTTCAGAATTTTTCAAATTTTCATTTCTTATGTGGGATTGTTGAAAATTCGGTTTTGATTTTCAAACTACAATAACCCTACACATTTCAAATTCAAAAATTCGGAAATTCAGAAACTCAGAAATTCAGAAATTCAGAAGTTCGGAAATTCAGAAATTCAGAAATTCAGAAATTCAGAAATTCAAAAATTCGGAAGTCTATATTTAAAAAATCGGAATTTCCATATGCTTTACAAAGTGTTCAAACTACGAGAATTCCTCAAATCGGTTTCCCTTGCCGATACGCTTATCCGTTCCCTATCTTCTTCTCTTTCTCCTTATCACCTTCTCCTCCAAACCATTACATCACACTTCTCTCATCCCCAACTTTTTTACCCATTCCATCCATCGGATCAATCATCACTCCTTTTCTCTCTCCTTATTCTTCTCTATTTCTTCTTTTCCGAAAAGAAACCTGCCGTGTAGCTGGGGAAGCCAAAAATTCGTTACCTTATTCAAAAAAACCATGGCGCCGACCAAGTTTTTCGTCCATAAAAAGCGGTGCATCTAATCGCTATAAAAGCATGGAATCAGGGTGGAGACGTCTGCCGTTTCATTCGATAATAACTGTGTGAAATGATGGAGGTGGACTCCAATACAAAGGTATGTCAAGTTTTTTGCTACAGTAACTGAAAACCTATTACCGTAATTTCCAGGCTGCATTTTTTTGTAAGAGCTAACATGAGTTTTTTGCTATAGCATGAGGTTTTGGCATGAGCTAACTATGGTCTGACTTTCCCCCATCTTGAAATTTCTAGTCTCCTTTTTTAAGAAAAGCTACAGTACCTGAAAACCTATAACCTAACTTTCCAGGCCTACCGTATCATCGGATACGTCACTGTTACCGTATCCACCTTGGCCATCATTGCCCTATGTGTGACGCTTCCAATCGTTCACAGCTACATCAAGGAGATGCAACACTCGATGAAAGTGGAGATGAATCAGTGCCAGGTACAGTTTCCTCATAAAAATCAGGACCTGCCAATGATTTCAAGGCTTAAAATAGTGCTGAAAGATAGTCTTATGCTGAAATAGACTTAAACCCGCCTAAATTAGGGCTGTAATATGCTCAAAAATAGCTATCAAATAGGCTTAAAATGAACTAGAAATAGGATTAAAGATTGGCTCAAAATTAGGCTTGAAAATTTGCCTGAAACAGGGCTAAAATTAGGCTGGAAATGACATAAAATGAGCTAAAAATGGGCTTAGAATAGGCTCAGCCGCCCCTTTCAGTCTTAGAAATCAAGATGATTGCTCATCCTTAAACTTTCCAGAACAATGCCAAGGTTCTCTGGACCGACGTCTACATGCTGCGTGCATCTTTCAGCCAACGTGGATTCAACCGTACCGCCCGTCAAGCCGGCTACGAGTATTCGAACGATGAAACCACACCATTCGCACCACCCAAGTTCGGCTATCCAGTCGTTGGAGAAACCAAGGAGGAGGCTAATGTGAGTTCTAAATTTGGCGGATAAACAGTACCGGCCATGGCCATTTTGTCCCATTTCAGAAGTCTAGAGCTAAGCTATGAAGTTTCCGATCAATTTGAAAATTTTTGAGGTTATGAAACAGACCTAGATTGAAAACTCTGCAATTGAAAAGTTTTTTGAAAATTGCTAGATTTTCGCTATTTGCTGATTTCTGAAGGGCACCTTTTTCCCGTTGTCAGTACAAAAACAGGCCAAAAAGTGGCGTCCTTGTACTGTGCATTGTCCCATCTAGATTTTTTTCATAATAATCAGAAAATTCATCTCAAACCGTGTAATTCTGTCTAAAAACCAACTTCCTAGCTCATCTAGAACTCGAGATACAGTCATTTGAAGTTTCCTAGGTTAGAGAGGCAGCGTGTCTCGTCGTCTGCGTCTCTGGCCTCCTAAGCTTGAAGCCGCTCTATCTCGATTCCTAGAAGCGCTAGAAATGTGATTTTCAGACAGAATTGTAGAAAATATTGTCTATTTTATAATTAAGAAGACTTTTTTTAAAAGCGAATTTTTCGAAAATTACAAAATTTGTTAAAATGGCCAAAAATCAACTGAAAAATAAGTGTTTTTATTTCTTATGGTGTAAAAATACAAAATTTCAGCCCTATGATGCTCCAGCTCCACCACCACCACCATCTCCACCAAAAACTGAAGCACCAACGACTACAACTACGACTACTACCACGACTACTACCACCACAACCACCACTACCACAGGTTCGGTGGAGCGCATTTGCAAAGTTATCAAATTCAAAAAAGAGAATTTCAGAAGCCCCAACAACCACCACCAGAAGAGCTACCACCACCTCAACAGCTGCTCCAGCCTACCCAGATGCTCACGAAGCTGAGTCAACTCAAGGATATGATGACGTGGCAGTTGTTACTAATGCTCCAGCTACTAAGCCACCAGCACCAACTACAGCGGGACACACAGATGCCCCATCCTACGAGCCAGAACGTCCTACATCCACTCTGGAGTACCTAAAGTCTACAGTACCACCAGAGAAGCCATATGGAGCTGAATCTGGATCGACGACTACTTCCGCACCATTCTCTGAAGTTCATGAGCATACAGACCAGACAGAATCCACGTCGACTTGTGACAACTGTTGCTTGCCAGGACCAGCGGGACCACCAGGAGCGCCAGGACGTCCAGGACCTTCCGGAAAGGCTGGAGCCAATGGGCTTCCAGGAAATCCAGGAAAACCAACAAAGCGCCCATGCAACCCAGTCACCAAGCCACCATGTGCACCATGCCCACAGGGACCTCTTGGACCAGCCGGACCAGCAGGACCACAAGGAAACCGTGGAAGACCAGGAGTGTTCGGAGAGAAGGGACCACAAGGGCCACAAGGACAGCCAGGACAGAAGGGAAGACGTGGAGAGAAAGGAAAGGATGGAGAGCCAGGAGCACCAGGAGCTCCAGGAGAAGACGTCAAGGAGGTGCCAGCCATTCCAGGACCACAAGGACCACCAGGGCCACGTGGAAGACAAGGACCACGTGGAGCGCCGGGAATCCCAGGAAAGGATGGACTCGGAGGAGATCAAGGAGCTCCAGGAGAGCCAGGAGTTGATGGGGAGCCAGGGCTGGATGGAGTTCCAGGAAATCCAGGAAGAGACGGTGTCAATGGACACGGAGGAGAGAAGGGAGTGTGTCCAAAGTATTGCTCAGCCGATGGTGGCGTCTTCTATGAAGATGGAACCAGACGATAGATCACTTCTTAATTTATTATATTTTTTCTATATAAATTATTTTTCAATTTTCAAAAAAGTCATTTGAAGTCACCAACTATTGAAAACGAGCATTAAAAGGGGGACAAAGGAGGTGTGCATTTCGGTTGTTCGCACCTAAAGCACCCAACTCAACGCGCAAACTGATTTATTTTTTCATTCCGAGCTCAAAAAGTTGAATAAAAAAGAAAAAACAGCAAAACCACCAGTGGATATCGAACTTGCGACCTGTTGAACGTTAGCCTAGACCGTACCCACCTACATGCACCACGCGTGTAAAATGCAATGAGCGTGTTTTTTTCCGTTATGAAGCAACACCGCTGCTGCAAGCCGATAAGGTGTTTTTTCATGTTTTCAAGTCAATTTTCTGAGAAAAGAGGGGAATTTGACATTTTTGATGTATAATAAATATTACAGTCAGCACAAAGGTGTGCTCAATGAAAATAATTTATTACCGCTCACCTGAGCATAGAAAATAAGAGAAACAAGAACATATAATATCAGAGCTTTTCCTCGCTGAGCAATGGTAGAGATATTCTGATCGGTGACTGTTTGTCGAGGAATTCTTTCACTTCAAAGCCCATTTTCGAGAACACTTCCGAGCACTTATCGTACAACATCAGCATACAGTAGGCGTCCATCGCCGCGTAGCGAAGCTGAAATTTTTTTTTTCTGGAAAATTTCGATATTTTTTAATAAGATACCTGAAGATTTCTGAGTGGTCTCCTATCCCAAACCGAGCATTGCTCAGTCTTATCCAATGGTTTGCCCAGGAATTTCTCACAGAGATACGAGAGTCCTTTATTCATTAATTGCTGTTTCACAGACTCCTCTTTCACTGGTTTCGGTTCTCCAAGATCTCCTACAGAATCATTCGATATCGATTCGTTCGGAACCGACTTCGTATCATCCTCCTTTCCAATTGCCATCACCGTCGGATCATCAATCAAAAATGGGAGATGATCTCGTTTAAATTCTTCAGCGTGATTCAATTTCGAAACTTCCTCAACTAGATCCATAATCAATTTCCCAACACACAGCACGTTATTCGGTCTATACAGAGTGGCACAGTTTCTGAAACCGGCGCGAAGTTGATGAAGATCCTCTCCGAATTGAAATCCAATTTTTACCACTTCCTTTGTATCGAACAGATAGGAAAGAAACAAATGATACGATTCTGGTGAAATCTGATGAGATTCCAGATCTAGGATATAGACAAGATCGTAGAATGCCATCTGAAGGATCGTCGCTTTGCTCGGGCTCACATAGGCACTCCATTCCGCATCAACACCGACGTAAACGACTTCTTCTCGTGATACTTTGTATTCCAATAGTTTGTGAAGATCTCGGATTTCTTTTTCCGTGGATACCATGAGGATTTGTTGGACTTGAGGAGAAAAGTTCAGGAATTCTTCAGTGGGTTGCAGAGGGTCATCTGTGATGACGTTCTGGTTGAATATCACTGTTGGATGCATCTGGTAAGGCTGCATTCGACGCCAGAATTTCGCTGCTTCATAATCTGAAAATAGTTGAATAACTGGTACGTTTGGATAGCTGATAACTTTGAATTCCGGGACGTTTTTTTTTTTCGAAATTATAGCTTCTCGGACTACCAAAAGTTTCCTTACAGGTTAACGATTCAGAAATTCGGAATTTTAACCCAAATTTTTTGAATTTGGCGCCAAAGTTAGGGCCACGTTGGGAGGAAAACAAGCCGTTTTATAATATAGTTTCAAACCAAAAAAATTCCAGTAGAAAAAGGACCGAAATTTTCGAAAATTCACATTTTTCACTGGAACTTGGTTTTAAAATTTGTCGTTTTGTTGTTCGAAATTATAGGCTTAGGCTAAAACGCCTTGTTTCCCTTTCACTGGGACATTTGGGTGCTCTTTTTTTTGGAGATTTCTCCTTTAAAAATTCCGAAGTTTTCAAGATTTACACAATTCTGTAAGGGAGATTCCGAACATCCCTGCTCGAATTTTTCATTCCACTTTTAGTTTTCGTCGAATCCTACCTCCATAATTTTTTTCCAGAACGTCGACTACGAACTTTTTGAGGTGTGGCCGTTGTGCGAGCACCGTCCAAAGCAGATCGTAGTAGTTCTCGTCCCTCCACGTTTTGTCAACGTATCGTTTTTGACCGAATTTCTTAAGAAATGCAATTAATGCATCTGCATACTCTTTTCTGCCTCACTCACCTTTATAGCAGCACACGCCCATCCGACATGAATTCCAGAGCTTCCTTGATATTCTCCATTCAAATCCTTCACCAACTGTTTGACAGTTTCAATGAAATCTCGATATTTAACACGATCTGGATGCTGTTTATCGATATTAATGGGCGCACTGTGCTGGAATGTCATTGGATCCTTTGAAGCTCGAACGGCTACTCGCAACACTTCTCGACAGCTTCTACGGAACTCGGCGGATCGATTCGCAGCGAACACTTCGACAGTTTGAGCGTTTAGAGGTCCAAGATAGAGAGCGTGAAGAATTGTGGCGGGATTTTTGAAGTGTTGAGTGAGCACTTGATCGTGCATAAAGTAGTTGAGCGCGTTGAAGCTTATAAGCCCATCTTCAGTGTTTTTGGCTATGATTTCTCCGAAAACTTCCATTTGATGAGGGCTATTCGATGGGCATAACACATACTTTGCAGTTTTCCACAGTTTCGACTGAAAAAGGTTTGAGTTTTTTTGAAGCGACTAATTCACTACTCACCTCTGCAGCCAGTGGGATTTTTAACATCTCTTCCAACAATTTGACTGAAAGCTCATCTGAAAGTGTTACTCTCGGGTTTATAGTGACATTCTTTCCGCGCTTTGCAGCTTGACTGTTTCTCCGCTTTTTTCGCGATCCTCCTTCTTCTCCATCCGACTTATTACCCTCTTGTCGACTTCTATCAGAAGGTCCTGGCTCGTCTTTCTTCGTATCCTTAATATCATTTGGCACAAATCTCTGTTGTGGTAATTGATAAGCGAGAATCATATTCAGTAACAACTCGGGGACCGAGACAAAAGAATGAGGGAAACCGTTGGCTCCGATGCGACTTTTCTGATGGGAGTGCATCCAAGTGTGACATTCTCCCAACATTCCAACGTATAGAGGACCGAGAACTTCCGTTTCGATTGGATCGAACATCTTCTTCGCAAACTGTTTGAAATCGAATCGGCCGGTGAATTTCGATGTAGCCCTCTCGTTGGCCATGTAGAACTGTAGCACATCTTTCTGAAAAGAAAATAATTCGCCTTTTTGTCACATTAATCTCAGTGAACCTCGTAGTTTTTGACTGTGTTGTGTAGAACATTTAGTGCGTTCGTGCTGCTCATAAAATCACAGGTCATTCTTTCGCATTCCCCGGAGTACACCCTCTTTGCTGATCTCCTGTAACAGAGCTTTTATTAAATTTTTTATTCACAAGAATTTCAGAATTTTTCACACGAATTTCGAAGAAAAACGGTGCAAAAAACCGAACGGAAGCGATGGAATTGAGTTGGAATTTACATTTTTGGTGCGGAGTGTCGTTTGCGCGCATTGTTTAGCGGCATGAAGCTCCGCCCACTTTCGGGAATTGCGCGCTGAAAATTGAGGTAATTTAGTCGGAATGTGGGTTATTATTTATTGTCGGATTAAAAAAAGTGACACCTCGGAGACGGCGCTCGTGTCGATTTACGAGGGGGCGGAGCGAAAACGGATACTGTAGATAAAAAATTTATTTATGTGAATTTAGTGGGATTTTCTGAACAAAATTTTGATTTCTTGATATAAATATGATCGCTAGCATCTCTAGAATCTATTTTTCAGCAAAAAACTAAGCTTAAACGCGAAAGTAGCTCGAACGAGGCGGAAATCTGAAATATTACGTTTTTGCCGCACTTTTTCGTAGATCAAAAAAATCAAAAGTTTTCAAATTCTCAGGTGTCCTTTTTTTAATTCGACAATATAAAAATAAGTGTGCATGACAATGGAAAAAAAAACGCTGGTTGTATTGAAAACAAAGATGTGTCTTCTCAATGGCAATTTTTTCAGCGAAAGAAAAAGAACTCGGATAGACTTCGAATATAGACTTCGAATTCCGGAATAAATTGTTTTTGAAAATTTTGGCTTTTTTGGAATATTCCAAATTTCGGAATTTCACATCAAAAACGCTGAAAATAGGTGAAATACTGGCAAACAGATTTCGAAAATAGACGAAAAATATTACAAATGAAATTCCGCTCGAGACCCGTATGGAAACTTTTCGCATGCGCCTTTGACGTACCGTAGTCCAACAAGCTCTAATTCCGAAAACCATCGGGATTCAGTAATTTTGAAAACCAGAATATTCCAAAAATATGAATTTTTGAAAATCGAAGAATTCCGAAAATTTTTTAATCAGAATCTCCGTAATTCTGTTTCGAAACACCCTAAACCTTGAAAAAAAAACTTTATTTCTAAATACAAAAATGTGTACAAATTTTATGAATTTGAGATCGATAAAAACCTAAATAGACAACATTCTTTCTAAAACCCCCAAAACGAAGTTCGGCACTTTTTACAAATTGGTCGACGTATCTGTGGAGGAATGAATAGAAGAAGGACAACCGAAAATAGTCCGTAAGGGAAAAATGATATAGATAAAGCCATTGTAGTCAAGACAAGCCATATGATTCGAGCGTGACGAGTAGTACGGTGGCGGGTGTATCTCGACGTCTGCAAGAGTTTTTATTCGATGATTCTAGTCCGGCGCCGAGGAACTATGTGACCGAAAATTTATTCAAAGGCGAACAGCCGGTACTACGGTTTTTACAAATAAATGCATGCGCCTTTGATACAGTACTTCGAAATTACCCCCATTTCCCGGAATTTTCCCTATTTCCCGCAAAATTTTGCTTGTTTTCTTTTAAATCCCTCACATTCTCATGTATAATCAGCTGATTTTCCTTAAAAAGTAGAAAAACTGCCTAAAATGGGTCAAAGTTAAACAATTCCGAAGTACTGTACCAAAGGCGCACGATTTTATTTGAAAAAAATAGCCGTAGCTGTTTTCGTTTTAGGACCGGCTATGTACCAATTTTCGGCCACAAGGTTCATCGGACAAGAATAATAGAACTTACACAACTTTTACAAAGTTCATAAGTTTCTGAACTTCTGCTTCCTGGAGCTGTACTGCTCAACTGAGGATCAATTTGAACTTTATGCTCGTTTAGTAGCGAATTGGTTTCCATTCCAGCCCCATGATCATCTATTTCCTCTTCTGGAAATATATGAACACTTCGAAAATACCGTATTTACTCTAGTATAAACCCACACAATATGTCAACTTTGAGCTCAATTATCTTGGCTCTTGTGAAGGATTTAAAAAAATCTGTAAACTAATAAAATAACGATGATATTATGATAACTAATTTATCAGTTGGAAACTTTTTTACATCTTTCACAGGAACCGAGATAATTGAGCTCAAAGGTGGCGGTTTGCTTCTATTAGAGGATGTACGGTAATAGAAAGTTCTGAGCTCACTTTCAAATATGGGAACAGTCATACTATCCTCAATTCTGACATAATCCGGTTGATAAGGTGTCTGACTGCTGACTTTTCGTATCATACTACCGTAATATGATGTATTCAACCATTGATATAGTTCTGCTTTTTTCTTCGGACTTGGTGCATCCTCTTCTATTATCTTTTCTAAACTGGGCTCCGAATCTGAGAATGTTGAAGATGGTGGCGAGTTTTCAAAGATGTCAAAAATGTTGATCCGGTTTGAGTTGGAATCGAAGGTTCTGAAATAATTCAATTTTTGGAAAAACAGACCCACAGATAGATTTTTCGCCCAAATAATTGTCACCTGCTTTTAACTTCCCCTTCTTTCTCCCTCCCACACACACACATGTCCATCAAAGCTAAAGTGATAAGAACTTGGAACTTTTGAATGATGGTGATGACAAAATGCACAAACTACGTCTTCATAATATTTTTGTGACTGTCTGATGTGACCAAAAATGTGCCGATTGTCTATTTGAAAGTTAAATTTCGAGCTATCAACTTTTTCGTGATAAGTGATAAGGAAATTTTTTGGGGAGAACGAAGATGGAGTTTTATCTTTGTCAGACCGAAAAAATGGATTAGAAAATGATGGTGGAACAGATTTTTGATCATTGATTTTATTGGAAAACTCGAATTCTAGTAAACTGAAAGGAAAAGTTTAGAGTTCGAAGATTCTGAAATACACCAAATCACCAAACTCTCAGAATTAGAAAAAAATCTAGAATTTTTTCTAGAATTTTTCAAATCCTTTAAAAATTAGGAATAACTAAGCCCACAGAATCATGAAATTTAGAAATCTCCAAGTCTCTGAATCTCAGTTTCAGAATCTCCGGACTGTCCACTTTGAACCTATATATCTCTTTCTTTTGAAAAATATCAAAAATTTGTCAACTAATAAAATGTGTATCATGATATCAGCAACATTTGATTAGTTTACCAAGTTTTGATATCTTTCACGGAAAATGAGATACATGGGTTAAAATCTGACGATTCAGGTGGCGTTCTATTAGAGTGTTTACGGTAATTACCAAGACTCAAGTTTGTACTAGCATAGAATTCGAATAAAGCATTGTACAGTACTGTGCTCAAATTTGGAGTACAAAAATTCAAATAATTCATCAGTAAAGTGATCAAGTTTCAAGTTATTTGATCAACTTTGAGCTGAGTTATCACTTGTCAAAGTTGCTCCTTCTCATGAAGATCACATTGCGCCTTTCATCTTTGGACAATCATAACAATACGCGGACTCGAAGAATCGCTTTGAAATTTTCAGTATCTTTGAATCAAACGTAAAATTATATTTCCACCCATTTTCGTGCTTCCAGAATACTTATGTCGGAAGATATACCCGTTTTTATCAGGCCCGGTAATAGTGTGCTATTCTCAAAAACAATACTAGCTAGAACATCAAATAATTTTTTGTTTCAACGATTTGGGACACAAATTAAGGTTAATTGGAAATAAATAATTTTAAAAAAAAGAAAAACGAACCCTTGATGAACGAGCATTTTCAAGTAGATCGTATAACAATAATAATATTAAAAATCAATGACGTGCTCCTCTTCTAGTTTCTCACACAGAAATGATAAGAGAGGCAGGAGAAGAGAGGGAAACGAATGAAAAGTGTGTTAGTATTATTCTATTATGTATATGTGTATTGGTACATTCCAATTTCTCCCCATTCACTGATAAGATAATGACCGTCAGCCGACTCCATCAGTAATCACAATTATCCAGGTTTTGAGGAGAAAACTTTGCTTGTTTTTCGATTGACGTCATTGATGGGTTTCTGAGGTTTTGAGTTTTGTTTTCACAATTAAAAAACTTACTGGTATCCTGAAAGTTATAGTCAATCTTTGAGACAGAATGACATAATTTTCAGAGAAAGCGGTTTTTGAATTGCCGGCAGCACTCTGATAGAAGCCCAGCCAAACCGTCAACTTTGAGCTCAACTATCTCATTTTCTGTAAAAGATATCAAAAAATAGTCAATTGATAAAATGTTTATCACAATATCTTCAAAATTTTATCAGTTAACAAAATTTTGATATCTTTTATAGAAACCGAGATAATAGATCTCTAAGTTGAAACTATTTATGAGGAACTCAGAAAAAAGTGATCAAAGTTAAAAAGGTACATTTTTGCAAAACTGTTTATAAAATTGCTTGTTGCAATACTATTTTTGCAACATTACGACCCCGAAAATCACAATTTTTATCAGTGGAGAAGTTGATGGAAACTCTAAAATAGTGTAATTTTTTGGGAAAATTGGAAGTTCCTTGTAAGCAACTTTTTAAAAGTTTTCCTTATATATAAAACTCATATATATAAACATGTCCGTTCCGTTGTCCGTCTGTCAACTTTTGAAAAACTTGAAAAATAAATATAGATTTGACCCTTTTAGAAAAAGTGAAGAGCGAAGCTAAAAAAAAATCAACATTTTATTAAAAAGAAGTAAAAACGAGATGTGAAAAGATGTCCGGAAGTTAAAGTTTTGAAGTCTGAAGTCGATATGTCCTAGTAGATTCTTCTCTGCTGCCAGAAAGCTCAGCGTACGCTATTTCTTGCTATTTCAATTGTTTCAAAATTTGATTTCGGTCATTTGGTAAAAGGGGGACGTTTAGTGATAAACACCTAGCCATGAACCCCAAACAATGGCGACCCGAGGCCTTTTAGTACTTTTTTTACTTCAATGACGTTGAATAGTTTTCTAAAAAATGAAATAGCAATGAGTAGCGCATCCGAAGCTTCCTGGCAGTTGACAGCATCCAGCATCCGTCAGCATCCGTCCGATCCCGATGATCGTCGTCGAGTAGAGAGTCCAGTAGTCTTCGTAGAAGGATCCCAGCTGCCCTGGAAGCTCGTTTCAAATCGGACTCCTCATCGACTCCTCGGTCCGACTTCTCGTTGATTTCTCTCAGCTTATATAGCCCCTGTACATCAGATCTGAAGATAAGATAAGAAAAGAGTTCACGAAAGTTGTCAGCACGCGGAATTTCTGATATCATAATATCACCAACATTTTCTCAGTTGACACATTTTCGATATCTCTCACAGGAATTGAGATAATTGAGCTTGAAATTGGCACAAACCTGGTCCCGGTGAATCAACAGATAGAGAAGAGTGATGTCAGGTTGCTGGTAGCCAAGAAGAATTTAATCAGTTTGAAGTTTAATTTTTTAAAGATCCTTTGGTTTGGGCCAAGTATAAGCAGAAATTACTCCGAAGATGAGAATGATAAAAATTATTGGGGAGTGCATTTTCTCGGCGAGAAAAAGAGAAAAATAATGGAAAAATTCAGAAAAATGAACTAGAAAAGAAATACCGCATATTCTCTAATAGCACCACCCAAACCGTCAACGTTGAGCTCAATTATCTCCATTCCTGTGATAGATAAAAAATCTGTCAAGTGATTAAAGGTTTATCATAATTTATCATAATATTATCACCAATTTTTTTAAACAATTATGCATAGGATTACTTTTTTTCGAAAATCTTTAGGGTTACTGTAGTTGGAAAATCGAAATCGAAAATTTCAAAAATTTTAACAAAAAAACGAAATATTCAAATTCAATGAAATTTGATAAGACAAAAATTGATCAAACAAAGATTTTATAAGAAAAAGAAAAATGAGTGAATCTCAGAATCTTACCAGCCATCTGCTTTCCGCGCCTCCGGTCCCTGCTTCTAACTTTGAGACACTGATCTTGATTTCGAATCAAAAACTACAGTAATCCGAGGTAAACGATGTTCTTTTTGATTTTTTTTAGTTACAAAAAAGATAAGAGAATTTGCCCACTTTTTTGTTTTCCTCCCATTTGGTGTGCTCTCTGTTTTTAGGTTACTGTAGTGATAGCTGTGAGACCTTTTAACTTTTTTTCAGCGACTGCGGTCATTTTAAGTATCTCTGCGTCCACAAACTTTACGGACTTCGATACTGTGTTGTCAACCCTTTGGTATTTTCTTAGCACATCTCTTTGTAATTTTTTAAATTTATTCAGTACAAAATTCGATAACAATCAAGGAGATCTCTGGAATCTTACTATAGCTATATTATCGATTTTTATTGGAATCGTTATTGTAATCGTATGGACTCCATCTGTTTTTAAGTAACCTATTTAAATTTCTTTATTTTCATCAAAATCAACTCAATATTCAATTTACTTTCTTCCCTTTATTATCAGAGCTAATAAAACGTTTTTTTTTCGAAACTGGCTGTTTTTAAAGTCGGTAAGAGCAGTACAAGTTTTACTAATCGCTGAAAATTCCCGAATTTCCTAAAATAATTAACGATTCTGGTGCTTAAATATTCGACAATTCGACAATACATGTTTATTTGTACAATTCTACAGAAAAATCAGCAGATAATGGGTAACAATGGATAACAATAAAATGGGACAAAAGTTAACATGCGATAAAACGGGTTTCAGATTGAAATTGCACAATTATTATTTACAAATTGTAAATTAGAATTTAACTAGTGCGAAACGGTATAACGGCGACCCGCTTCGCGATTTTCTTGATCCATGGCTCTGTCGTGTTCGGCGGTGGTGTGAGCTTTGAATCCAGTGGCTCCACAAACTCGGCAGACTTGACGGAAGAGCACCGGGCAGCTGAAAAACTTTTGAAAAATTATAAGACTTCTGTTTTTTGCTAATCGTTGTAATATCCTGTCGTCGTAAGAGTCATGCGCCTTTAGGGTAACGGGTTACTGTAGGAATTTTTTTGATTTTTTTCGTAAAAACATCGTGTTTTTAAACAGTTTTCTAACAAATTTTCTATCGATGAGGCAGAATACTTACGTCACTAGTCCCTTCCATTTGATAGAATGAGTCGACCACCGTCCCGGATCGTCTTTTTTCAGAAGAATACCGGATTTTCTCGACTTTGCGCATTCGGTACCGTAGCAGAAACTGCAGCACAACGAGCGAGTCGCTCCAGAATTCTGATACTCGATTCTTTGCCGATACTGAAGATATTGAAGCATTTGAGGCTCCTGTAGTTGCAGTTGAGTCGCCGGTGCTTGCTGATGACGTGGCAGTTGCTGTTGATGCTCCGAATGACGTCGAATTTGTTGCCGTTGTTGGGAAGTCGCCTGAAAACTGCTTGAAAATTTAAATTTTCTCATATAAAAAAAATAAAAATATAGCCTATTCTTTCGGCCTACTTTACAGTTTTTAATCTAATTTTTCTGACATTTCTAGTCTTTTTTCGCCGTTTTTAACCGGTTTTCGCTATCATGTTCCAGAAAAAACTAACCCGAGTGGCGTCGGCGGCAATTTCAGCATGACGGTCAGAGCTGAAACTATCGATTCGGCCAAGGCGAACGGCCCGTTCCTGAAAACTTGAATTATGAAAATCGTTTTAAGATTTCAAACTGAATTTTACCTCGCCAATAACACCGAGCTGGTTGGAAGCGCTGGAAGTGGTCGACGCCTGTCGGTACTCGTCGATGAAATTGCTGCCAGTGAGATATTCGATGGTCGTGGTGTTTCGGAATGGGGACCACTAAAATTCAATAATTTTCAAAAATATATTTAGCTTGAATGGGAACTAACCAAAAAGAGATCTTCTGTGAGAGACATTTTTGCCTGAAAAAAATTCATTAAAAAATAGAGAAAATCACTGGAATTCCATTCTAAAATATTTATTTACTAAGAAAAAAACTGAAATCAACGAAAACAAAATTAGAAAAATCCGTTGAAGAGTGAGAAGAAACAGCGAACGATTGAGCGAAAACGAGCATATATAGAGCGTGGGAAAGCTCCGCCCCTTTTCAGAGATGCGCGAGGGTGCGCGAGGATGAGAGACGCAGAGAAACGATTGCTGATTTGTTTCAGCCTAATTCCTAGAGAAATACCGTCGAAACCTTGTTTCTTTGGGATTCTTTTGATGGAACCTTTGAAATTGAAAATCTGAAATGTTTTTAATTAATAGTATGACGATTACAGACGTTTTCAGCGGAAATTGTTGGTGAAATTGGGTTTTTTTTACAAATCTGAAAATGTTTCACTTACCAAATTGGACAGCCTTTTGATTATGAATCAGTTCTGTAGTTCTTTTGCGATTCGAATCTCCAGTCCATCGACAATTTTTAGCTCCACAGCAGTCCGAAGCATTCTCTCTCAATGTCAACAGAAATACATTCTTTCATATTAGCTTTCGCAGTAGTTTTTCCGGGTTTGAAAACGAAAAATTCTTCGTATTTGTCGTTTCTGATTATTGCAATGTACCGTAAAATTTGTATTAGAAGGGCCCCTTCAATAGAAAAGCTCCTTTCAAAATTTGTTGTTTGAAATTATATGATTCCACACTTTTTCAGTGAAAATATTTATTCCGGAAACTTCCGAAATTTCACAGATATTTTTTTAAAACTAGCTCAATTTTGGTGAATTTGATAGATTTTCATGATTTTTGAACGAAAATTCGTCGAATTTTTCGAGGAAATTTACGGAAAAAATGGCCGGAAAAATAGAAGGGTCGGCTCTTCTAATACAGGTTTAGCGGTATTCAATTAGCATGCTGATTAGCAGTAAACGATTTCTTTAAAAATTGACAAATTTCAGTGTATTTTTTCTGACCAGTATTCACTTTTCCAATGGAGCTATTTTTTTAACTCTTTTAGCGTCGTCTCCTTGTTAACAAGAGTAATTATCATTCTGGTACGAAAAATCAGTGCTTCGGAAGCGAAACGCCGGTATTTAGCCGTTACCGATTAGTTGTCAAATATAGCTTTATTTACATTTCAAAGTGATATATGATAAGAAATAGAATTTCAACAACTTCATAGAGTAGGGATATTGCAGTCTCTGCCACTTTTTGAGTCTTTGGTAGGCTGTGCACGACGGAGAGAAGTACGTGGATTATGCCGCGTTCAAAGTTGATTTCCAGGTGTAATTTCCTGGAAAAACGCTGTCCAAAACTGCGATTGTTTTCCATATTTCCAGGCACACTAAACTACTGTATCACTCGTTTTGACTGTGCTCTTCCTGTTGATTCCTGTCGATTTACGGCGGGTCTCGAAGCGGAGGCCTCTGGAAAACAATGGCAGCTTTGGACAGCGTTTTTCCAGGAAATTACTCTTGGAAATCAACTTTGGACGCGCCATTACAACAGATGGCTGCGAAGAAGGCTGAAAAAATCGCTTTAATTTTAGGAGAAAACTCAAAATCTCTAACCAAAAACAGATTTTCTATAGTTCTTGATAATAAAAATGTTAGGAAGAGGATCGATTGCTGTGAAAACGGCAATTGTCATAGCAATGAAACTGCTTGCAAATCCAATATCAACAGCAATCATTGGGAAAATGAACAGGATTGCAATCGGGATGTAAATGAGGATTAGAGGAATTATTGTCTGAAAACATTAAAAAAATATTTAGATACATACCGTACACCTGTATATAGAAGAGCCATAACTGCTAACTTTGAACCGGAACATCTCGGTTCCTGTGAAAGATATTAAAAATTTGTTAACTTTTAAACTGTTTGTCATAATATTTCACACTTTTTATCCGCTGACACATTTTTGATATCTCTAATAGGAGCTGAGATAATCAAGCTCAAACTTGGCAGCATGGGTGCCCTTCTATTATGGGGTTATTCAGGGAGTCGGCAAAAAAGGAAAGAAACTCCGCGAAAACTCGGAGAGTGTTCCAATTTGGCTGAAACTTTGGGGAAAACTGGAGAAAACTATAGGAAACATTTTGCCAAAATTTGGTGTCAAAATATCGACTTTGAAAATTTGGCTGGAATTTCAGACAAATTTTCAACTAGAAAAAAAAAGATTAACACATCAAAAGAAAACCCGATTCCCATCAGACTATTTATTATGTTGTTCCGAAAGTCTTTTACATTTTTTGACATTTTTTCAACACAAATTTATTCAACGTATGAAATATTTTAGTGATTAATATATTCAGTATTATGGTTCATCACAACCTGCCAACGTTTTGCCAGATGATCGAAGCCTCTCGCGTAGAACACGGGTGGTTGTTGCGCGAAGGAGGCATCCATATACGATTTGGGGTCCGATCTTCTATCGAAGCGTTCACCCTGTTAACCATTCTAAAGACGAGCGGATTAAATAAAATTCTGATAGAGCGAGGTCTGGACTATATGATGGATAACCGAGTATTTGGATACCTAGACCCTGCATTTTTAGGCGAGTGGCCAAAGTCGTGTGCAGGTGCGCATCATCGTGAAGCAGAACAAATGTGTCCGCTTCTGGACGCAGAGCACGATACGTATTGAATACTTTTTGCAGTTGGCGACAGTATATGTCCGTGGTAACGATCGCACATTTGGGAGCAAGCTCTCTATAGATCAGACATGACAATACCACCAAATGCTCAACATCTCCCTTTATTTAAGAATTTCTCCTTTGTGATTGATTTCTGGAGTTTGGCAAACCTTGATCCACTGAAGCTTTCTGTTTTTTTCAACCTACAGACACCCTTTATTGTTTGCTGACACAAGATGATGGATCCCATCGAAGGTTCGCTTACGAGTGAGCAAAGACCAACTCAAGTCACAACTAGTTTTAATCGGTGAAGCACTGAAATAGTGTGGCACCAGTGGACCATATTTTTCTCTATGTCCCGAACTTCAAAGATGATGAAATGCTATCATAGTAGGTAGACCGCACTACAAGATACTCAAGTGACTTATCACCAATTACGGAGCATATAGATCGGTGAGCAGAGGCATCGGATCCTCCTTTGAGAAACTCAAAAAGAAGGCAACCTCAAATATCATGGGTTTTGTTGGCGAGGCTCTCGGCCGTGGACTGAGATTTTTTGAAAAAGACTGACAATTATTATTGAACATGAGTTAAAGATTCTTAAAACAAAAAAAGAAAACGAAAATCGATCGGCAAGAATGTATAAAATGCGTGCTCAAGAAATGTAAAAGACTTTCGGAACAACCTAATACATCATATAATCATCGGTAGAGGTATAGAAATGAAAACAAAAATAACATAGAATGGACCACCGGCCTCCATAGAAAATTAGAATTAAAAACAGAATATAAATTTTGTTTCCTCCCAACCACCGATCTCTGAATTCCTTAGCAACTGCACCGTATCGATAGATGAAGTGAACACCGAAAATTGCTAAAGAGATTCCAAAAAAACCAGAATAAATGGTAATTAGATTGAAGCTTTGCTCACGGTCAAAGTACGAATTCTTGAATGTTCGAAAAACGACAAATGCCACTTTATAAGAATGAACCATCTGGAAACATCAAAAATTATATTAAAAACAACTTCTTAGATACCGGTACAGTAACCACATCCAAAAGGAGTAGAGAGCTTCAAAACTTGAAATATATATCATAAGATACTTGTACATTCCGAGCTTCTTTGGAGAATGTGTGAGGATGAGGAAAATGAGAACGGAATTCAAAGAGACTGAGATAATGGCGGAAGAATACTGTACATTTTTGAGGGAGATATTCCAAAACTCAATGATTTGCATGGGGAAACAATGAGGATTTTTAAATTGCTTTAATTATTTGATTTCACACTAATTTCTTTTTGGGAGAAGGGGGCGGAGCCTGGCGGATAAGGTATTCTTGGAGTGTCTAGACTGTGCTTTCCGATAGAGTATAATCTCGAGGGATTCAGACAGAAAAGCATAAACTTTAAATGGAAGTGGACAGTTTCGAAAAAAAATAGAATCCCGAATGAGTTGGGATTCGTATGGGTACAAAAAAATGTTTTCAAATTACGGTAGTTTTCCTGAATTTCTGATTTCGCCTGATTTTCCTGACCTCAGGGTTTCTTGATTTTTAGATTTTCAGATTTTTCAGAAGTTCAGAGTTTCCTGATTCTACCTGAACTTCATGACTTTTAGAGTTTTTCAGATCTTTCAGATTACCAATTTCATGATTTTCAGAATCTCATACTTTTCTAGATCTTTTGGTTTTTCTGAATTTTCATACTTTCTGATTTTTCATTATTTTTTTGATGTTCCTGAACATCTGAATATCCGAGTTCTGGTTTTTTGAACTTTTTGATTTTCCTGATTTTTGGTTTCCATAATTTCTTGATTTTTTGATTTTCCCTATTTTTAGATTTTTCCCAATTTTCAGATTTTTTGTATTTCCTTTTTTTTCAGAATTATCAGATTTTCGACATGTGTCGTCAACATTCAAAAATGCTTCCTTGCTGATTCTTTTTATATTTCAAGAGAAGTAGTTTTTTTAAATTTCTGAATTAATGAGCTCCCGATTTTTCCCTGATATTCTGAATATCTACAACCAAGGACGTGTAGATTTGAAGTTTTATATGGTGCATCGTCCAGAAATTTGTCTCAAATTTAATGATTTTTATTTGACCCAAACGTCTTTGTTGTCTCATTTAAATGTAACTGTTTATCAAAGACTAGATCCCAAAAAACCTTTAGCTTTTTAACCCCAACAAAACAGATTCTTCAAATTTTAAAAATTGACTGTAAAACAGTTTCCAGAGAAGATACTTTTCTCTATTTTTTGTCTGACAAATTTCTTTAATAATTAAAAATAATTCAATAATTAAAGCTAAGAAAATCATTCCAGTATATTGGGTGGTAGCCCCTTTCCACTAACGGAGTGCAAACGCGCTCCAGCGACATGCGATAGAGAGGGGGAGACCCATCTTGCTAGTGCGGGAAACCATGTACTAGCACAACAACAATAAATTTTCCTTGTTTTTTTCCGCTGATCATTTCCGATCCATTGATCACAAGATTCCATAAAACGTTTTTTCAAAAATTATTTTTTAAAAATATGTTTTAAAGTACTTTCAATATTAAAAAAATACATTTTTTATATATTTAAAAAGAATCTCTTTATATATAAAAATACTTCAGTTTTTTTATATGTTTACAGAAATGGAAGAACCAACTACACAGCAGGCAATGAAGGCAAAGGAACTAGTGAGAAAGGAGCAGGAGGATCTAATGGAGGAACTGTCACAAATGGTTTTTGCAAATGGTGGTGGATCCTCTCAGAATACAGAAAATTCATTTGTACTTTTGGTGAGTTGATTGACTTTGAAATCTTCTGTTTAAATCAATATTTTAAACGGGGCCCTGGTGGACCTCCGCGAACCCTACTATAGTGAATGGCTTTTCGGACAAGGAACAGTTTTTCGAATAACATCATATTGTAGTACTCGTCGAGTTTTATCATATTTGATTATTTTTTCCAAAAATATTGGTTCTAAAAGAAAATATGGCTGAGCCCGGTTTCCGAGTATGGTTTAAAATTGTTTGTTCCAGGACGAAGAAAACCAACATACGAATGTCTCCTCCCTGATCAACTGTGAGCACAAATTCATTGAAGCCTACATAGCTGCACTCGGGGATGCCTACCAGAAATCTAGAAAAAGAGTCGTTGAACAACAGAAATTTATGTCCAATTTCTACTTATTGGTCACTTCTGAAGAGCCACTGATTGATAGTGATGGCGAGAGACTGGCAAAAACATCCTGCTATATATCAGCCATGTATAAAAACTTGGTCCAACTCAAAAACGACGTCACAACTATGTTTGAAGCGATTCGGCAGATCAAAAGTGAAGGAAACTCCAACGTCTTCCAACTGCACAACTCCTTTGGATTTCAGAGGATTTGGAGACAAGCAGCAGAAGTGATGTATATGTTTGTTGCTGTTGATCATATTGCTAACACTTTCCCGAATCTTGGAAAACAATTGGCACAGTATCAACTGTAAGACTTTTTGAAAAAATAATTATAATCTTTATCTTTATATATGTTAGGAAGCTTCGACAAAAAATTAACAATGAAGGAACTGTGGAAGAGAAAATGAAATATACGGAAAATGGAATTGCACAAGAGGAAGCACACAAAATGATAATGCAAGGAGGTTTCTTTAGGGTTCGTTTTAAAATTTTATTTTTGGAATTTCTTCCAGTTTTTAAGAATTGTCAGATATTTTGAAGTTTAAAAGAAATTTAGATTTAAAGGGGGACTACGACTAAAAATTTTTATTGCATTAAAATGTGTTAAAAGTTATCTATTTTCCGAATATTATTGCGAAAAAAATATAAAAAAATCCGAAATTCCCAAAAAACGCCGTTGAAAAGGAAGAAAATTCAAACAAAGGTGCCGCCGGGGGACGAGGATTTTCAGTGAAAAACCTATCCCACGGCAGCGGGCGCCTTTCCTATGTGGCAAATTTTCCGGATTTTTTTTCAATTTCATGTCCGGCAGGTAAAAAACGTAAAAAACCACTGTCGGCGACTTGAAAAAAAGGCTGTCAGGTGCCGTGGCCTAGGTTTCTCACTGAAAATCCTCGTCCCCCGGCGGCACCTTTTTTTGAATTTTCTTCCTTTTCAACGCCGTTTTTCGGGGATTTCGGATTTTCTTTGAATTTTTTCGCAATAATATTTGAAAAATAGATAATCTTTAACACATTTTAATGCAATAAAAATTTCTGGTCGGAGTCCCCCTTTAAATCTATTTTTGGTTGGAAATCTTAATTACTCTATAGAAAGTTTCCCAAAGCTGCAAATCTGGAATTTCTGAGCTCACTATCAGAGAGCAGTCAAAAATTGACTCCCGGATTCCCAAAATTTTCAATTCTCACAGTTGGAATTAGTGCTACCGTATATCCCTCTCTTGCCGAGACCCGCAACAAGTCTTGAGCGGATTTTTGAAAAAAAAAAGACACACAAATTTTAAAAATCCTATTAAAATAGGATACATTTTTGTGGGTCTCAATACGCTGAGGAGGGTACGGTCCAGCTGAACTATACTGTGCAAACTGAAAATTTTGGGGATCTGGGTGTGAGTTTGGACTGATTGATCTGGGACCAGAAATCTTAGGTCGGGAAACTTCATAATGCGGAAATATGATTTCGTTTGAAAACTGATTTTTCCAGGCCTACTACGAATCCAACAGTGGAGAAATCGACAAATGTCCAATATTCGCTAGAGAAATGGCTCTCGCTCTTCAAGAAATGCTAGAGAACTGGGAGAAATCCTTTAAAGATTCTGGAAAATCCGATGATCGACTATTCTGTAGAATCACCGCCATGACAGTCTTCTACTACCACCACTTTTACAATTTTGTCGATTTATCATTTATCAAAAAAGTGGTTCATGCAGCCAAGAAGGTTCCATTCTGTCGATGGATTGCTGAGGAAATTTTTGTTCCGCTGGAATTTCTTCGATTTGAAATTTCCAGCAAAAAAGTTTTCGATGGGAAATTAGTCACTCATTGCAAGAAGATGGTAGAAGACGCCAGGAATTATGGAAAAGGTCAAGAATTGGAATTGGTGAAGGAAATTAAAACGTATTGTCAGTATGCAGTCACTTGGACAGAAGAATTTAAATCAAAGAAAAGGGAGATGGATCGAGGACCGAAAAATCTTGCACAATGGGGATTAGATGTCTCTGAACTATTCTTGAAACTCATTCGAATTCTCAATCATCTCGTTCGCAATTTTTTCCTTCTCATTCGATCCATTAGAAGCGAAGAAGAATTTCATGTTCTCAAAATGGATAAGACCACTCAAATCACAATTTGCACAACAATCGAAACAATCAAAATTGTTGAAAATGTTGTTTTGAAACACTGGCGAATTGTAGACGAAGGTGCTTTTTTGGCGAGACAGCAGTGGAGGAAACACTTGCTTCGAATTATGGAAGATGCTAAGAAATCGTATGTTGGTTCGAAGAACAAGATCAAAGTGGAAGAGATTGCAAAGTTGAGCCTGTTCCATATTGCTGAATCACAACTGGTTGGAGAAAGTGAGTAGGATACCAATACCGTTAAACCTCCAATAGAAGGGTCCCATAACTTTTAGCTTTGAACCAATTTTTTTCGGCTCCTGTAAAAATATCAAAAATGTGTATTCTGATAAATTATTTACCATAATATTATCAATATTTTATCAGTTGACACATTTTTGATATGATTTTCATGAACCTAGATAAATTGGCTTAAAGTTGAGGGTCCGGATGGGCTTCTACTAGCGGAAATATGGTATTAGGTTGATAAGAAAGTTTCTTTCGTTTTGGCAGAGTTGTTTTTGAGGATCGATATTTGGCGCTCCAAGTGGTTTAGCGGTCGAAATTTTTTTTTGTTAGAGAGATGTGTTCAGTGGCTATTAGATCCTAGATTTTCAAAGTTTTATCTCTCTTCGTGTTGAAGAAATGGCGATTGTTTTAGTCCTTATCCGACTGCACATTGGCAACTTGATTATATTTTTATTTTTATTCGGTCTTCAAACAGCTGGTATTTGGAAAAAAATTGTGGATGTATATAAGGGACATGTTCCGTCATCGCCTACAATTTGTCTTTTGTTAGAGGAATTCCAAACAAGAGAGTTCAGTTTGAAAGGTGCCAACGGCCTAGTGAGTCGGATCTTCATCAATTGCTAAAAACCGGGGAGGTGCATCCATTTCAAACCATTTGTAAAATGTCACAGACATTGTCCTCTAGTCAACCAAGTATTGTGACCGGATCGAAGTTCTTTGGCAAAGTCAAAATCTGGGTTGATTAGTACACCGTGTTTTTCCTGACTACAATATGTTTCGTCATGTAGACATTTGTATGTTTCACCTATCATTTCTTCGCACGTTCAAATGGCTGGATGATTTCATTACTGTAGATAATAAGTGCGTAAGTTACTCTGTCAATGTGCGGAAGGGTCAGTTGATTGCCAAGAAATAGCTAGCTCTGGACGTCCAAGAACCTAAATTTTCCTTAAAAATAGGTATGCTATGAGTTTGATGGTCGGTCAAAGTAATGTACACTGGGAAGTTTTAGTTGAAGGTACCAATGTAACTGCCACCTTGTGTAGTTCATAATTAGAAAATATGAACTTGACAGTCTAGTCAAAAGAGGAGAAAAAACCAAAGTTTGCTTCCAGTGCGGCAATGCGAGATCGCTTGTGAATAGAGGGATCAGCCATAAATGCATGACCTTTGGCTGAATTGTTATTTTGCACTCATCGTATTCTCCGGACCTTGCCCTTCAGGAAAAGTAATATTTCGGAGCTCTTAAACGTCATCTTGATAAAGAATACTTTAAGTGAAAAGATGGCACAAAAAAGGAGAAGTCCCACTATTTCAATCGCAGCCCTCCTCGTTCTAGGCCGATGGAATCAAGAAATTACCGGAGCGTTGCCAGACAACTATTGATGCTAATGGACGTTACTTTCATTGATCTAGCTCCCTCCGCATTGAGAAAAATTTGATCAAAAGTTTTGCCAAAAAAGAAAGAAACTTTCTTATCAACCTAATAATTTAGGTCAAGTGTTTTGAAATTTTCATTTGATTGTTATTGAAAAATGTTTGGGATTCTAAAAAAATTAGTTTTGAAAACTTCTAAAAGTTGGATTTTTCAGTGAACCCATCCAAAAATCTCGCTTTCAACCTAGCCTACGAATTCGGTCGATTGGATCTTCATGTTTCTGGTTCTGACAAACAACAAGTTCAAGATTTGATGAGCCGTCTGGACACTTCAACTGTCCACGTGGTCTTCTGGAACGAGCTGCCTATACTGGTCTCATCGTAACAGATCGAACCGTTATGATTACCTATTTTGATACAATGTTCCAAAGAAGACCGGATGAAAATTGTATTAAAGTGAGTTCTGTTTAGATTGTGAGTAATTAATTGGAAACATTTTTATTTCAGGCTTTCACTTCTGCAATTGGGGGATGCCTGAAGGCTAGCGTAGCCACAGGTCATAATGATGTTATTCTTCGGCAATTCAGGACTATTGTGGAACAGACTCTCTTTGCGGAAATGGTCACCAAAGTCGACACTGATCTTCGTTTGCTTTCCAACCCGAATCTCAAAATTGGAAGATAGTAAGAATTTTTCAATTCCGTAAAGGGCCCCTAACTTTTAACATTAAAGGTGGTGTACNGTGAAATTTTTTATTGCATCAAAATGTGCAGAAATGCATGTAGATTGGCATAAAACTAAAGAAAATATTCAAAAAAAATTCCTTCATCGAGAAAAACGCATCGAAAAATACGCTGAAAGCCCTTAGGGACAAGGTTTTTTCTAGGCCGCCCGGTGAGTAAAATCGCGCGAATTCTAACTTT
>NC_013486.2:11862462-11903520 GCF_000004555.2 Caenorhabditis briggsae | reverse complement strand
GGAAGAAAAATTGACAAAAACCTAGAAAACTCTTGAAAAAACCGAAAAAAAAAAGTGAAAACGAGCGAAAAAACTTTAAAAGTTTGAATTCGCGCGCTTTTACTCACTGGGCGGCCTAGAAAAAACCTTGTCCCTAAGGGCTTTCAGCGTATTTTTCGATGCGTTTTTCTCGATGAAGGAATTTTTTTTTGAATATTTTCTTTAGTTTTATGCCAATCTACATGCATTTCTGCACATTTTGATGCAATACAAATTTCACCGTACACCACCTTTAAGATCATTTATCTCGGTTCCTTTCAAAGATATAAAAAAAAGTTGTCAACTGATAAATTGTTTATCATAATATCACAAACATTTTATCAGTTGAAAACTTTTTGATATCTTTCACATGAACCTAGATAAATTAGGTCAAACTTGACAGTATGGAGGACCTTCCATTACAGGTTTTACGGTATGTAAATTCTATGAATAAAAATTCCAGCGAGCGGAGTAGAATACCAGAACAAGAGCAGCTCTATGTGGAATACTTGCTCAGGAACATTAAACGATTGCAACTGGCGGATTATGTCATTTCGATCGCTGATGAAATGCCAGAACTTCTGCAGGCTATGTGGTATCAATTAGAAACTTTAGCTCCACACAATGCCAAGATGTACACACAAATGTTTCAATTAGCGGAGATGAAGTAGGATTAATAAATTTCTAGACTGGATTCTTCCAACCTTCCTTTTTTCAGATACGGAATGAAAATGCTTGATACTCAACTCCCTCAAGTTGGCATTGATGAAAGTGTGGTGTTGATGGATCTTCTTCGAAATTTCCCTCACTTTGTTGCCAATTACTGTCTTAGTATGCAGAATCAAATGTTCATTGAGAAGTCATCCGTTGCCAAACAACTTCGACTTATTCGTCTAGAGGATCTGGGAAAGGCCCTACGGCAACATGGAATTGGAATAGTACCAACTGCAGTGAACGCGGCTTATCAACTGATTCGTCACAAGATGCAAACCGTCTTCAGTTTTCTTGCAGAAGACACTGTCCGTCATCAAGTTCTCAAATATCTTCAGAAGATGGAGGAAAATGAAACCAAAAAATCGGCAATGTACAAAGTGGAATGGGCGGAGTCTGTTGTCCAGGCTCTCGGACAACAGAACAGAACAAAAGGAGTATTATCTACGACACCAACACCAAGTGAATTTGGGGAAATGACGGATGATGGATCTACGGATCAGATTCATGCGACACATTTTGACAAATTCCGTCAGATTATTACCCAAATCGGAAATGCCATCTCATTCATCAGATTGTTGTGCCAAGCTGCCGAGGAGAATGAAATCGATCATTTGGAATTGTTTCCATCCATCAAAAAACACATGGAAGATTTAGAATCTTCTTCGGGGATCCCTTCTGATAAAAGTGCCTATCGTCTAGGCTTAATCAAAAACATGTTCGAACGAATTTCAAATCAAGGAGATTTCGTTGGTCTTATGATTCTCGAGTTCAAATCGCTGCTTCTAAACAATAGTTTGAGTCAAGAACGAATCGAAGTTCTCGACTACTTCCATGGAGTTCTTCCAGCGTTGTTTTTGTCCCAAATGAATTATTCCACTGCTCATGAGAATCGAATTAAGAAGGTGTTCGCTTTGAATCAGCACAGAAATTTAGTGGTTTGTGATGATGGACTCGGAGCTGGATGTGCGTTTCTGTTGCATGTTATGGACGGATGGGATGCTTACGATAATTTGAATTGGTTCGAATCTTTCGTGAAGTGAGTTTTTTCTTGGATTACGGTAGTTTTCGTCCTGGGACCTGTAGTCAACGGCGTTGACAATAAAAAACTCGTTCAATTAAATAATTAAAAATCCTTTTTTTTCAGTGAGAAAGAAGACGAGCTAAAACTTCTCAAAAGATCCGGCACTCTATCTCGAGCTGACGAACTCCGATGTGAACGTCTTCGCCACGAACATGAAGTCTTCTGTAGAATGAATCACAACTTTTCCATTCAAAATGCCGTTTTCCAGAGAAAATAATAAGGTTTTCTGTCTTTTTGCTCGCTTTTTTTCCGGCATTGTCCTTTTTGGAAAATCGCAGGAAAGCAACAAAAATCGAGCGAAAAATTCCGTAAATTTAAATTATTTTTAGGCTACGGTAGTTTTCGTTTCGAGACCCGAAACTCCTATTTTTCGAGTCGGTATTAATGTAAATTCGTAGTTTTTAAGAGCAGAATGCATTTTAACAGATTCGTTTTTCGCTCTTTTGTTTATTGCCGCACGGTGCAGTTCAATTTAAAGCTTTTGCGTCGATACCAACGCTAATTTTACTGTGGTATTACGGTTATTTGCGCTTGAGCGCATTTTCACAAAAACCCGAGAAAACTCCCTGTTTTCGCCGATTTGAAACTTTGAGAATCAGTACAATCTAGTTATTATGTCTCCGCTCCTCCTTCAACACATTTTTACTCATGTTTTTGTTGTATTTCTATTGCCACACTCTAGCCTCATCATTATCATTTTCGAACATATTTATTTGTAAAAATTTGTAGCCCATTTCCCAGTTCTTTCGTCATTCCATTCACCCCTTTTATCCTGGTTTTGAGCCTCAAATTTGCTCTTTTAAATTTTAAAACTTTGTTGCTGAAATTTAAAAAAATCGACAAATATTTTTCATATTCTTGTTGCTTTTTCTATAGTACACATGGCCTATTTTGTACTTCTTATCGAACGTTTCACATCGTCGCTGAAGTCCTCGAAAAGAGATCTGTATCATCGAAATAACGAATTCAGAGCGATGACGGCGTACGTTGGACGAGCGTGGTCGATGCTTCGATTCTACACGGATTTCGCATACGCCGGTGTCGCCTATCTCGTCAATTCGAAAGCTCATCGGTTTGTTTTTGTTCTGCTGATGAAATTTTGATAGACTGTGTTATCAGCAATCAGTTGGTGTGTCTTGTAGTTTCAATTTTAGCACTTTTTAATGAAAAGGATTTTTTTAAACACCATTTTACCTTTGAAATCACAGAAATTGTTTATGACTTCTGTTTGTGTGTGTGTGTGTGTGTGTGTCATCAGACAAACATCGTCATTTCCGTGTTTCCGTGTAGTCTACACTGTTCCGAAAACACGAAGAGATAGCGTAAAAAGAAAAGGAGAGAACGATTATTGATCACTTTTCAGTACATTTCAAGGGGAAGAATAAGAAAATAGGGGCAGAAATTAGCTCTCATTTGAAGTCACACATGAGAGAATTTCGGGAAATTTAGCATTTTTCGAATTGCGAGCTGTATAATTTTTGAAAAAAATTTTTCGGCTCGCATTTTATATAGCTAAATTGCAAAAAAAAAACAATGTTCGCGACCGAAAAAATAACTCAAAAAAGTGTTTTTTTTCCAAAAATCGCTCATTTATTTATGCTTGAAGTTCTTTTACGAAAATAGTCAAAATTGAACATGTTTGACTGCATGTCTATCGTTCATTTCAGTGTGCATAAATTCCAGAGCAATGCCGAGCCTAACCCACGTGGAGCCCATCGAGAAGCTTTCTGACGCTGTCACCCGAATCCTCGGCCACAATCCAGGACCATTCACTCTCCAGGGAACCAACACGTATCTGCTAGGAACTGGTTCCGAGTGAGTTTCACTTTTAAAACTTGCATTCGGTCGGCGGTCGCCGGTTTCCAAAATAGAAGCCCTAATCACTTTTTGTAAAATTTTCTTCTTATCGTCACAAAGTTTCCAGTAAAATCCTAATCGACACTGGTGAGCCGAACATCTCCGGATACATCTCCGCGCTGAAATCCGTGCTCTCCTCCACGAATTCTCAAATCGCCTACATTGTAATCACCCATTGGCATGGAGATCACGTCGGAGGAATCGATAATATTCGAGAGGAGATTTTGAATCACAAGAAGATACCAATCTACAAAATGCAGAGGGATAAAGATGAAGGTGTGGAGAGATTCACATATGTCGAAGATGGTCATCAGGTGAAAGTGGATGGTGCCACATTGAAGTTCATCGCTACACCAGGTCACACTGCTGATCACTTTGCGTTGTGGTTGGAAGAGGAAAGAGCACTTTTCAGTGGAGACTGTATTCTGGGAGAAGGAACGACTGTGTTTGAAGACCTCCACGACTACATGACGTCACTTCAGAAGATTCGGGGGCTGGATGCGACGAGAATCTATCCAGGACACGGGCCAGTTATCAATAAAGTCGGGGAGAAGGTTGATGAGTATATTGAGCACCGAATGATTCGAGAGAGACAAATTGTGGCAGTTCTCAAGGATCATGAAGAGATTACGAGTATGGATGTGACGAATCAAGTGTACAGCGATTCTCCGTGGGCGGTGAGATTGGCGGCGTTGAACAATGTGAAGTTGGTTTTGAAGAAGTTGATTAAGGATGGGGTGGTTGAGAATCCATACTTTGAGACTTTCAAATGGATTGGAGAGAAGAAGATTGAAAAGAAAGGAGCTAATTTGTAAATTGTTTTTTAAAATTTATAATAGATATCATTCATTCAAAATCAGGTTTTAATAAAGACACATTTTATGAACCCCAATAGGAATCTTATCACCACTTTGTCAATGACCGTTTCAACTGTCGATCCATTTCATAAATATCCGATTCGCTAGTAGAAATATGTGGAATTGAAGATACCAACGGCTCGAATGCGTTGAAACACAACACGAAATTTCCGTCGCCGGGTATTGCTGACTTGCTACCGTACTTGTCGTAAAAATCGTCGAGCATCATGCACTCTTGAAGGAAGGCTCTTCCCAAGACGGCACCATCGGCGAAATCCAGTTCGCTCATCTTTTTGGCATCTGAAGAATGGTTTTTTAAAAAATATTTCTTTGACTGTAATTTTTCGAAAAATACCTCTTACAAACTTTTTCGCGAACTCCTTAATTCCCTTTTCATTTGTACTTCCTGGTTTAGCAGTGATGAACAGTGGTCCTTTGAGATTCAAATCTGTTGGCCATTTCAAAAATCGACACAAACCGTGAACGATAAAAGTGGCTGTTGGCTGGGATAGCGAAATCACATATCCTTTTTCTTCGGTTATCTGAGCAGCCAATTCATCACTGACGATCATCAAACTGTCGGCATCGATGATGTCTCCATCGCTGCATTCTTTTTGTTCGGCAGGATGTTGAGCACCGTCTTCGGCGAGGTACTGGAAATTAGAATATTTCAAAGCTAGTTAGAAGAAGTGAAGGGATGCTAAAATTCCGATTGTTTTCGGAATATTTTCGAAGTTGTCTTATGGAATTGAAGCTTTTTTGACTACAGTATATCAAAGGCGCAGGTGGGAAGCTTCCTTTCTGGTCTCGAGCGGAATTACTCTTATTTAAATTTTTTTTGCGTTTCTGAATTCAATTTTTCATTTTCTATCCAATTTTTGTGACCGGATAGCGGGATTTACTTCAGAATATTCCGATATTTGCAAAATCGGGCAACTCTGAAATTTGCAAAATCGGAATGTTCCGGAGATTCCATAGGTTCAAAATTTGCATTTGGAATATTCCGGAATTCCGATATTTTCAAATTTAGAAAATTAAGAATTTTAAAAAATCGGAATATTCCGGAATTTTGAAAAATTGGAATATGTCGGAATTCCGAAAATTTCAAGATTTCAAAATCGAAATATTCTTTAAAATCTGAAAATCGGAAAATTAAGAATTTTTCAAAATTGGAATATTCCGGCATGTTGAAAATCAGAATACTCCGAAATTCCGAGGTTTTAAAATCAGATCTTACAATTTTCTGAAAAATTCCGAAAATTCAAAATTCTCAAAAATTTCGAAAATTTCAAAATCAGAATATCAAGGAGATTCCAAAAATTTCAAATTCTGGAAATTTTAAAAATTTGAATATTCGAAAATCCCGATTTCCGAAATCCCAATGTTTTGAAAAATCGGATTCTTCCGGAAATTTCGAAAAATTCATACTTGTAATCCGGGCCTTTGCCGGGCCTTCGCGGGCTCTGTCATAATTTCTTCAGAATCAATATTTTCTAACCAACTTAATCAGATATGATAGAGCTCCACGAGTGCTTCAAAAAGGTATTATTTGGAATACTGTATCTTATCTATGAACAAAGTTACAGATCATAAAATGGCTTTTCTCGCAGGGCCCGGCAGGCCCGGGCCGGGCCTGCTTTTTTTCGCTCCTTTTGCTCTGTAACTCTGTTCATAGACAAGATACAGTATTCCAAATAATACCGTTTTGTAGTACTCGTAGAGCTCTATCACGTCTGATTGAGTTTGTTCGAAAACATTGATTCTGAAAGAAGTTATGGCAGAGCCCGCGAAGGCCCGGCAAAGGCCCGGATTACAAGTATGGAAAAATTAAAATTTGAAATATTCCGGAGTTCCGGAATTTCGAAATTTCGACATTCCGAAAAATTCCGAAAAGACCATTCCGAATATCCTGAAACTTACCCTCGGCACAAATCCAATCGGATTCCATCGAGCATCGACGGCACTGTTGTGCAGGGCTTCCTGGATTCGATGCTTCTCATCGACTCTGAAAAACAGGGGAAATCCAGAACTCCAAGCTCAGTAACCGTCTATCACCTCTCCATAATCCTCTGAATCACTGGATCATTCTTATCCTGCAATCCATCGACTCCATTCCTCCTCGTCATTTCTTGCACAACGCCTCCATCGAAATCCAAACTAACAACGAATTTCTTGCGTTCCTTCTCGCGAAGAGCTCTCAATTCTTCTCGCCTCAATTTCAATGCCTCTCGATCGGCAGCACTTAAAAATGGGCTGTTCTCAATGGTACTGTAATCACTTTGCAAATCGTTCACTTTCGTTCGACGCTCTCTGAAAAACTTTTTTAGAGATTCTCTGAAATTGTCTTACGTATCCGCATCTGCCTCTAACAACTTATTCCGAAACTCTGTCGCATTCTGATACGACGTTGATATCTGTTTCAGTGATCCGATATCTCCTCCGTTTGCTGTTAACTTGGCTAGCAGTTCCTTGCTTTTATTGCTTCCTCGATTTAGGGTTTCTCGTTCTTCTCGAGTGCATACTAGAGTTCCACAAGTGAAACAAGGGCCACTGCCTTCTTGTTCACAAACGATTCGACCACATCCCAGACAGTTTAGGACCAATTTGTGGGTACGAGCTTGGCACAGACATTCGTGGCGACCTGGAAAAATAACTTCGGTGAAAAAAGACGAAAAGAAGGGTCTGAAATGGTCAGAGACGGTCGAAATTGGATCTTTCGTGATCCTAAACTATGGAATGGCTTAGACCAAATTCAGACCTTTTTAGACCAATTTTAGGCCGAATTTAAGCTTTTTAAAATAGATTTTAGGAGAAATCTATGCAATTTCAGACCGATTTTAGACGAAATTGAGCTATTTTATTCAGATTTTAGACCAACTTAAGCCATATTAGATCGATTTTGAGCCATTTCAGACTACATTTAAGCCAAAACAGATTATAGGACAAATTTGAAAAAAATTCACCTTTTCTCAACGTATCCGCCAAGCTAATCTCGTTTTTCGCTGACATCGCATTTTGTCGCCCAGCGACGCCTCCTTTCGAAGATTGTTGCTTTTTTCCCATTTTATGCTGAAAACATACTTGGAAATTTAAGAAAAACTTATATTTAATAGAAACCAAAAGTATAAATAGCGAGAATCAAAGCTTTTCGACGGAGGAATCAAGAGAAAAAAGTGGAAATCACTGTATTTGTACACTAACAAAGAGAATAACAGACAAAATCACTAAAAGAAAGAAACGAATTTTCAGATTTTATTAGCTGCCCGAAGTTTCTTGGCCTCCTCGAACGCCATCTGCTCGCGAAGGAACGCCTCGTACTCTTCTTTTCGTTTATTCGCCAACAATTGCTCTTTGAATTCAGCCATCGCTTTGTCGCCCTGACTACTGTCCGGGATTCTGTAGCCTCTCATCTGAACAAATCGATAATCAAATCGATTGAATAGTTTAAATTTTTTATTACGAATTCTTTGAAAATCGTTGGCTGATTGAAAAGCCAAAACGCGCCGACTGGGAAAGTGATGAGCATCAGAAATCGACCGGTTTCCAACTTCCATCCGCCCATTTTCTGTGGAAATATTTCGCAATTTTCAAAATTTTCTAATTTTGTTGAAGATATTTTCAAAGGATCGAGAAACTGTACAAACTATCGTAGTTTTGATCTATTACCCATTTTTATTTTGAGATAATAAATCTTAATTACAAGAGACCTCCTTTCAAGAGGACCTGTTTAAATGCGGTACACATATCAAGAGAAACAGAAACAAAGTAACTGGAAACAAAAATCATGAAAATTAATAGAAATAATTGCTAGGTTGGGTGCTGAGATCAGTCTCGGCGATCTGTGATTTGATTGCAGAAATAGTTGGCTTGCCATCGAAGGCTTCTGGATGGTTCATGATCTTGTATGGACCATATTCTGTACGCACTGAAATATTATACACATTAGGGGTGAATTTTGAATGAAGAACTCACTACACGGTTTCCAGCTCCAGATAGTTGATGGAACGGCATTGTGACCGTGCTGCATCATCTCCGTCATCTTTTGCTTATCTTTATTCGTCAAAATAACACTGTCCCAGAACGAAGAGTGTATTTCTCTTTTCTTCCATTGGTCCTCAAGTATAGATCCCTCTTTTTGGTGTAGTGGAGAGTGCACATATGGAACTTGCTGTGATTTGGACCATCCCATTTGCCAGTCTTCTAAAAATATGATATTTCAATTGACCTGTTTTTAAAGGTATAACTTACGCTTGATGATTCTCGTAAGTCTCAGTGACTGAGTTTTGAATTGGCGGTCTCCTTCTTTGAAAAGCACAATAACTTCTCCTCTTTGTTTGAGTTCAATCAAATTGGATTGGAATTCATCGAGCTCTTTGAGAGAATAGGTTTGAGCACAACAGACCTGGTGAGGAGTGATGTCTTTTGCCCTGAATCCCCAACCGATTTGAATTGTTTTCTTTGTCTGAATATTACAATTCGTTCGAGAAGAGTTACTAACTGATAACTAACCAATTTCAAAGCGAGGGCGAATTTTTGAGCAGCCTTCATTCTAGCCTCATATGGTAATTGTGATACATTATCTCCATAAAGTACAGCTGCATCCACAATACGAATCATATGAGGATCACTACTGATTCGGATTTTCGATCCGTCAGTCTTGACCTCTTCCGCACAGTCCACCAACAAGATGGTATTCTCCGGAATACGAGCATAATCTCTATCGATTTGTTCAAAGTGACCATGCCGATAAATGAACACTGCGTCTCCTGTACCAATGAGCAATTGAGGATCGGAAGCTGCACCCAGAGCCACGAAACGATATTCCTCATAGGGAATGTTTAATGGAATTTTCGATTGAAGCATTGATATGGAAAACTCGGGGAACTTGTTGCCCATTCTGCCTCTCCGCAAATCTTCGAAGTATACTTTCCGAGTACTACATTTGGATTCAGACGCTCTTGATTTCCATTACGACTTCCACGATCACCGCCACGTGGTCTCTGTTTGTTCGGGACCTGCCAGTACTTGAGACACTCATCACGAAGATTTCCCTGATCCTTGTCGAATTGTCCCTGATTCTTTGCAAAACTTTTGTACTTTTGAAGGTAGACAGTTTGACGATGGGCCAACACTTCGTTGTGCTCAATGATTTCTTTCATGAATTGCTCATCTGATTTGATGACGTCCAGAGGCATCAGTTCCATAACGTCGTCTTTTGAATTCTTGTTTTTGAGCTCGTCTAGTTTGCGGTTGACTCTGAAAAAAAAAGAGGTAAATTACTCTTTAAAGGTGGGGGACCATAAGAAGAATAATGTTCTCGAAATTCCGTTCAAAGATGCCCCTCGAGGAGTTGAACTTGTGAGGGCGTTGATTGAGGGTGCGGCGCCGCTACCGACTGAGCCACGCGGGCAAAGAGAAAGCGCACGCCCGATTGCATACATAAGGCGAGGACGACAGCTGTACGCAGAGTGACATTAAGCATTGTACACCGTTACGGTAGAATGCATACTTTGGCCCCAAAAATCCCCCGTAAAATCTCCTGTCCCCCCCACCTTTAACTACATTTTTTGATTATATGCTACATGTTTCAAAGTTGTTACAACTCGTCATCCACTAGGACCTAAAATTCAGGCAGGAACTAATGAGTTTTTTAAGGAAAAATTTTCTTCAAAATCCAGATTCGCTTTCTCTTGATTTCCCCATATTTTGAGCGCACACATATTCTGGTTATGTGAAATAGTACAACGTTTCTCTTGAGATCTTCCCAACGTCTATTGGAATCCTTGGCTTTCTTACAATTTGGAATTCCAAAAGATCCATCAACTCCCAGAAAGTTGTGCTAAATTGATGATGCGAAATTCAGCACTTCTTTTTGAAGCATCGAATTTGTTGCTTCACTGCTTTTCATCAATGATGAAGTGCTAACTTTTGTATCACCAATTTATGTGCGCTAATTTTGGAAGTTGGTAGATCTTTCGCAATTCAAAATTGAAAAAAAGCCGAACATTCCAATGGAGGTTGGGAAGGTCGTCCGTTCAGAACATGGATTTCGAAATCACGAGAAAAGAAAGCAGTTCCTACCTCAATTTCTGGTCCTAGTGGATGAAGGTTTAAAAATAGAATTACCTCTTCAAATACTCCTTCACGACTCGTGCACACTCTATTCTCAATCCTTTGCAAACGACGAATCTCTCTGAATTAGCTGGACGACTTGTGTGTGGTTTATGAAGAGAAATGCTGTCATAACAGACTCTCATCAAATAGATTAATCCAACACTGAATGGAGTGAAAATATCGAACAAATTGCACAAGAAGTTTCCGCCTTCTCTAACGATGCAAAGCGACACCAGAAGCTGACAGAGGTAGAGTCTCTTCGAAAGAATTTCTTGAATATTTTCTTGTCCTTGAACACTGAACGCCCCATCAGCCATCATCAGATGAACACCTTGCCCATCTGTGCCTTCACTAATTAACTTTTCGAGAGAATCGATATTTTCTGGATCCATAACATCTCCATTCTTCTTTGTTCCGTAGAAAGTTTCAAAGAAGTAGGCAGACGATGCTGTGAACTTTTGAAGCTTGAAATCATCTTTTCCAGCCAATGTAAATCCAAACCCTTTCGCATTATAAAACGCTTTTCTCCATAACATGTACTCTGAGAATCCTCCTGGTCCGGCACAAACATCAGCGAAATAGAAGAGATCTTCGTGCCTATCCACGTTCTCAGCTGTCGTTCCCTCTTGAAGCGGATTTTTCAGCAAAAAACTGTTGTTTCCTGTATTCTCTCTGGACAGTATCCAATCGTAGATCTTGTCCATATTGGCTGTTTTCATAGCAGAGCGGTTTAGGAAGAAAGCGGAACCAATGGTTTCATATGGGTTCGCACGGGTTCTGGCTTCTCTGATATCTTTTTCTGACATCGAATCGAACACATTCTTAGCTTCAAGCATATCTTTTAGCTTTTTCTCACTACAGAATTTAGTTTCGTCATCAATGACTTTCTTTTCTTTCCGTACAACCATCCACTGATCGTCTTTTATCAGTTTATCACAAATCTCTCTTCTAATTCCTTCATCGATATTAGTCATCCAAATAACTGTCTCCTCAACTGTCTTATTCTCTGTTGAATCATCCCATTGCTCATGACCAAGTCCAGCTTTTCCTTCGCGAAATGAAATAGCAATGGGCTCTTGGATTCCTTGTTTGTTCTTTCCAAGACCTTCTCCTGCTTTATAACCCATTCTTTCCATCTTTTTCTCTGCTTTCGTCTTTTGTTCAGTTGGTGACGGATCGTCCACGAAGTCATCTTCGTCATCGTCAAGATTTACGCGTTTTCTGAAAAAAAACCAGAATTTTCACAAAAATCAGAAGAGAAACTTACTTGAAAACCTGTACGCTCTTTTTGAGACAAAGGGGATAGAGACAGAATCGCTTAGACGATCAACAAAGACGTACATCAGGACAATTCAGGAAGAGAGCGTGCCGGCTTTATTTCAAGTAATTTTCTCTTCAGATTTTTTGCGGAAATTCGAATTTTTCAGTAAAAACGCGCACATCCTGTCGGAGAGGTGAGGAAGAATGTCGTCCATCCTCTGAAATATATCGTAACATCCAAAAAATTCCAATTTTTCAAAAAGATATACACAAAGGCTCAATGAACCGTGCAAGCCATGATATTATTGATTTATTACGCATTTTTATTAGAGGCAACAAAGTTTAATTGAATATAGGAAGGTCACTTTAAATGCGGTAATAGTGTGTTACACACATAAAAAGAAAGAAAAAAAATTAAATTAAATTTCGGTAACAGAAAAAAATGAACATAAAAATTAATAGACGTATTTATATTACAGAGCTGTAAGAGGTGTATATTTGCTACGCAGAGTGCTGAGATCAGTCTCGGCGATCTGTGATTTGATTGCAGAAATAGTTGGCTTGCCATCGAAGGCTTCTGGATGGTTCATGATCTTGTATGGACCATATTCTGTACGCACTGAAATATTATACACATTAGGGGTGAATTTTGAATGAAGAACTCACTACACGGTTTCCAGCTCCAGATAGTTGATGGAACGGCATTGTGACCGTGCTGCATCATCTCCGTCATCTTTTGCTTATCTTTATTCGTCAAAATAACACTGTCCCAGAACGAAGAGTGTATTTCTCTTTTCTTCCATTGGTCCTCAAGTATAGATCCCTCTTTTTGGTGTAGTGGAGAGTGCACATATGGAACTTGCTGTGATTTGGACCATCCCATTTGCCAGTCTTCTAAAAATATGATATTTCAATTGACCTGTTTTTAAAGGTATAACTTACGCTTGATGATTCTCGTAAGTCTCAGTGACTGAGTTTTGAATTGGCGGTCTCCTTCTTTGAAAAGCACAATAACTTCTCCTCTTTGTTTGAGTTCAATCAAATTGGATTGGAATTCATCGAGCTCTTTGAGAGAATAGGTTTGAGCACAACAGACCTGGTGAGGAGTGATGTCTTTTGCCCTGAATCCCCAACCGATTTGAATTGTTTTCTTTGTCTGAATATTACAATTCGTTCGAGAAGAGTTACTAACTGATAACTAACCAATTTCAAAGCGAGGGCGAATTTTTGAGCAGCCTTCATTCTAGCCTCATATGGTAATTGTGATACATTATCTCCATAAAGTACAGCTGCATCCGCAATACGAATCATATGAGGATCACTACTGATTCGGATTTTCGATCCGTCAGTCTTGACCTCTTCCGCACAGTCCACCAACAAGATGGTATTCTCCGGAATACGAGCATAATCTCTATCGATTTGTTCAAAGTGACCATGCCGATAAATGAACACTGCGTCTCCTGTACCAATGAGCAATTGAGGATCGGAAGCTGCACCCAGGCCACGAAACGATATTCCTCATAGGGAATGTTTGATGGAATTTTCGATTGAAGCATTGATATGGAAAACTCGGGGAACTTGTTGCCCAATTCTGCCTCTCCGCAAATCTTCGAAGTATACTTTCCGAGTACTACATTTGGATTCAGACGCTCTTGATTTCCATTACGACTTCCACGATCACCGCCACGTGGTCTCTGTTTGTTCGGGACCTGCCAGTACTTGAGACACTCATCACGAAGATTTCCCTGATCCTTGTCGAATTGTCCCTGATTCTTTGCAAAACTTTTGTACTTTTGAAGGTAGACAGTTTGACGATGGGCCAACACTTCGTTGTGCTCAATGATTTCTTTCATGAATTGCTCATCTGATTTGATGACGTCCAGAGGCATCAGTTCCATAACGTCGTCTTTTGAATTCTTGTTTTTGAGCTCGTCTAGTTTGCGGTTGACTCTGAAATTGTTTGTATTAATTCCTGATAAGTGAAGAAGATTTTTAAAAAATTACCTCTTCAAATAATCCTTCACAACGCCTGCAAACTCCTTTCTTAATCCTTTGCAAGTGATGTATCTCTCTGAATTTGCTGGACGACTTGTGTGTGGTTTATGAAGAGAAATGCTGTCATAACAGACTCTCATCAAATAGATTAATCCAACACTGAATGGAGTGAAAATATCGAAAAGTTTACAGAAGAAGTTTCCGCCTTCTCTAACGATGCAAAGCGACACCAGAAGCTGACAGAGGTAGAGTCTCTTCGAAAGAATCTCTTGAATATTTTCTTGTCCTTCAACACTGAATCCACCATCTGCCATCATCAGATGAACACCTTGCCCATCTGTGCCTTCACTAATGAACTTTTCGAGAGAATCGATATTTTCTGGATCCATAACATCTCCATTCTTCTTTGTTCCGTAGAAAGTTTCAAAGAAGTAGGCAGACGATGCTGTGAACTTTTGAAGCTTGAAATCATCTTTTCCAGCCAATGTAAATCCAAACCCTTTCGCATTATAAAACGCTTTTCTCCATAACATGTACTCTGAGAATCCTCCTGGTCCGGCACAAACATCAGCGAAATAGAAGAGATCTTCGTGCCTATCCACGTTCTCAGCTGTCGTTCCCTCTTGAAGCGGATTTTTCAGCAAAAAACTGTTGTTTCCTGTATTCTCTCTGGACAGTATCCAATCGTAGATCTTGTCCATATTGGCTGTTTTCATGGCAGCGCGGTTTTGGAAGAAAGCGGAACCAATGGTTTCATATGGATTCGCACGGGTTCTGGCTTCTCTGAGATCTTTATCTGACATCGAATCGAACACATTCTTAGCTTCAATCATATCTTTCAGCTCTTTTTCACTACAGAATTCGGTTTCATCATCGATGACTTTCTTTTCTTTCCGTACAACCATCCACTGATCGTCTTTTATCAGTTTATCACAAATCTCTCTTCTAATTCCTTCATCGATATCAGTCATCCAAATAACTGTCTCCTCAACTGTCTTATTCTCTGTTGAATCATCCCATTGCTCATTCATATCTCTTGCAACCGCTTTTGCACCTTCATGACCAAGTCCAGTTTTTCCTCGTTGAGTTGAGAGTGCCACTGGCTCTTGGATTCCTTGTTTGTTCTTTCCGAGACCTTCTCCTGCCTTATAACCCATTCGTTCCATCATTTCCTCAGCCTTTGTCTTTTGCTTAGTTGGTGGTGCTGCTGTCTCGAAGTCCTCATCTTCATCGTCAACAGCATGTGGGCGTTTTTGCTAAAAATCAGAATTTCTACAAGGAATCAGAAGAGAAACTTACTTGAAAACCGGCACGCTCTTCTTGAAACGTGTCTAAATTGTCCTGATACCTGCGTTTCGCCAAACTATTGATCGTCGAAGTGGTTCTGTCATCATCCCCTCTCTGAAATTCATTTAAGTAAAATATCGAGAGTTACTGAGATAAAACTTACTTCTGACATTTTGCTGATTTGATGTTGCAAGGATGAGATGGATCTGGAAAGAAATCTTTCACTGGAGGCAAAAGAGAGAGAGAAAGAGGGAGGGAGAATGTGAGAAAAAATAGAATGAGCAAGACAAATATCGATCATTCACATGGCTCGATTGATTTTTTAAACAACTCCTACCGCTGGAGTAATAAAACAGTTTACGATTTTGATTCAATTTATTTCGCTATTTACTTGATTTACAGCCTTCCCATGAAAATTAAGGAAAACTTTGCTTCAAATATTCATCTTAATAATCATTTTACTAGCAAAAAAAATACCGGTTCAGATTAAAACTTGATTCAAAAAAAGAGTTGAAAAACAAAATTCACAAACCCAGCGGCCCCCCACTAAACAAAGCGCACATCGTTATCCCGGAGCATCGTTGCAATGCAAAGTATAGTGGGCGGCGGAACCCGCAAGATGTCGGCTGCGCCACAACTACTACACCCGGCGTCTCGTTCTCTCTGCCTACCTTACTCGAAATACCCGTCGATGAAGACTACTAAATGACGAATCCTAATAAACCAATGGTTTTCATTGCGGATATGAGGCATTTGTCTGAGCGGGCAAAATCAAATAAATTTTGACATCTTCTGATTCAGAAGTTGGGAAGTTGGACATATGACTCAGAAACAAATCATTTTTATTAGAAATTCTATAAGCATGAGATACCATAAAGCTTTGTACAAAGATCATTGAGAGCATCATGAGCAAGTCCGGAACGACACTCCATTTCGGACGAATTGGTGAACGAATCGAACACTTTCCGTCGCATCTGAATCATCTGGCTCTTATCCAAATGCTTCGGTCGGGTGTGTTCGTGAGTAACAACGCACTGGAAGATCGCAGCGTCACATATTGGGAAAGACGTTGGTCGTAGGCGGACCAACTGTACGAATTCGTTTCGAAGCACTGATGCAGCAGGTTCAGGAAGAGATTCTGAATTTTTATGATTTCTTAAAGATACCGTAGAACCTGTAATAGAAGGGCCTGTCAAGTGTGAGCTCAATTATCTCAACTCTCATGCAAAGTATTCAAAAAGAATCAACAGACAAACCACTTCTGTTATTATGATAAACAATTTATTAGTTGACCAATTTTTGATATCTCGCATCGGAATCGAGATAATTCACCTCAAACATGACAGTGTGGGGGCTCTTCTATCACAGGTTTTACGGTAGATTGTTCATGAAACTTACTGATAGAATAGAAGTAACAAAAGTCTGAAACCAGCTGAAACCGCTCTCTTAGCGTATAAGACGTCGCATTTTCAGTCAGTATAGTCTTGATCTCTCGCCACGTGTCAATATCGTAATTAACTCGATAGTAATTAGGAAAACCCAAATTTGAGAAAATCATTCCTTCGCGAACTGGAGATAATTGAATTCCATGGCTAATCATTATTTGAATTGGCAGTTTGAATTCGGTAAATTTCAATGGAAGTGGCCATAACGGCATGCGTTCCCATGTTCCCATTTCGTTTTTCACTGTCATATTCGACCCATTTTGAGTGATTTTTATGGAATTTCCGAGTCGATCAACAGTCATAAAAGGAAGACCACCATGTCCTCGCCAGTAGTGAAGGAGCTGAAATGTTTTTAGTTTACAAAATTTATTTTAAGGGGGGACTCCAACAATAAAATTCCTATTTTATTAAAGTATTTTAAAAGTTATGCTGTTTCCTATCATTATTGCAAAAAAGTTTTTCGAATTTTTGCTTTTTCAAATCTCAAAATTTCGAAATTTCAGAATTTTTTAGATTTTTTGAATTTTTTTTCAGAATTTTAGAATTTCCGAATTCTTGAATTTTCTAATTTTTTATTTCTCGAATTTTTGAATTTCAGAATTTCGAAATTTTGGAATCTCAAAACATTTCAGAATCTTAGAATTTTGAAATTTTAGAATTGTTCAGATTTTTAGATTTTCCGAGTTCCGAATCTCAGAACCTCCGAATTTCTGAATTTTCAAAATTTCTGAATTTTAGATTTTCTGAATTTTTGAGTTGCTCAAATTTTCCACTTCTCAATTTCAGAATTTCAGATTTACACCATTTTAAAAATAAAACCAACCTGTGAAACATAAATATCCGCATCCACAGTACTATTCAATAGCCCATACAACGTCTCCGAACTGTATGCTCCTTTCTTTGAATTATAAATCATCTCGTTGATTTTCGAAATCATCGTCTTCTCTCCAATTAGAAATTCGATAGATTCCAACATTGCAACTCCTTTCAATCCGCATTTTTCACTAATTTCCATTTCATTCGGATACTCATCCAATTTCAAAGTTTCCCCGGGAAGAAAAACAGTTTCCGATAGATAAATCTGAAATTTTTGATAAAAGAGACAATTTTTTAAAATTAAAAAATGAAGAATCCCACTTTAGCTAATTGTCCCAGTCTGGTATGCTCATCATTTGTCATTCTTTTAATCACTTTCTCCGCTATATAGCTAACTAAATCTTCCTGAAGACACAATTCCGTTCCTTCTGAAATCGCTGCGTATCCTCCAATCCATTGTTTGGCAAGCCACGTGGCAAGTAGACGGACCTGATTTGCATAGTCGGAAGAGAAGAATTGAACTAAATACAAAAGATTTAGAAGATTCCAAAAATTCGAATTCCCGCCAACCTTCAGAAACAACAACAGCTCCAAAACAAGCCGTAGAAGAGACCTCATTCATAGTGACTATGTCGATTTTTGGAACAGGAATCAGCGAAGAAAATATATCTCTGGAAAGAAAAACTTAGACTCATTTACTTTTAAAAAAATTCAAAATTTCTCACTTTAACAAAGCCAAAACCTGAGTGGAGGTATGCAATAAATGCTTGGCTTGCTCCTTTTGAACACGGAATTTGTTATAGTGAACGGTGATGTTGATACCGGTGAAAGAGGATTCAATCTGAAATTTAATTTTTAACTTCAACTTTTAAAAAATCTGAAAATTTCGAAAAACCGTACATGAGTATATTCGTGTGGGAGGAGAAGGAAACAGAGCATTGAAGGTGTGATGGATGGCGTTGTAGAGAAAGTTGTCATCTGGAGTTGGAAAAATAATTAGATACAGTAATCTTAAGCATTTTGAAGTTTATTGATTTAGGTGTTTGATTTTTAAGTGATTAAAAATTATAAAAATTTTCATTTAGGAAATTTTAATTTCTTTTTTGAAAACGACAGTTTTGTGCTCCCAGATATATACAGTTAAAATTGGTCCGATCAATCCAAAAAATTTTAGATGATATTTTTGAAAAACAAAACTTCATTTTTGTGAATTACAACTTTTCTGCAAAAATTCATCTAAAAACAATATGTATCTTTGATAAAATGGAGCTAACACCGTTTTTTAAATGATAGGAGCCCACATAAAACCTTCAACTTTGAGCTCAATTATCTCGGTTCCTATGGGGAATATCAAAACCTTGTCAACTAATAAAATATTGGTTATATTATGATAAGCATTTTATTAGTTGACAAAGTTTTCATACCTATTACAGAAATCGAGATAACTGAGCTGAAAGTTGACGGATTGAGTAGGCTTCTGCTAGAGGAAATACGGTATTTGCAAGGGTTTGAAATTTGGTCCAAGAAAAAGTTATAATGTGGAAAAATTTATAATTTTCATTTTGTTCAATATTTGATGAAAATTTGAGATCGATTGGTTATTTTCTGCTCAGTTTTTAGAAAATTAGAAAACATCAATTCTTCAATGAAAATGAGAAAAATTTTTGTTGCCGTATTTGCTCTGATAGAAGTTTCCCGAACCGTCAACTTTGAGTTCAAATATCTCGATTCCTGTGAGAGATATTGAAAATTTGTCAACTGATGAATTATTTCTCATAATATCAGCAATATTTTAACATTTAAAAATTTTCTGATAACTTTTGGAGGAGCCGAGATAATTGAGCTAAAAGTGGACATATAGAGTGCGCTTCTATTTAAGCTAATACGGTTGTTACTGTAAAACCAGTAATCCTTCATGAAGGAAAACACTAGTTTCAATGTTTGACAATACAAAAATAAATGTTTCAAATCAAAAATTGGAATTTCCTCATATCTCTCTCACCTGCCAATTATCATCCATTTTCCTTGGATATGCTTCACTAGCTCCAGAAGTCAACGCGTTGGTTCCAATTGGATGAACCATAGTTATAGAGAATGTAACCTTTTCAGTTGTTCCCAGATATGTTGGAAACACTGCGGGAGCTCTATTCGGGAATAAATGAGACCCAAATACAGCATGCTCTCCAGCGTCTCTAAAAACTAGACATTCAGTGGTCCCCACAATTTCGGCACAAAATTCGGAGAGCATAACCATTCGGGGGTACAAAATTGAATTGAAAATTTTGCACCCAAATGACCCGAAAAATTTGTGTACCCTCCGAATCATTTGTACATAATTTAAAATATTCATACCTGTAATATAAAGCACTTCCAATTAATCCTTTATATCTATGAATTGTCATTGTGTACCTTCCCGGAAACAAAACTGGCTGATCTACAGATAATTCCATTGAATCATCAGTCAACTGAACATTGAATATCTCCAATTCGTTGCCGTTATAAACCAATGAAACATTTTCAAAATGGTCCAACATTATGATATCAAACTGAAATATTTTTTTTCTATATTTTTGAGTTTTTCAAAATCTGAAATTGCCTTTATTCTAGCTCGATTACTTGTAGAATCACTTATAAACGCAGATTCTGGACCGATTTGTTGATTGATTTCAAACTGCATTACACATCGGCCAGTGAATAGAGGAATATCTGGATCTGATACCTGGAATTGAAATTGAATTAGAATATTTGGAAACTTTAGAGTATATTTTCAGAATATGACTTTTCAGATTTTTTACCGAATGATGAGTTTTTTACCGAACACCAACCTCAGATAATGGCAACTGCAACTGTAAGTCATACGAGAGAGGTCTTAAAATTGGAGGTATCCGTGAGTCACTGTACTGAGGAAGTGTGGATAATAATTTATGGAGATCTGAATGGACTGCACCGAATAGGTACAGTAGTAGCCACGGTATCATTGTAGGGGTGGCAGTATGATCTGGAATTTTTTTTGAAATTTTTGAAAATTCGATTTTTGAATTTCTTGGAATAGATCGGTAACTTGTGACTTTTACAGAAACAAAGATACCACCCATGCTCCTTAGATACAGTATTTCGCCATCCTATGTTTGAGTTCAATTATCACGATTCCTGTTGAGGATATCGAAAAGTATTTAACTGACAAAATGTTTCTCATATTGTGATAAAAATTTTATCAGTTGACTAATTTTAGATATCTCTCATAGGAACCGAGATAATCCAGCCCAAAGTGTCAAAAGTGGGTTTCTATTCGAGCAATCAGGGTAATTAGGGTTAAAGGGAATTCGGGTTAAAAGGGTGTGTTGGGGTATCAGATGCTATACGATATGATAAAAATCGGAACAAAATAGAAAAGTTTTGTTAGAAAAAAAACCGAAAAAATTAGGGAAAACATATGAATGTTCAGAAATTCCTTGTTGCTGAAATTTTCAGAATGAAAATCAGTAAATTCGAAAAATCGGAAATCGGACGAATTTCGGGGTGGGTTCAGTTTGGAAACACTAGACGCACTTCTTCACAAATCTTCTCGCTCTCTCAATCCTACTGTATTATTTACCTAGCGAACCAAAAAGAGCACCGAGAGGGAAGAACTGTATGAGCAAAAGATTGCGGGCGGTCCGTTTAAGGGATGTCACTCTCTCTCATTTAGGAAGGTGACGGTTCTAATCGGATTAGAAGACAAAGAGAAGCATTTATGGGGTAGAAGAGGGTGAGAAAATAGTTCTAATTGGTTTTGGAATCGAAAATAGAGAAGCAGATAGGACTTTGTAGGGAACTGTTTCTTTTGTTTCAATTGAAGAGAAAGAGCAAATAGTTTGTGACTTGAGAGAAGGAAATCTGATAGTTTTGCTTTTGTTTTGGGTTGAAACACGTAACAACAAGAAGCGACATGGTTTAGCTTTCATGGAAAGTAAAATAACAGTTTGTGAAGGTTGGAATATGGGAATGTATGGGTAAGCATGAGTAACTTGTGAGAGATGTGAATATGAAAAGGCTACAAATTGGAAATCAGGAGAAAATGAATGATGGAAAAAGTTAATAACATAAAAAACGAAATACACATAAAACATTTTTGAAGTCTGATGAATCCAAACGTTTGGTGAATCCGTTTTAGGTAGCAGCGAAGAATCTTGGTTCAGAAATCTGAAATTCGTATCTGAAATTCCTAAAATTCGATTTTCATACTTTCACCTGAAATCTCGAAATTCCAAGTAAAAGCATACAATTTTCAGAATTAAGACATTCGGACTTTCAAAAAAACTTCCAAATCACGATGTCTGTTTTAGTTCTTTCAGAATTACAAATACTTTGAGAATTCAAGTTTTTAACGTTTTCAGAATTCCGACTTTTGAGATTTTAAATTTTCAAAAATATCGAATTCTGAGAATTCGGACTTCAGATAGCTTACGAATATTAAAATTGTAAAAACTTTCAGGTTTCAAAATTTCAGAAGGTATCAAAATTATGCACAGATTTAAACTTATTTTTATAAATTTGTATTAGATTATGAACTTCCCGAATTTCTCAACTTGAATTTTCCGTTTTACAATTTTCAAATTTTCAAAACGATGAATTTTCATATCTCAAAATTTCAGAAGTTTTTCATAATTTTTTTCAGCTTGCTACCAAGACCGTTCATCTAGAATTTTTCTTTCATATTCAATACTTCTGAAAATCATCACATCTGAGTATCCCTCCCCTCCCCCAATTCAATCATTCATAAGGAAAAAAAAAGTTCAAAACAGTTCTCAATAGCCTATTTCCCCTTCTTCTTCTCCTTCGAATCCTTTGAAGTCTTCACAGGTGTTTTGGACGCTTTCTCTTTTTCAGCTTTTTCTTTCTCCACCTGTTCCCGTTTTGCTTGTCGTTTCGCGTCCTCCATCTGCTTAAATTCTTGTTGCTCCTGTGTGAACACCTTCCATTTTTCAGTCGTTTTCTTATAACCTTTCTTCTCCATCACAACCATATATTCCTTCCAAAGCTGATTCGCCAATTCCTTCGATTCTCTTTTATCCAAGTACGCCTTTTGTCGATCGTAGTTTTCCAACGGCTTCTCACATAACACAGCAATCTTGTTCTTATTTTTATTTTCCGAAACCTTTGCCATATATTTCGATAATTCTTCTGTTGTCATCAACGATTGACGATGCTTCTCCTTGACGTCGTTCTTGAGCATTTTCTCAATGACCATCTCTCTGTGATCGTAAGTGACATCTAGAAGATCCGGTGGAGGTTCATCTTCGTCTATTCTTTTCTGTTTCTTCTTTTCATTTTCATTCGCCAAATCGTATTGGTTTTTCGACTTGACCATATCCAGCAACACGCCATATTCAAAAGCCCGCGTGATTTCAACATGAGGGTGCCAGATAAAGTCCATGAAGATCCGCTTCTTGGCAGGACGACAATGATTATCCGGTCTTGTGAAGGCTAGATAGGCACTCTAGAATTTTATAATTTTAACAATTCCAGATCATTCTGATATTCTGGTACGAAAATGATATTCTGGTACAAAAGTCCCACAACGACCACTACCGTAATCTAAAAATATTTTTACTTTCCGGATTTACTATCTTGGTTTTCGTGAGTTCCAACTTTTTTTTGGGAATAATAACAAAACAACTCGACGGAAATATGTATTTAGGTTGCGCTAGTTGTCGTTGTGGGACCTTCGGCCAAGCCCCCAACACTATCAGTTTTCAGCTCAATTATCTCGCTTCCTATAGGAGATATCAAAAACATGCCAACTGATAAATTGTTTGATATATCATCATTTCCATTTTATCAGTTGACAATTTTCTTGTATTTTTAACAGAAACCAAGATAAATTGGCTCAAAAGTTTAAAGTGTGGGAGCCCTTCTATTAAAGGTATTACGGCAACTTACATCACTTCTCCCATCATCATACAACGCGTAGACATGTAGATAGTAGCAATAGGCCTTCGGACGATGAAATCCGGGATAAAAAATCACTGAAATCGTGGCACTCTCCTCTCTATCAATCTTCCCAACCGGTGACCGAACTTTGAACATCTCCCGATTCGACGCTTTGACCTTGTATCAAAATGCCTTGGTTGTAGAATTCACAATAAAGTAGGCGGTCACTGGCTCCTCACAAAGGCGTCCAATGAAGATTAACTGAATAAAAAAAATAATTGGAATTTCCAAACTAGGCCTCGCAACCTGAGGTGCATCTATAAAAAAAAGGAAAGTCCAGATTCGTGGTGTCCTGATAGGTGTGTAAATCGTTTGGTGGACCCGATGGATACTTCCTCTCGTAGGCGTCTTGTGCCTCTTTTTCCGATTTTCCCATAAGATAATTCTCGGGATTCATCCTGGTAACCATCGGCGGTTCCCGTTGAATCTTCTCCTCATATGCATCGTCCATCGTTTATTTTTCTTTTATTTTTTAAGCGTTGACTGATTGATTCAATTGAATTTCTCTTCATTTATAGGCAATTTTTGGCCACCTTTTCCACATTTTGCCACGTGGCACAGCTGTGGCTTAGTTCACGCGAAAAAACACCAAAAAACACACTTTGTTCCCGACGAAAGTAACCTTGTGATCTAGTAGCCATTCTCCTAAATAACCTGTTTTTATTTGTAAATACTTCCTTCCCTTTAAACTTCTCTTGTTTTTGTTTTTTTTCTTTTCGTTTGCTTCAAGTGGTGATTCAATTATAACATGATCCACATGTGGATCCCCACACCTTATAGTTAGTCTTTTATTTAATTACTGTATCTAGCGCAAGTGCGCTCTAATGGCAATAGTTAGACGCAGAGAAAATTAAGATTCTCTGGTTTTTTCTAGGAGACTATTGACTTTTCTCTTTTCTAGAATCCGTATTCGCAAGAAACCTCAAATTTCACTCTCTTTCTCCTGTCTAAAGCGAAAGCAAATTCATATTATTCTGATAACGGAAAAAAACCTTTTCTAGATGAAAAATATTTTTATCAAGTTTTTTTTCTTAGAGAAAGATGAAACAAGCACCAAAAATCACATGTGTTTTTCATATGTTTTTTAGCTTGTAACCATTGGCAACCCGAAATGAAATGACATGTGTCGCGATTCTCAATTTCGGCTTTTGCTTCAAACACAGATTTTTTTGCCACAAGATATCCGATTTTCTGTGTTCTGAACGCAATTTTTTGGCACAAGACATAATTTTTCTTGTATTCTAACTCGTTTTTGTAGTTTAAAAAAGCTTTATAAACTTTCCAAATGCGATGAAAATTTTGGAAAATTTCTTTTCTAAAAACTACCGTATTTTAAAGGAGCATTTCGAAAAAGTTGAATTTTTTTCGACACGATCTGTTAGTTTGTCGATTTTTCATAATTTTTCCTGGATTTTTAGTTAAAGTCAGAGAAAACTAGCGTTTTTCAAAAGTTTTGATACAAGACATAATTTTGGTTCGTTTTTTTCAAGTTTTTTTTTAGTGTAAAAAGCTTTATAAACGTTCCAAAGGCGATGAAACTTGGGAATTTTTCTCTCGAAAACAGTACATTTAAAGGAGCATGCCAGCAAATTTGAATGGGTTTCGGCACGAATACTTAGTCAACGTTCACAATTAATTTATTTCGAAATTGTTTCGAGATGCTCAGCTGAATGTTTCGTTTTCAAAGGTGCAAATAGATTTAATTAGAGTGATTAGTTTTTGTCACAAATTTTATTTTTAAAAATGTTACTTTTGCCTTGATTTTCACAACAAAAAAAGATGTCAAACACAAATGTTGTCAACACAAATGTTTTTTGCTGATGAGTCCATTGGCTATACATGCTACACTCTACCACGCTTTCTTCTCTTATCGATCATTCCTCCGCGACTTCTCTCCTCCAACTTGTTTGCTCTTAAAGCATAAAACTGTTCCTTCTTTTTTTTCTTAAAAAAATTTTTTTCATGGGGAACACTCATTCTTTGTGCACACTTTATAAAGTCCAGTATCATTTTTTCTTATCAAAAACCTCTCCAGTTTTCCAGGATGGCGGTCCCCTACCGCATGAAAAAGGCTTTCCTCAACTTGCTGCTCACTATATCCGCTTGCTACTTTTACACCGTTCGATTCGTATTCTGGTTCGTGAACTACTTCTTCCGTGAACGTGTCTATGTGACTCCTCCCACCGATCGTCTCCTCTTGATCTCAGCCACACAGGCGGTTCGAATGATCTCAAAGAAAGAAATCTCATCCACGGCTCTTGTCGAAAGTTATATTCACAGAATTGAACAGGTAAGCCGCCGTTCTTATTTAAAAATGTTCCGAAATCCAGGAAAAATAATCCAAAAAACACTACAAATAGTCCGAATTTCATAAAAGACAGTCAGAAAACCACTGAAAAAAGTCCAAAATTTATGAAAAATGGTCTAAAACCCATTGAAAATGATCCAAAATTCATGAAAAAATGATCTGAAATCACTGAAACTAGTCGAAAAATCACTAAAATTGGTCCTAAATCCATGAACAATGGTTCGAAAAACATGAAAAATGGTTTGAAATCCATGAAAAATAGTCTAAAATCTATATAAAATGGCCCAAAAGTCAGGAAAAACAGCCCAAAAAGCACTAAATCTAGTCGAAAAAGCACTAAAAATAGTCCAATTTTAGGTCAACAACACTATCAATGCAGTCGTCGTCAAACTTTTCGATAGAGCTCGTCAACAAGCCACTGAAGTTGACACGTTTATGGCTCTAGCCGACGAGGAGGATATTCAGAAAAAGATTGAGGAAAAACCCCTCTATGGAGTTCCATTCACCATGAAAGATGCCTTAGAAGTAGAGAATGAGATTGTCACTTGCGGAGTTTTCAACAGAAAATCCACAAAATGCGAACGCACAGCAGAAGCCATCAAACGCCTGCAGGCAGCTGGAGGAATCCTTCTCGCCATTACCAACGTCCCAGAAGTTTGTATGTGGGTTGAATCAGTGAATACCATCTACGGAAGATCCAAGAATCCCTATGACGCTCGTCGGATGACAGGAGGATCCAGCGGTGGAGAAGGAGCTCTTCTTGGAGCAGCTGGAAGTGTTGTTGGCGTCGGAAGTGATATTGGAGGAAGTATTCGGATGCCATCATTCTTCAATGGAGTGTTTGGATTGAAGCCAACACCAGGAGTCATCCCTCTTATTGGACACGTTCCAGAGCCAACTGGATATAAGACCCATATGCTGAGAATCGGACCAATGTGTCGGTTCGCCGAGGATTTGCCATTGATGTTGAGAGTGAGTTGGGAAATTAGAAATACCGTAAAACCATAAAAAAGTGTCAAGAAATGGCCTGCAAATCACTAAAACTTGTCGAAAAGTCACTGAAAATGATCCAAAATCTATGAAAAATGGTCCAGAATCCTCAAAAACTTGCTCAATTCCTGTAAAATTGAGGGGTTTCATTGCCTTTTCAATTAGAATTCACTACATTTTTTCAATAAAAATGTTTGGAAAAAATGCCCGGAAGAATATAAAAGCCCCCTCTAATTGAAGGCCCCCTGTAATAGAAGGGCATTTTCCAATAAATTTTCTTCAGATCATGGCTGGAGAAAATGCCAAAAGCTTGAACCTTCACGAGCCGGTTAATGGAAAGAAACTTCGCATTTTCTACATGGAAGGAATCACTGGAAGCCCAATTATTCAACCGCTAGAGGAAGACATGAGATACGCATTGAAGAAGGTATTACTGTAGTCTGAATCAAAATTTGGAGAGTGGGCGGCATACTTGTAACGGGCCGGGCCGGGCTTTTTCCGGAATTTCGGAGACCCGGCCCGGCCCGGCGGGCCCGTCATTTCACTAGTTTCGAAATTTTCAAAAAACACATAAGGGTGATTTTTTTCGACCAAAAAAATTTTTTTCGAGTTTTTCGATCTTTTTTGATCAGACAGACAAACAATCCGAAATACGAGAAAAAAATATGGAAAAAATTATATTGAGAGCTCAAAATTTGGCTCAAAAATACAGAATTTTTGACACCGGGCCTTCCGGGCCGGGCCCGGGCCTTGAAAATTTCCTCAGGCCCGGCCCGGAATTTTACAAGTATGGTGGGCGGAGCTTATGGCCGGTAGCGAAATTCTTAAAGGCACATGTATTTTTCAGAATTATTTTCTGACCTATTTTCTTGGTTTTTCAGTAATTTTTTAGTTTTTTAGGAAAAAATCTAAAAAATCGCATAAAAACAATAAAACAATTTTTTTCGAGTTTCGCGAACTGAGCTCCGCCCACCCTGAAATTAGACCAGAATCCCAAGTGAATAACTTTTTATGACAATCAGTATGAAATTTGACAGTTGTTTCTTATCACTGTTAATCAAACCAATCAACATTTTTTTTGCAGGCCGTAAACTTCTTGGAGCGAAAATATGATGTCGTCGCTCAACAAATCGAACTACCATCTGCCAGACACGTCATGGAGTACTTCACACTTTCGATGCACGAAGATACCACTGATCCAGCATTCAACAAACTGATGCTCTGCACAAATGGAACAAAAGGAGAGGTCAATTGTTACACTGAGCTATTCAAGTACTTCACCGGAAACTCCAACCATACCCTCTCTGGAATTATCGCGGGAATCATCGACTCTCGTGATCCACCATTCTCCGAATCCCATACAAAAGATCTGCTCTACAAGAGAGATCGTCTGAAGCGTCAAGTGAAAGAGCTCCTCGGAAACGACGGAATCCTCCTTTTCCCTAGTTGGCCATGCACAGCAATGTTCCACAATGAGCCCATCCTTGCTCCATTTAACTTTTGCTACACGGCTCTCTGGAATGTTCTATCTGTCCCAGTTGTCCAATGTCCTCTTGGTCTCGACTCGCACGGTCTTCCTCTCGGCGTTCAAGTCATCGGAAACCAGTATACCGATCGGAATCTGATTGCCATCGCACAGGTGCTCGAGGAAGGATTCAATGGATGGACGCCAGCTGGTCCATTGTAAATTTCAACTTGTCTAATAACTTAACTTATTTAATGCATACCTGAAAATCTCTTTTTAAAAATACCTTTTTTCCACTAATATATCCTTGCACGCTAGTTGCTGTTAATATCCTCTTCTGAAAATCGACCTGTCAAATAAAAAATTGTATGTAAAGGACCTAAAAACAGAACAATTCATATATGCGGGAGAAAAAAAGGAAAGGAAAACAATAACAAAACAATTGAATAATAGAAGATAACAAGGATAACTAATAGGTAAAAAGTGCGATAGTTCCATCGGCTCCAGTGGTGATGAGCCATGGTTGAGTTGGGTGCCACGTGGTGTGAAGCATACACAAGTCGTTGGAAGTCTGAAAATTTTAACAATTTTGAAAAAGTTTGACATAGACAATCGATTTTTTGAAGAAATTTGACATAGAAAATCAGAAAGTCGCATTTTTTTTTCTCGCCGGGTTACTGTCGTCAAAAGTACGCAATTGCGCGTGTGATGTGTTTCACAGGGCGGAATTGACCGAATTATCCGAAATTTCGACATTTAAACCCAAATTTGAGAGTTTTTCGCAGTTTTTCCGATGTAAATAAAAAGATATAACATACTCTCTCATGAGCTCGTAGTCTCTTCACTGGATACAGCTCATTGTCCTTCGAGAAATCAGAATAGATTCTTGCATAATAAACCATCGCAGTACCATCATCAGATACTGTAGCCAATAACGGATACTTTTTGTGATAAGCCACACTTCTGACAGCAGCTGTGTGATGCTTCAGCTTCTTCCAAGGCTTGTTACCCATTTGAAGATCCATCCAGCAGAAACGACGATCCAAACCTCCAAGGAACAAGTTTTCTCCGTTAGCATCAGTAGCCATCGAAGAGATATGTTTGCATCCAGTGATAAGCTTTTTGACAAGAACACATCGAGCAAGATCGTACTCTCTGACGTGGATTTTGGTGGCGACGAAGAGACGAGCCTGTGTTGGATGGAAAGTGACTGCTTGAACATGTCCCTTTCTCTTCTGGAATGGACACTGAGATTTTGCTTTGCTCATTTGATGTACGTAGACGGACTTGGCGATGTCGTCGATAGCAACACTGGCGAAGTAGTCTCCTTTGGCGTGCCACGTCACTTGACGGACCTCGTTAGGCATCTTAAGAACCAACTTGTCCTTTGACTTTCTCCACGTGACAATAGCTCCATCTTCTTGAGATTCAGTTGGTGTCTCGGCGAGCAGAGTCTCTGTCTGTTGTACGTGAAGTCTATCTCCACACCCGGTATTCAGAATCGCCACGTATTTTCCTTCATAGGCAACAGCCAGAAGAGTCCTGTCAGCAACTGGGCTGAATGCCACTGAAGTCACTTCTCCGTCCATTTGGAATGTTTTGATGCAGCGGCCCGTGGCCATCATCCAAATACGAACTGTGCCATCTTCACCACCACTTGCCAACAGCTCACCATGTACTGGCTCAACGCTGATAGCTCGAACTTGTCCGGTGTGACCGCGCATGTACTGAAAAAAACATGAATTTTGAAAAATCAACAGAAAAGGGTGTTTTGGACGCTATGTTGGTGGGGTGGAGGACACCCAAATTTTCGAATGTTGAGCAATTTTTCCGGGTGTTCCATATTCATAGAATTGAACAGGTGAGCCCCTATCCTTGTTAAAAATGTTCTGAAATCCATGAAAAATTGTTTTAAATACATGAAAAATGCTCCAAAATTCAAAAAAGCGAAATTGATGAAAATGGTTCAAAAATCATGAAATTTTAGCGTACATTTTGAACATTTCACTGATTGTCTCGAATTTCAGTACTTTTTTCACTGGAATTTTTTTTCAGAATATTCCGTTTTTTGTTGTATGTATATTTCAGACTTAGAATGAACCGGTTTTTCATTTTCTATAAGATCACCTAAATGAATTGCTTAAAATTCGAAAATTTGGGGCCCCAACCAACATAGCGCCTATTTTTGTGAACTAACAAAAGCGAGAGTAGTTGGGAACGGACGAAGATCATTTGGATTCGGTAGATCCGGAAGCAAATCAGTCGGATCCGCGTGGATTCGCATTTTTCTTTGGCGAGGCGCCAAATACAAATCAAGACACCTCTCGAATCGCTCAGTAATGAATTTGTCATACTGTGGAACTTTGCGAAGAGCGTCATACTTCGAAGGCATGAAGTTAAGAACACGATCCTCCTTCTCAGCCTCTTCCCACTTCTTACGCTCCTCATCATCAAACAAGTATTCCTCTGGTGGGTTGTAAGACTCCGCATGAGTTGGAAGAGCAACTTTTGGAGCTGGCATATGAACACGCATTCTGGATAACTGAGACTTGGTAACATTGTCCAGTGCATCCTCCGATGCCCATAAATCGTAAGCTTTTGGCTCTTCCTTCTTGTTTTTTGGTCCTTTGGCCCATCCCATTTTGATGGCGTGCACCATTCGAGAAACCATTCGCATCTCGTCCTTAGATGGAATGAAACGAGCTTTGGGTTCTGGACGATTATCAATTGGATGAATTTCCTTTTGGGAAGAGTAGATATCAAGGAAGGGCTCATATGGATTGTAGCCGATTGTTGGATACTTTCCAGAGGCAATATTATGAATCTTCTCGATTTGCTCATCGGTCAGCTTGACATCTGTTCCAGTTTGCTTGTCGAAAACTTTTCTCCAGTAATCTGGATCTTCCATTTTCTCTAAAAACGTCTCAATTTCCCCTTTCTTTGCTGGCTTTGCAATCTTCTCTCCGAATTTATCATATCCAATATGATCTTCATCGTCGTACCATTGAATTGGAATATTTCCGATTGTATTTCGCAGGTCCTGAAGGAAAAAAAAATTGAAAATCAAAAAACCAGTTTTTTACTCTTACTTCTTCATCCGAAGAGTCATAATCGTATTCGTCTGCTGGTTTAATCACTGGCTTGACATCCAGCTTTTCACCGAACTCGTCTTTCGGAGTTTTTGGTTTCTTTTTCCCATTCTCCAACTTTCTCTTTGTTCTTACCGGCAACGCTGTCGAAGTTGAGGCCATCTGCAATTTTTCACAACTTTAAAATTAAATTAAAAACAAATATTTTATGTATCCATCGAGGAAAACTATTTTAAAAGTCGTTTTGCTGCCGGAAAAGGAAACATTCGATGGCGAAATTAATTCGAAAAGTTGGCGGACGAGAAAACCAAACGCAGCAAGCGCGCTCTTTTGAGACACGCGACGCATCTACCGTAGTGCGGAGCGATTTTAGGCCAAACTTTTTCCTATTTTTTCTTTTCTTTTTCCCAATTTTCGCCGTTTTGCTGCGAATTTTTCCGATTTTTTTCGTAACTAGGTGCTGAAATCAATAATAAGATTCTCAGGCAGCTGATAATGTGTGTTATTTGTTAAAAATATAGAGTTTTTGGTGGTTAAATCGCAAATAATTTTTTTTTAAATTTTTTAATAATTTTTTAATGGAATTCTGGTGGTGCTATAGTTCATTCAACATAAGTAACTGTCATCTAAAATCGTTTTTTCTCATTTTGTGCCGTATATTATGCTTGGAAATTCAGATTACCTCAATTATCGACTTTACGTTATCGCAGATTTCGAAACTTCGTTGATTCAATTTTATGCTTCCAAAAGACTTTAAAATATTATTCTTGTTTTTCGAATCACAAAAATCTGCAACAGATTGCGACCGGAAAGTTATTTTGGCTGAATGAAATAGCTAGTCTCAATTCCCAAAAAAGCTTTTCAGTGGCACCGAAATGCCTTGAAATGCACATTTTTGCTAATTAAATACCCCATCACAAATGACTTCGTTAGTTTATAGTTTTTCAATCATCCTGAAGTTTTTTCAATAATCCTTAATTTTGAATCATGTGAAATCTTTTTTTCTTGTTGTTTCTCTCGTTTGTATTTTTATCCTAAACCCCGTTCCTCTTTCAAATTAATTTTTCCAGGTAATCCAGTCGAAATGGCCAAGAGAACTAAGAAGGTCGGAATCGTCGGAAAGTACGGAACCCGTTATGGAGCTTCCCTCCGTAAGATGGCCAAGAAGCTCGAGGTCGCCCAGCACTCCCGCTACACCTGCTCGTTCTGCGGAAAGGAGGCCATGAAGAGAAAGGCCACCGGAATCTGGAACTGCGCCAAGTGCCACAAGATCGTTGCCGGAGGAGCCTACGTCTACGGAACCGTCACTGCCGCTACCGTCAGATCTACCATCAGAAGACTGAGAGATCTTAAGGAATAATTGTCCTTTTGGTTGTTGTTAATTTTTCACATATAAACATGTGTTCTACATTCTTTTCCTTTTTTCTCGTACAACAGTTTTCCGTTTTCAAATACCCGTTGTGGGTCGTCGTCATGTTCAAGCTAGTCTTGCTTCTCATTCGTCCGATACTTTACTCTCTACAACACCTTTGAATTAATAATAGAAACAAGAAAAATTTGTAGAGGAAAATCCGGAATGGGAGTTCCAGCATTCTTCCGATGGTTGACAAAAAAGTACCCTGCAACAGTAGTGAATGCAAATGAAGATCGTCAGAGAGGTGTCGATGGTCGACGGGTACCAGTCGATTGCACTCAACCAAATCCGAATTTTCAAGAATTCGACAATCTATATCTGGATATGAATGGTATCATTCACCCTTGCACACATCCAGAAGATCGGCCTGCTCCGAAAAATGAAGACGAAATGTTTGCACTCATTTTCGAGTACATCGATCGTATCTTCTCAATTGTCAGACCGAGAAGAGTGAGTTAGAATTTCTCAGAAGATATTGCAGTGAATACTTTTCAGCTTCTCTACATGGCAATCGATGGAGTTGCTCCTCGCGCAAAAATGAATCAACAGCGTAGTCGTCGTTTCCGTGCCAGTAAAGAAATGGCCGAGAAGGCAGCAAGTATCGAAGAGCAGAGACGCCGTCTCATCGCAGAAGGAATTGCCGTTCCTCAAAAGAAAAAAGATGAAGAAGAAGCTCACTTCGATAGTAACTGTATTACCCCAGGAACTCCATTCATGGCCAGACTAGCTGATGCTCTCCGTTATTATATTCATGACAGAGTCACCAATGACCCAGCTTGGGCTAACATTGAGGTTATTTCTTTCAATTTATTGCCACTCGAAACTTTATATTACAGATTATCCTCTCCGACGCCAACGTTCCAGGAGAAGGAGAGCACAAGATCATGGATTACATCAGAAAGCAACGTGGAAATCCAGCTCACGACCCGAACACTGTTCACTGTCTTTGTGGAGCTGATGCCGATCTTATCATGCTTGGAATTGCTACCCATGAGGCTAATTTCAATATCATCCGAGAGGAGTTTGTGCCGAATCAACCACGAGCCTGTGAGCTATGCGGACAGTATGGTCATGAGCTCAAAGAGTGTAGAGGTGCTGAGAATGATACAGACCTCGGCGACGAGTATTGCAAACCAGAGCAACGAGAGAAAAACTTCATCTTCCTGAGAATCCCAGTGCTTCGAGAGTATCTTGAAAAAGAGATGGCCATGCCAAATCTGCCATTCCAGTTTAATCTCGAGAGAGCTCTCGATGATTGGGTTTTTCTTTGTTTCTTCGTTGGAAACGATTTCCTGCCTCATCTCCCATCTCTTGAAATTCGTGAAGGAGCCATTGACCGTCTAATTAAGCTTTACAAGGAAATGGTTTACGAAATGAAGGGTTATTTGACAAAAGACGGAATCCCAGAGTTGGATAGAGTTGAGATGATCATGAGAGGATTAGGAAAAGTTGAAGATGAGATTTTCAAACGACGGCAGCAAGACGAAGAGAGATTCAAAGAGAATCAGAAGAACAAGAAGGCAAGAATGCAGCAGTATGGAAGGTAGGATTATTTTTAAATAATAACCTTCTGAAAAGTCATTTCCAGAGGCAGAGGAGGTCGCGGTCGTGGTCGCGGACAGCCAGCCTATGTACCATCGCATGGAATCCTCGCTCCAATGTCCGCTCCAATGCATCATTCTGGAGAATCAACGAGACAAATGGCTTCAGATGCGAGACAAGCTGCCATGCAGTTCAACGCTACCAACGACGCCAACGCTCAAGCCGCAGCAAATCTCAAGGCGTTATTGAATGTGAAAGGAGAGCAGTCACCGGCAGAAGTTGCTGCACAAGAATCGAGGAAGCGTAAGGCTGAGCAACCAATAATCATAACTGATGAGGATGAAGAGCCGAAGGATGACATCCGTCTCTACGAGTCAGGATGGAAGGAACGTTATTATCGAGCGAAATTCGATGTAGGATCTGATGACGTGGATTTCCGACATCGTGTCGCCTGGGCTTACGTTGAAGGGCTTTGCTGGGTGCTGAGATATTATTACCAAGGATGTTCCAGCTGGGATTGGTACTTCCCGTATCACTATGCTCCATTCGCAAGTGACTTCGAGACCGTCGGAGAGTTCAAACCAGACTTCACAAGGCCAACAAAGCCATTCAACCCTCTGGAGCAACTTATGAGTGTCTTTCCAGCCGCTTCCAAGTCAGTATCTTCATTTTAATTATTGCTTTTTTTAATATTCAAAACTTTTCAGACAACATCTACCAGTCGAATGGCAAAAGCTCATGACTGAAGATGAATCCCCAATCATTGATCTCTATCCAGCAGACTTCCGTATTGATCTAAATGGGAAGAAGTATGCGTGGCAGGGAGTTGCTCTACTCCCATTCGTCGATGAACAACGTCTTCTGGAGACTCTCAAATCGGTGTATCCAACGTTGACTGATGAGGAAAAGTATAGAAACACACGCGGTCCTAACCGTATTTTCATCGGAAGAAATCACAAATCCTTCGCTTTCTTCCAACAAGTCGCCGAATCGAAATCCAATGATCTCGTAGACTTAGATCCATCGCTTCTCAACGGAGTCAGCGGAAAGATCTCCTACGATTCGACGGCCACTGCTCCAGGACTTCCATTCCCATCTCCAGTCAGCCACGAAGAGTGCCAAGACTTGCCGACGAACTGTGGAATCTGCGTTCTCTACGAGGATCCCGAATACCCGGCCAACTACGTTTTCCCAGCTGTCCGTCTCGACGGTGCTAAGGAAGCCGAGAAGACGTTAAGACCAGAAGACTGGAATGAGCGACGTGATGGTCGTTTCAACCCAACGATTGGATTCAACCGGAATGCTCCACGTGGCGGTCTTGATCTGTCCGGTCAACGTCACATCAATCATCATGTCAGAGGTGCTATGTACGATCGTCAAGGTGGCAACGACAACTACAGAGGAGGTTATCGTGGAGGGTATCAAGGAGGATATGACGATAGAAGAGGTGGAAGAGGAGGTGGTGGTTATCGTGGGGGATACAACGATAGCAGGCCTGATTTCGGTAGAAATTATGCAGGAAGAGAAGGTAAGAAGCCATAAGTTACCTTAAAGGTGGGGGGACAGGAGATTTTCCGTAGTTTTTTTGTAGCTAGAGTATGCATTCTACCGTCACTGTGTACAACGCTTAATGTCACTCTGCGTACAGCTGTCGTCCTCGCCTTTATGTATGCAATCAGGCGTGCGCTTTCTCTCTGCCCGCGTGGCTCAGTCGGTAGCGGCGCCGCACCCTCAATCATCGCCCTCACAAGTTCAACTCCTCGAGGGGCATCTTTGAACGGAATTTCGAGAACATTATTTTTTTCATGTCCCCCCACCATTAAGAGCTCTATTAAAAGGGCCCCTGTAATGTAATAAAGGCCCTCCAGAATGGGTTTCGAAGAATATAAGAACTCTTCAAATTAATGTTCAACGGCGATCGGTTAATTTTCAGGCGGAGGTCCTCAACATTATCACGAGCACCAGCCCGGAGGTGGACACGGCAGACCACATGACCAGCAGCCATATCAAGACAATCGTCGTGGTGGTGGATATCACAGGGGAGGACGTGGAAATGGACCTACAGGATACCAACGACCACCGTATCGTGGAGGTCGCGGAAGAGGCGGAGGAGGATATCAAGGCAACTCTTCATGGAGATAATTTTATTCGGTTCACTTTTCATTTTATTTTCTTTTTCTTTTCCTGTTTGGTTTCAAAATTCCACTTTTTTCTGATCATCAAACAATTGCTATTTAAAATTCCTATTTATTAATCCTTCTTCCCATACCAACTGTATCATCTGTTTTCGGTTGTTCCTTCCCTCTTTTCAAAGTTATCTCAATTTCCCCCAATATTTTTTGATCTGGCTTTTCGGAATTAAAGTCATTATTTCGATAACTCAACAAAAAACAACAACAATAACAAAAACAATTAGTGCCCAACAAGATCATTCTTCTCCTTCCTGGTCCTTCTTAACCCTTTCAAACACAGCCACAAAAAATCCATTGGTGAGTGTGACTTTTGGGTCGGCTCGAAGACAGTGCTCTCCGACTTCATAAGTGCTCAACCCACGATGCGTCCATTCGGGAAGCACGTCTTTCTTCAGAACGAAATTCTGTCGAACATAGGTATCCAGAAGCACTTCATCAACGACTTGCTCGTTTTCCTCTTCATGAATTGAGCAAGTTGAGTAGACCGCCCGTTTCAATCCCGGGAGTTTTAGGGCGTGTTTGAGGATCATTGCCTGAAAATGTAGTTTGTAGTCTGCTGCCATTTTTTTCGAATTTATGTTGTTTTGTCTGCAATCCAATGTTTTTCCTGTATTTTTAGCATTCGGAAACCCGAAAATTGCCGGAAAAAAAATCGCAGATTTTCCGCGCGGCAGTCTTGCTCGCCAACTTCGCCCCGCCCACTTTTCCGCGGCGCGCGCATTTTTTGCGAGACCGTACAAATCGGAAGGATTTCTCGACCGGAGGAAAACGAAACGGGAGGAAACGAATCGGAAGAAAACGAAAGCGAAGGAAACGAAACGGGAGGAACGGAAGCGTGCAGCATTTTTGCAAAAAAAAGCATGCGGAAGGTTGCGAAAGGGCGGGGTCTCGCTCAGAAAGTTCAGAAAAACACGAAAGGACTCTCTTGCCCCGCCTTTAAAATCCTGCCCGCTTCCGTTCCTCCCGTTTCGTTTTCTCCCGTTTCGTTTTCCTCCGGCCGAGAAATCCTCCCGATTTGTACGGTCTCTTTTTTGCGGGGAAAATGTAGGGAAGTGAGCAAAAAAAAACTGTAACTCGGAAATAAATGCATATTTTTGGAAGAAAATGTGAGATTATGCTAATTAGAAATGGATAATTAGTATGAAATCAACATATTTCAGAAAAAAAAAACTGATTTTTACCCTTTTTAGCGTTTTTCAATTTGCGACTTGAATATTCCGAAAACTAAACGGTTTTCAGCTCGCATTTCAACACCAGTGTATTTCTCGTGTTTGCTTAACCCAAAAAAACACAAAATCGCGAGATAATTTATCAAAAAACTCCAAATTTAGGCCTTCATGTCTTTTTACCTGCAAATTTTTCAGCTTCTCTAGCCGCTCCTTCTCCGCATTCCCACCAGTAATCTCGTCCATGCGCTTCACAATTCCAGATCCAGAACAAGGCGGATCAACGATAGCAAATTTTACCTGAAAAATTAGAATTTTTGAGAGAAAACAGGGGTTTGAAACCTTCGAGAACTTCTTATCGGTCACATCAGTTTTCAAGAAATCTCCACAGAACGCGCTGGCAATTGCGACTTTTGATCCATCCAACAGCTGCTTCATAGTAGCCACACGATCCGCAGCACGATCCATCGCCCAGACTTTTCCTTGATTATCCATAATAGCTGCAGCATGACTAGTTTTCATTCCAGGCGCCGCGCAAGTGTCGAAAACTTGAGATCCTGGACGAGGGTTGAGAAGAAAGGCTGGCAGACAAGACGCCTTATCTTGAAGGATCAAATATCTTTGCTCCACCATCCAGTATTCGTGGAAATTCTGAATATTCGGAGCGAAAATGAGCAAGTTCTCAACATGTGGATCTTTGTAAATCTCATCCTCTTTCATATTTGCCACTAATTCCGGAAATTTCTCAACACTGGCTGTCCCTAGAATCTTCCATTCCTCAGTTTCCAGCGTCTTCAGAGCCTCTTCAACTGTCCATTTCAGCGTATTAATTCTAGCATATCTCGGAATCACAATCTTCTTTGCTCCTTCTTCCGCTTCTTTAATCGATTTGATTCCTCTTCCATCCGCTCCCAGCTCTTTTTCCACCTCTTTCATCCTCGTTGCTCTTCTCGAAATCACAGATTTCATTTCTTGTGAGCATCGATTCAATCCAGATCCGACCAATGTCTCATACATCAGTACATAGAGCAAATCCACGGATCCATTGATGTTCGGGTCATTTTTCATTTTTCTGAGCTCTTTATCTTTGAGGATTTCATCGAAAACTGGACGGAATTTCAGCGATTCGCACGACAATCGAAGCAGCGCTTTTTTGTTCTGAAAAAAATATTTTTAGAAAAGAAAGCTAGAATTTTCAGACATTGGGCCTGAAAAATCGAAATTATAGGCGTGTGGGCTTGTTTTAGGCCTCTTTGTGAGAAATCAGCAATCCTAAGCTTGGATTCGAATTCCCCACCTGAAACTGTCCCAGTAGCTAAAAACTACAAGTTTCGAGCTCAATTTTGAAATTTTTGTGGGTTACTGTAGCACCAAAAGTATGCACACACCGAATAGCTTCAAATTTGCTGAAATTTTCCAGCCAGACTAAATTGACAGCGAGAGATTCAAATTGAACACTGAAAACTGCCAAAAATTTCAAAAATCGGTGAAAACCTAATTATTTAGAAATGTTCCGGGTTACTGTAGCTCCAAAAGTACGCAAACACCAAATGAGCTGAAAATTTCCAGCTAGACTGAATTAATAACTTGAATTTGAAGATTACAAGTTTATTAAATTTGAAGAACAAACAAGCACAACAACAAGAAAAATTATCAATCCTCCTCCGGCTTCAAAGTTCGACTGGCTTCAAAAATTTCCCCTGAATCCACTGCCGATACATTTTGACTTGCTTCGCACGATTGACAATGAGCCTTCTGTCCACATGCATCACTTTTTTTTTCATTCCAAACTCTCCTAACAACGCCTCCAACTCTTCCATCTCAAAGAAATACACCAGTGTTCCGTCTCCCCGGCAATACAAATTCCCCTCGATTAGTCGATCTTTTTTGAATCTCAATTGTGTCAAATCGTATCTACCGTAGTCCTTAAGAAGAAGAGTTCCTCCTGGCTTCAAAAGTGACATCAGGTTGCTCAGTGCTTTTCGAATTTTATCTGGATGGATTGCAGACAAAACGTAGATACAGACGATGTAATCTAGGGATTCTGGAGCAGGCGCTTCTTGTGGAGTGGGTTGAGTGATGTCCCAAACGAAGGCGTTCATCTTTTCCGGGTCGTAGGCTTCTTGAGATTTCAGAACTCGGATTGCATTTGGAGCATAGTCACAGCTGTGTAGGAATAATCGGGAAGATGAATTGTTGACTTGCATGAGGGGAAACGTAGTATTTCCAACTCCACACCCAACTTCCAGGATCTTCACTGTTTCTTTCTAAAATTCAGAATTTAGTTACAGTTCCAGCCTAAAATATATGAAAAATGCGTTTTTCAGTTGATTTCGACCATTTTCAGGTGTCTTTCAGGTTTTCTTCTTTCTGATAATTTTTCAGTTTTTCGATACGATTTCTGATAATTAGGTGATTTTCAGGGTTTTCAGGTGCTCGGCTGTCAAGTGTTGGATCACTTTGAAAATTTTGGAGGACCTAAAACAGACCTAGATTGAAAACTTTGCATTCACAGAATTTTTGGAAAATTCCAAATTTTTCAGCTATTTGCCGATTTCTGAAAAGCGCCTTCCGTTTTTGTACTAAAATGCCAAGAGCTTAGAACTAGACTCCTGAAAATAGTCAAAAGCAACTGAAAAACGCATTTTTTATATATTTGTGACACTGTACCTCTGAATTACAAGCTTCATTAACATCGAGCTCTGGAAACTCCTTCAGCAACCAATTCCGATCTTTGAAGAATCGATTCTCATTATGCGCATAGAACGCATCCCACTGGTCAGCAGGGGCGCTTAAAAGACGCATTGCCTTCTCCTCGTCAACCTTCATCGACTGCTGATTCTCTACAATCCGTTTCGCTTCTTCCTGCTGCTCCTCGGACCATTCCACGTCATCCCAGGCGTTGTGCTCGAAAACTTTGGCGTCGTCAGTGAGGAATCGAGTTCCAAAGGGGTTGCACTTCGGTTTTTCCTCAGGATTCTCTTCAGCACAACCCATAATTGGCTCGTCTTTCATTTTTTATTATTACCTGATATATTTCAGAATTGAGGATGCGAAAATTAAGAGAACGAGAATGAAAAAGCATAAGAAAACAGAAAAAATATGAAAAAAACTCATAAAAACTCTGACTTCCACAAATATCGGTGACTTTTGGGTCAAAATTCGAAAAATGTTGTTAAAACTAACTTTGTACGAGCTTCCGTAGACTGCATTTCTAACGCTTTTTTCCTTGGCCAAAACGCAGCGAATAATTTCGGCGACTTCGTGGTAGAGCGCATCAGTAGCCATCTAAATTTAAAACTATTTTATTATTTGTGAAAGTCAGTATTTTTAGAGCAAAAGCTAGAACAAAAAAAAGAAAGAAAAAGTGAAAAAATAGGAAAGTCCGCAATTGCGCGTAATTTGTGGCGATAGATGTTTGCGTACGGTCGGCGCCAATAAAAAATTTCAAAATATTGTCGGAATTATAAAACTG
>NC_013486.2:11842049-11862161 GCF_000004555.2 Caenorhabditis briggsae | reverse complement strand
TACACCGAAGTCGCAGTTTTATAATTCGGACAATACCTAATTTTTAACCAAATTCTTCAAACCAAATTCAGCATGGCCTGGCGTAAAAAGAGCAAGAAAAATGTGCCAATCGTACCGATCAGCGAAGACGAAGTAAATGCAATCGAGGAGAAAGTCCAGGACTTGGTTAAAACACAACTCCCACTGGGAAGAGTGAAGAAAATTGTCAGACTGAATCCAGACGTTGAAATGCTGAATGCAGAGGCTTTGCAAATGATGACAAAGTCAGCGGTAAGCCGGAAAAGCTTTATTTTGACCTAAAAATTGATTTTTTTTCAGGAATTGTTCATCAAAGAGCTCAGTAATGCCGCAAATCAGAATGCGTTGACTGAGAAGAGAAAAACGATTCAGCCAAAGGATATTGGTGGGTGTAGCGATATTTTGGGAGTAAAAAATATTTGAAATTTGCAGACAAGGCGATCAAGAAGATGTGGGAATTCGCTTTTCTAGAAGATGCACTCGATGGGTGGCCGAAAATGCAGCCCAAGAAGCGGAAACCGAATTCCAGTCAAGATGAGACTGTGGCGGAGGAGACGATTGTAGAAGAAGAAGAGCACGAAGAGGAGCATGATGAGGAGCATGATGATGATGCCGTGGTTGAAGCCTTAGATGACGTGGCAGAAGAAGAAGTCGAAGAAGATGAATTGCCGGAGACAGTACCGGATGAGGTCGTTGAGAACGATGATCAGCCACCACTAACAATGAAAGATTCATTTGCCGAACAATTTTAATTTTGCAAAAAAGTTTTGTATTTAGAGTTTGATGACTTTGTTGTTTTCGACATTTCTTCCCTGTGAATCAAAAATCCAACAATATAAAAGTTCGAAGTTTCACTATGTTTCGATTTCCTTTCCACTCGTCATTCACATATGACGCATCTCTCTCTCTCTCTTTTTTGCAGTTTTCTCCTTCTAACTATAAGAATATTCTTATCACATAGAACGCATTCTCTTCTTCTTCCCTCTACTATCCTCTCTTTATTTGTCCTTTCGAGTTCTTCCATTCCGTCAGTACGAACAGTCTTTAACATTGGAGAAAAGGGAAAACGACGGCAAAATGGAGCCAAATATTGACCAAGATCGCGTTGAGACTACGAGGCTCTCCCACACACTCACACATACGCTTTTCATTTTTCTTTGGAAACTTTTCTGTGCCATTCCGTTTTTCTGGATTTTCCCGCAAAAAACTAGGTTAGTACGAACTAGGGGAGTACTAGTACTGATAAGAAAACTCTGACTTTGAAATGAGCTCATCGTTATGTCATAAAAAATGGGAAACCTAATTTTCGAATTTTTCAAAAATGTGCTGAAAACAACTTGAATTTTCGAAAAATGAGCCAAAAAACTAAAAAATTGAGTGAAAATGTTCTAAAAACCACAAAATTCCACAGAAAATCGACCGAATTTGCAAAAACCTAAATTTTGAGTTTCCGAGATTTTCGGCTGAAAATCTCGCGTTAATTTCCGAAAACTTCAAATTTTTGTTGAAATTCGGTCGATTTTTTCTGTTGAATGTTGTGATTTTCACCCAATTCTTTAGCCATTTTCACCCAATTTTACGAGATTTTCAGATTATTTTCAGCTCATTTTCAGTAAAAATCGATATTTCGAAAAGTTTGATTTCTTTTTGTCAAAATTGATGAATTTTCGACAATTTTTATCAAATTTTGAGATTTTTAACACATTTTTTTTCCAGATTTTCGCTTTTTTAAAGCTCATTTTCAGCCAAAAATCAAATGTTCATTTACCCCGGATTTCGGTTATTATTCTTGTACGGCGCGATGAACCTTGTGGCCGAAAATTCCTTTCAAGGCACTTAGTCGGTCCAAAACATCTACGGTTTTTACAAATGAATTCTTGCGCCTTTGATACAGTACTTCGGAATTGTTTTATCTTGATCCATTTGAAGTTTTTCTTGGGAATTCAGCTAACTAATCATGAGAATCTGAATAATTTAAACGAAAAAAGCAAAAAAACTGAGGGAAATAGGTAAAAATAAAATAATTCCGAATTACTGTATTAAAGGCGCATGAAGTTATTTGTAAAAACCGTAACTGATTTTGCTTGAGGACTGGCTATGCGCTTTTCAATAAACTGTCGGCTTCATCGGCGCCACACAAGAATAATAGCGCATTTACAAGACGTTCCCATGAAAACACCGTGGTTTTTTCTGGAAAAATCACACAAAAAGGGTCCAAACTTCATACGAAACCGATTTTGTGTATTTCAAACCTCGTGGACCGCTTTTTTAAACCAAATTACACCTTTTACAACACTGGTTTTAAAGTACTTCAAAACGACTATATATCCGCTTTAATCTTTTAAAAATGTGTGAACATTGAATATAAAAATGAAACCACTCCCACCATCTGTTTCCAATCATACAGTTCTTCTTCTCTCTATTTCTCTGCGTCTCCACTGGCTCTACATTCTCTCGCCAACTGCACTTTTCATATAACGTGTGTCTCCTCCCGGTTGCTAGTAGTACATAGTTTATGTAAAGATGGAGGGGAGGCTAGGAAAGGAGGACGGAAAAGTGGGCGGTGCCTCCGTCGAATTCGGGCGTCCATTCTGCCATTCAGAATAAGCGAAGACGTATCGCACCTTGACGACTGGTTCAAGTGAAAAGAGAGGAGATGTTGGTGTTTTTCTTCGGGATTCCGAATAGCCATTTTCCTTTTTTCGGGATTCTTCTATTTGGCTGTTTTATGATAGCCATTAGCACGTCTGATTTGGTTTGTGTTGAGTATCAGTTTCATGTCGTTTGGCAGATTTCTGTTTTAAAAAGATCCTTTTAACAAATTACGGCATTCCTCCGAATCCAATTCTAAGATTCGTACTGAAATTCCAAACATAAGAACCCCAGAATAAAGTCATTTTTCTTATTTCCTCTTCCGCTCAACCAATCCAAGAAGCCCGCCCAAATCGTTAATTTTGAGCCCACTTATTTCGACTCCTGTGAGAGATATCAAAACTATGATAACTGATAAAATGTTAATCATAATATCAGCTATATTTTGTTAGTTGACAAGTTTTTGATATCTCTCACAGGAATCTAGATAAATTACTTGAAAGTCAAGAAGGTAGCGCTGGCCAATATTTTAACTCTAAACTCAATTATCTCAATTCCTGTTGAAAATATCATAAAGTTGTCATCTGATGAATTAATAATTATTATTTCTCCTATATTTTATCAGTTGACAAGTTTTTAATATCTCTCACAGGAATTGAGATAATTGGGCTCAAAGTTGGGTAGGTTTAAATTTTAAAACTTCCAGATTCTTTTGAGTTTTTTGTGACCTAATTCCCACAAAATGCTTTCTAGGCCACCTCAAGCTTTTTCCAAATTCTGTCAATTGATCGCCATGTCAACGCCTTCTTCCCCGGAATTCCCTTTCCAACTTAATTTCCATAACAATTCCTCTTCTCTGTTCTCAAAAAATCGACCCACTTTCGCCTATCTCTCTCTTCTCATTTTTCACGCCACATTTTATTTTACAGTTCATCACCTAGAGAAAAGTTTCAAGAAAAAAAAGACACATCGACCTTTTTCACTGTTTGAACAGTTTCTTCTCTTATCAGTTATGATATGTGTGCACCACGGTTTGATAACCGAGAGAAACACTAAAATCAATTTGTGGTTTCTGATATATGTATGAATGTGTGTTTCAGTCTTGTTAGGGTTTTTTGGCTGAAATTTCAATTTCAGAGTTTATGATTTTTTTTCCTTCGGTCCATGCGGGAGATAAAATACTAGAAACTTATATAATTTTTATCATAATTTTTCAAACACTTCTCACATTGAATATCTTTATATTACTGATATAAGAAACTCATTTTCAGTCATTTTAAGTTTTGAATAAAAAATCTCCCAAAGAAACCGATTGTAGACTTTAGAACCTGTAATAAATAGAGAGGCCCCAGAACTTTTAACTTTGAGCTCAATTACCTTAGTCCCTTCGAAAGATATCAAAAAATTTTCAACTGATAAAATGTTTTTGATATTATGAGAAACATTTTGTCAGTTGACTAATTTTTAATATCTCTTAAAGGAATCGAGATAATTGACCTCAAATTTACGAGCTCGGTAGCGGCCGCGTAGTTCAGCGCCGCCTTTTGGCTTTGAAACGATTTATCTCGGTTCGTGTAAGAGATATCAAAAAGTGTACAACTAACAAAATATATTTAATATTATGATAAATAGCTTATCAGTTGACTACTTTTTGATATCCGTTATAGGAGCCGAGATAATTGAGTTCAAACTTTACAGCAAAACATAGAAACTTGAAGTCAAACTGACTGAATCTCAATCTCCATCTTTACAACTTTTTTTTTGTCCACTATCCCTGTTTCCAATATTTTTCTATTTCCAGAAATGTCAGCAGAAGTATCAGAAAGGTTCAAAGTGTGGACCGGCAACAATGAGACCATCATCTACTCACCATTCGAATACGAATCCACGTGGCTCATCGAGTCGTGGTGGGACGATTTGACAATGCACACCTTCTTCAAAAATCACTGGTTCAAATCGGTGTATCTATCACTAGCCTATGTTATTGCCACAAATCTATTGCAAAAATATATGGAGACGAGGAAACCAAAAAGGTAAGAGGAGTAGCTAACTTCGGTACCGTTCGTTAACTTTGAGCTCATTCATCTCGGTTCCCGCAAGTGATATCGAAAATCTGTCAATTGATAAATTAATTATCATAATATCACCAATATTTTATCAATTGACAATATTTTGATATCTTTCATCAAAATCAAGATAAATATCTTGAAAGTAAAAAAGGCGGCGCTGGCCGGCTGAGCTGCTGCCGACCAAGTTTCAGCTAAATTATCTCGGTTCCTGTAAAAGATGTCAAGAATTTGTCAACTGGTAAAATATTTATCATAATATTATCAATATTTTATCAGTTAACATACTATTGATATCTTTGACAGGAATTGAGATAATTGAGCTCAAAGTTAAAGGTTCTATTAGTAGTCCTTCTCAAAAACCAAGTTTTGCAGTATGCGTCCCCTTCTCCTTGCCTGGAACGGATGCCTAGCAGTATTCAGTATTATGGGCACGTTGAGGTTCGGAATCGAATTCTACGATGCTGTATTCAGAAGGTACTTTGAAATTCCAGAATCCAAAAAAAGTATTAAATGAATTCCAGAGGATTCATCGACTCGATCTGTTTGGCAGTGAATCCAAAATCGCCATCAGCATTCTGGGCATGCATGTTCGCTCTATCGAAAATCGCCGAGTTCGGAGACACCATGTTCCTAGTGCTCCGAAAAAGACCAGTGATTTTCCTTCACTGGTACCATCATGCAGTGGTTCTGATTCTTTCTTGGCATGCTGGTAAGTTAGCATTCCCAACTTGAAACTTCTAGAAAAAGCCAGGCCCGACCAAGTATTTTTTACACCATATCCTTTAGATTTTTGTTGTTTGTCTCTATTTTAAAAGATCCGGAGATCCGATATCTATCTGATCGTTGATTTCTTTTTTTATATTCCAATTTCAAATGTTGCGTAGTGTAGTTGATCATCTCTAAAAGACTGGATTCCATCATCCGACATATTCGGATCGAATCATCTGGATAGAGTGAAGAGAAAAGAGAAATAGATGGATTAGAACATCCTTTTCTTTTCTTTTTGTACCAAATGGCTTTTATCTCAAAAGAAAAAGGACATAAGTGTTCGGAAGGAAAGAAGATCAAAGTATACAGAGAAAAAGAAGGGGGTTCTAGTTTTATAAGATGTTCAGATGGCACCTTATTAATACGGGAGAGACATGAAAAGACGAATTGTGGATGCTTTTAGAGAGATCAGAACATAAATAAATGATAAATTGTTCATCATAATATCACCAATATTTTATCAATTGACAATTTTTTGATATCTTTTATAGGAGCCGAGATAATTGATCTCAAGTTGGCCAGTGTCGGGAACATTCTATTACAGGTTTTACAGTAGATTATTTGGAGAATTTTAGTGAAAATCACACAATTTAGGGAGCTGAAAATTTTTTCAAAATACTTTTTTTTAATTTGGCAGCTTTTGATACACAAAAATGTGATTAAAAAATTCGAACAAAAAAATTTTCAGCCACAAAAAACTACAAAGAGTTCTATTATTTTCTAAAAATTTCAGAATTTTTGTCAATTTTTACAAATTTTAATATTTTCAATTGCATTGAAATGTTTGAAAAGGAGAATTTTAGTGAAATTCAGGGAACTTAAAATTGTCTAGAAGTTTTTCAAGAGTTCTAAACGAAACTACCGTAATTTCTCTTCTGGAAGCCCACCCAAACTGTCTTGATTACCTCAATTCCTGGGAGGGATATAAAAAATTTGGCCACTGATAAATTGTCTACCATGATATCACCAATATTTTATCAGATGACAATTTTTTGATATCTTTCACAGAAATCGAGATAATTGAGCTTAAACTTGATAGAGTGTCTTTGGTGCAATTCAATTTTTAAGAACGGTATTCGAAACACATTTATTTTCTAAAATTTGTGGAATATTCCGTCAGTTTTTACCATGTTTTCAGACACCCGAAATTCGTAATGCATTACTAAAAACACTAAAATTCAAAAATTTCATCTAAATTTAATCAAATCATACCAAATTGACAGCTTTCTGAGCATTTGAACATACTCAACTTTTCTTGAGCTCTTTCTATAATTTTCCCACCAAAAGTTTTAATCCAAAAACTCTCCAGATTTTTGTCATCTTGTCAAACAACCAAATGACCAAACTATGTTCACCTTTTGAAAAACACAAAAACATTTCAAACCGGTTGACTTTTAAAAGATACCAGTTAAAAAGAGAAATGAATGAGAGTTCAAATCATATCTTTTCTCTCTTCCCTAATGTCCATTGTTGATGACGACATACATAAAAATGATGCAGGAATTGGGGAGTGAGACTGGTATTTTTGGTTTTCTATTGGCTAAACATAACGTAACAAGAGAAAAGGAGAATTAGGGAGTTTTCGGAAGCTAAAAGGCAAATATAGGAATCAAAGAGAGAGAGAGAGAATTGTTGTAGGGTGTCTGGTCAAATATTAAATATGCAAAGAGGAAAGAGTATGTTGTAGCCAGCTGATTTTAGAAAAAAGATATTCCAAGAGAATGGGGTGTCTGGAAAAGGGACCATCGAATTTACCGTATTTTCTCTAATAGAAGAGCATCCTTTACGTGCACTTTGAGCCCAATTATCTCAGTTCCTAGGAGATATCAAAAATTTTTCAACTTATAAAATATTGGGGTTATTATCATGAATATTTTATCAGTTGATAAATTTGTGATCTCTCCTAGGAACCGAGATAATTCCGAAGAGGTGAGGTGTCTGAAAAAGGGGGACCATCGAAACTAAGGGTTCATGAGGATTTTCACTAGAATTACGGTAGTCCAGCATAATAGTAATCTAGGGCATTCCTACTGTATAATCCTCTAACCCCAATACTTAGCTACAGTAATCTTAATGTATCCTAGATCGCATTTCTTCAAAGTACAGTACTCCAGGAATCTAAAATATAGCTTTTTGACGATTTTTGGATTACTTTTAAAGAATTCGCTGTCATTTTCAGTCAGATATTCACCCAATCTATTCAATTCAAGCCCAAATCAGGAACACAGTTCCCTACAGTCAATAAAATACACAAAACGTATTTTTCAGTTGATTTTCAGTCGATTTGACCATTAGGAGTCTGGAGCTTACATTTAGATATCAAGTTTCCAATCGCCTTGAAAATTTTTAAAACAGACCTAGATTGAAAACTTTGCACTTACAGAATTTTTCAAAAAATCCTTGTTTTTCAGGTTTTTTTCCAATTTCTGTAAGACAGTCATTTTCCACGTTTTCGGTACAGAAACGGGTGTCCTTCAAAAATCGGCAAATAACTGAAAAACTAGGACTAATTAAAAAAATTATGTGAATGCAAAGTTTTCAATCTAGGTCTGTTTTACACCTTCCCAAATTTTCAAATTGATTTGAAACTTGACAGCTCCAGACATCTGAAAATTGTATGAAAATCCACGGAAAAATAAGCTTTTGTACGTCCAAATGACCGTTAATTTATGTGTTCATAAGGATGCATCCAATTTAGTCCCAATTGCTGACTTCTGAATTACAGTATCTATAGGTTACTGTAGTCCTGATTCTCAGGATTCTTCCGATTCCGAAACTCCTGATGACGTAGAAAAATCTTTTTGTCTATCCTTCCAATCATCTTGTGTTTTCTTGTTTCACTGTTTTCTCTAGTTTGAAACAATGATGAATCGGGTATCCTTTTTTTCGGGTATCCTTTTTCCCGCAAAAGCAACAAATTCTTTTCTCTATTCCAATTCTGATCTTGATCTCTTTCTTCATGCTTTTCCTTGTTAGGTGTATTCCTGGGAAAAAGAAGGAGGAAAAGCAAACGGACACATGTCATAGAATAGGGAAAAAGGGATGGAGACATCTCTATGGAAACGAAGAAGAAGAATATGACGGATGAGTCGTAGAAAAGGAGAAGAAGAGCTACAAAATACGAATGACGAAACGGAGATAGCTACATTTAGAATTTGGAGGGATGAGCAAAAAAGCAAAATATGAACAACTTTTCTAGGGACTTTCTAAGAACCACTAGTTTACAGATATACTAGGGCTAGCTAGAGTTAGCTTACTAGCTAACTTACTATAATAGCTAGCTTACTGGCTAGCGTACTAGAAAGCTTATAGAGAGCTTACTAGCTTACTTTCTTATATTTTGTTGTTAGCAAAATAGTATTTTCCTTAATTCCTCAATTTTCAGCCATCGAACTCACCGCACCTGGCCGCTGGTTTATCTTCATGAACTACTTGGTTCATTCCATCATGTACACTTACTACGCAGTCACTTCCGTTGGATACCGTCTTCCAAAATTAGTTTCAATGACAGTTACTTTTTTGCAAACACTCCAAATGCTCATTGGCGTTTCAATCTCGTGCATTGTCCTTTATTTGAAGCTTAATGGAGAGGTGAGCTTGGATTTTTTCTGGTAGTTTGGATCTGTGATCTTTGAGCTCAATTATCTTGGTTCCTGTGAAATATATCAAAAAGTAATCAACTTATAAATTATTTATTATGTTATAACCTATATTTTATCAGTTGACCATTTTTTGATATCTTTTACAGGAATTGAGATAATTAAGCTCAAAGTTAAGAGGCCGCCGCGTAGCTCAGCCGACCAGCGTCGCCTTTGTGACTTTCAAGCAATTTATCTCGATTCCTATTTGAGATTTAAAAAAAAAGGTAAATTGATAAAATATTTACCATAATATCACCAATATTTTATCAATTGACAAATTCTTGATATATATTATAAGAACCGAGATAATTGAGCTCAAAGTTGACGGTTCGATTTGCTTCAATTTGAGCAAATACAGCTCGAGTTTTAAGAAAAAAATTGTCAGATGTTAACTTCATTATAGACGACAAACTTCTAAATTCAGATTTATATTTTTCAATTTTCCAGATGTGCCAACAATCCTACGACAATCTTGCCCTCAGTTTTGGAATCTATGCCTCCTTCCTTGTCCTTTTCTCCAGCTTCTTCAACAATGCCTACCTGGTCAAAAAGGACAAAAAGACAGCTGTGAAGCAAGATTAATTTATATTTAAAATGTGTTTTTTTCTTCACAAAAATTTACATTATCATTACGAGTCGGTTGCCCATTCAAATTCACCCACCAAATTTTCAGTTTTGTTAATTTTATTGCATGCACATGAATAAACTTTTCTCGGTATAGCAACTTTTTTTGAATGGTTCCTGAATGGTTTAGTTATATTAAAAAAAGAACGACTGATATTCATTGAAAAAGGCACCAAAACAATTCTTAAGAAAATTATAAGGAAGTTGAATTATCCATCGCTAAAAGGGAACATAAAATTTCCTGTTTTTTTCAGTTGAAACTCACCAATAAAACTTCTTCACAAATGTCTTGTAGGTCTTCGATGTCATTTCCTCTCCTGGGATTTGTATTTCTTCTCCTGTTCCTTTTTTCATATACGAAAATCCAAATGGATCTTTTGTAATGACCCATTTAGAGTTTTCACATACAATTCCAAATAATTCTTGTAGTTCAACATACGGTCCAATGGAATATGTTTCTAGGTCTTGGGACAGAATTTTCTGGAATAACTTTTAAAGATGATTAGCTTGAAGGTGGGGTGATATGAAAAAAATATTTCTCAAAATTCCGTTCGTATACAGTACCGGTCAATAAAATCTACAAAAATGTATTTTCCAGTTGATTTTTGGCCATTTTGACTATTTTCAAAAGTTTAGAGCTCGGCTGTCAAGTGTCGGACCACTTCGAAAATTTTTGAGGGTATAAAACAGGCATAGATTGAAAATTTTGCATTCACAAATTTTTTTTTGAAAATTCCTAGTTTTTCAGTTATTTGCCGATTTCCGGAGGACACCTCTTTTTGACCTGGTTTTGTACTAGAAACGTGAAAAAGCAGATGTCTTAGATTAACCGACAATTAGCGGAAAAACTAGGAATTTTCAAAAAACTCAGTGAATTCAAATCAATATAAGTCTGTTTTACATTCTCCAAAGATTTCAAAGCGATCAGGAACTGGCCGACCGAGCACCAGACTCCTGAAAATGTTAAAAATGGCCGAAACAACTCCCCTCCTTTAAAACGTTCTTGGTACAAAAAAACTTGATACATTTTCAAATTACTGTAACCTACAACTCCAGTATCATCTGCATAGTCTGGTGGGGGAATCGTTGTATCTATCCAATTGGATTCAAAATAAGTGAAAGAACCCTTACAGCACGTTCTCTTTTACATCCAGCTCCATCTTTATGAAATAAAAGTCCATCTGGCTGATCAGTCCATTCCATTCCATAATTGGCTAAAAATATATTTTTTTATATTTTCGATTGAATAGGCTCCGATTACGCTGATAGTGTTCTGATGTAATATTGTTGCAAGAGCAGACAGATATTTTGTTTTTACAACCAGCAAGGGCAAACGGAAGAATACATAGCAAGATTATACCGATTTTTATTTTTAGGTCATGTTATTTCTGATTTTCCATTTTATTTTATACATGGAAAGTCTGTGCTTTGACCGGATGAAACATATGGAATCTAATAAAATTTTATTGAATTTATAACAGGTCTGGAGAAAGTAAACAAAATGAAAATCGAAAAAGTAAAGCTTGTAACCCAAACATCAACCCATTTTATGCATCTTGTACCCATCAGTGTCTTCGTCTGACCAATCTATTTATCTGAAAACAAATCTTTCAGGAAAACCTTCAATTTCAATCAAACCTTTGAACTGATTAAATCCTTTGCTTGTACTAAATACTTTAGCATGAAATTCGTTCTCCGTCGTTTTGGTGGCAGAATGAAAGTTCGGCTACTTCTGAAACTATTTGAGTTATTTGAGTTGCCGCCGGAACGTTTACTTTTTTCCTAGAAACCCACTCGTCTCCCATGTAAATTGAATTCTCCACAAAGTTCCTTGTCAATTCGAAGCCTTCTCCAAATTTTCGAGAAGTTGTTGGAGAGGGAAGAGGACTTTCTTCGCTGGAAATAAATGATAACGATAAGAGGATTACTGTAGTTTACGAATTAGCAAGCAGGGTTGTAGTTTCTTGGGTTTAGTATAATCGCATTTGGAAAGATCGCAAACGACATTTTTTGAGCAATTATGTGAAAAAACTGAATATTACAAAAAAATTGCTTGATTTCTGGGAAAGATACCAAAAAACTGTCAACTGATAAAATATTGGTGATATAATGATAAATAGTTCATCAGGTGACTAATTTTTGATACCATTTCCAACAACCAAGATAAATTAGGCCAAACTCACCAGAAATGCTCCAGTAGAAAGTCATCCTACACTTGAACTTTAACTTTGATTATCTCCGTTCATATCAGAGATATCAAAAATCCGTCAACTGATAAAACATTGGTGATAATATGGTAAATATTTTATCATTTAAAAATTTGTTGATATCTTTGACAGAAACTGAGATAATTTAGCTCAACGCGCCCGGACCCGATATACTAGATACGGATTTTGTACCCTAAATCACTTTGCACCTTCTTGTACCCCCGAATCGTTGTATCCTCCGAATTATGCGCCCAATTTGGGCAATCCACAAAAAATGCTCAACTCACAAAACATCATTATCCAATGGTCCACCATGAAACATGGCTGGAATATCCGATTGTGAATTCGACTCATCATCTGTTGAAATTGACAAAAAAGTAGAAGTTGTGATTGTTCGTTGAGCCATTGTAATCTTTCTAGAAAGTTTATAATGATCCAAAAATTCCTCTCTTTCCTTGTTAGCTGCTGCATCTCGATTGTCCCGCAGTGATGTGTAATGATCAAAACGGTTATTCAGTTTATCGAGAAGTTCCGTGAATTTTGGTCGGTTTTCTGGTACCTTATCCTGAAAATAATATTGGGTTTCGGAACTTTTATAAAACATTGAAAATCTTACCAAGCACCAAGTTATAGTCTCACAGATAGAATTAGACTGAATTCGCGACAAATCATACTTTTTGTTGTTATACAATTCCAAAAATCGTCTTTGTCCCGGTGCACACTGATCCGTTGGCATCCCTATGACTAGTTGAAGCATCAAATGTCCAAATGAATAAACTTCCGATTTTTCTGTATATTCTCCTTTCATTTCGGTTTCCGGCGCTGAGAATTCTGGTGTTCCAGGACTTAAAATATGTTTTTGAAGAAAATAAATTTTAAAGGATCTCTTCTTACAATCTCCTCCTAGTTCCGTGCTCTCCAGCCATTCCAAAATCGCATAACTTCAAAGAAAGATATTCCAAATGTACACCTTTACAGTCAACGCATAGTTTGTATGTCTAAAACACCTCAACTTAAAATAAAGAGTTTTTCTACAGTAATCTCTTACCCTATCACTTACGAGTACATCCTCATATTTTCCATCTTGACAACAGCATGGACGCTCTTTTACCAACACATTCAGAGCCTTTACATCTCCATGATAATGAGTTGTATTTAGTTCGCAAAGGGTTTTAGTTAGAGCATGACACCATTTGAATATTCGAATCGTTTCCAATTTCACTTCAGATTCAAATAATTTGAAGACGAGGTCTGAGAGATTCGGACCCGCACAGTATTCCATTATCATTCCACAAAACGGAAAGAATTCGCAGATTCCATATAGTCGAACAACGTTTTCACAATTCGACAAAGCTGCTATTATTCTAGCTTCACGAAGTGTTTCTACTGAAATTTTTTTTGGTTTTTTTCAGAATTAGCAATTTGGGACATAAAAAACAACTAACCTCTTTCTCTTACGTCGTAGTCTTTTCTGGGTTTTTTCAATACTGCATCCTGAAAAACACAATTATTTTCAAGACCACAAAATGTCTTCATAACTCACATAACCCTTGTAAAATACATGAAAAACATCGGCAAATCCGCCACGACCCAACCGGAACTGCTCCAAACATTCCCATTTTAATTCAAGATCATCCACAGAGATTTCAGTCAATTCCACTGAGCTAAATGGCAGCATAAAATGGAATTTACCACTCAAAATCCGAAAATAAGAATGAGAAAACAGAAAAGGAATAATAGGAATGTAATGAGAAAATAAATAGGTGTGTGCTGAGTAGAATGAAGAAGGTCTACTGATAAGAACAAAGAATTTATTGATTGGTATTAAGTTCCTCAGCTGATAGGAAGTTGTGAACTTATTTAAGAAAAGAAACTTGATGACAAAAGAGGAAATTGGAACACTTATGACAGTTTTATATTTTATGACGATGGAGAGGAAGTAATGATAAAAATACTTATTATCGTATTTGCACATAACATCCTGTTCTCACCCTTTTACGTAGTTTACCCTCTTGCAAAAAGAGGGAAGGGCTGGTCAGATTAAATTTTCCAAACTGGAAAAACGTTCTTTTTCAGATAACAGAATTCATGATGTTCTACACCCATACAGTACCCGGACTAAAAGATGTTTTCATTTTTCGCTGAAAAATAGCCAGCTTTGAAGTCCTGAAGAAAATTTACAGAATTTTTTTATTAGAGTTTTAGTTTTGTATTTGACAATTTATTGGAAAAAAATCAAAATGAGAGATAAACGATTTTAGAGTAAGATTTTCAGAAAAGGCAAAAACGGAATTACTCATCAAAATGGAATTTGGCAAATATCTGGTCAATTAAAATTTATTTTCTTGTTATTTTTAGTACAAACAGTCAATAAGATATACAAAAACGCATGATTTGTTGATTTTCGGTCATTTTGACCATTTTCAGAAGTTTGGAGCTCGGTTGTCAAGTTTCCAATCACTTTGAAAATTTTGGAGGTTGTTAAACTGGCCTAGATTGAAAACTTTGCATTCATTGGATTTTTTGAAAATTCCTAGTTTTTCAGCTATTTGCCGATTTCCGGAGGACACCTCTTATTGACCTGGTTTTGTACTGAAAACGTAAACTTTCAGAAATTTGTAAAGAGCTCAAAAAAATAAGAGTTTTCAAAAAATTCTGTGGGTGCAAAGTTTTCAATCTAGGTCTGGTTTACACCGTCCAAAAAATTTCAAAGTGATTGATAACTTGATAGCCGAGCTCCAGACTCCTGAAAATGGCCAAAATCAAAGAAAACACTTTTTTTGTATAATTTATGAGCTTCTCTCTTCTCCATATAGTCGGACATTCTGAAAATCATAATTTATAATTATCATGAAACGCTGACACTTTCATTTGGAACATACTTTCTTTCAAATCTTCTATTTCATTTTTTTGACATTTGTTTCCAGAAGTGTCTCTAATATTCCTTTGCACTGTTTATTTTTCACAGCCGAAAACCAATTTCAATGGACATTTTCAAAATATCAACATCCAGACCGTCCCATTAAACCGTCTAAGCATACGAGCAAACTATAAAAGAAAACCAAAAAAGTTCATATTCCACTCAACATGAAGAATTTCCTGATTCTACTTTTCCTTCTTCCACTGGTTTCTGCCGGATGCGATGAAGATGAAAACCTATGTTTGTGTCCTAATATCACAGAGAACTATCAACGTAAGATTGGCTGGCTCAATTATTGAATTAAAAAGAGTTTTTTAGCCTATGAAGGATGGAAGTACCAATATCCATCTATTCTGGTCTGAAGGACCCAGTTGTACTAGAAACTTGACATGTGAGATGTCTAATCAGACCTATTTCGTCGTTGGCTGGGAGGATACTGAAATTCCAACTCGCCCTCATCCACCGAGTTCTTCTATGGTAAGAACCTTTGTGAGTGCTTTGAAATATCAGTGATTTAGTGGATAAATGCTGAAAACAGAGACGTTGGAAGAACTGGAAAGTTTGTGAATCTCATGGAATTATTTGGAATTGTGTGTGAAGATATGAAATGGTACATTACAAAATATCCATTTGGAGTTGAATACCAACTACCGGACACATGGGAAACAGCACATATCAATGCATCGGAATTGGCTTGCAAATTATATAAAACAGCAATTAGCGGGTTTTATTGGTAGGTCAATACTCTAATAGAATAGCTTTTATCTCGTTTCCTGTTAAATACATATAAATTTTGTTAACTGAGATAATGCTGGTGATATTATGATAAAAATTTTGTCAGTTGACCACTTTCTGATAACTATTACCGAAAGTTAGATATATAAACTCAAAAGCTAACGGCTTAAGAGTGTGGGGGGGGGGGGGGGTTCCGTTTCATCAGTGTCTACGGTAGCAATGTTCAAAAATATTATACCGGTTCCTGGGAATGAATTCAAGTCGTTAATTAAAAAAAATGTGTCATAATAATATTCTTAACATTATTTTAGTTTCGATTTTTGAAGACTTTTAACAGTAACCCAGATACCGGGATCACTCTAATTGACCTCCTTCCTCAACCGTCAATCTTTCAGCCCATATATCTCATTTCCTTGATGGTCTAAAAGTCTAAAAGTGGTCAACTTACTAAAAACTTATCATAATGTCAATCTTTTACAGAAAACGGGATAATGAGGTTCAAAGTTAGCTTGACCTATAATTATACAATTAAATGATTTTTTTTCAGTGATGGAGAGCCAGCCGATTACTTCAGCAAATAATTCTCGTTGGTTAATAAACTTGATTCAATTTAAAAAAATTGTAAATTTCAGCCGCAGTTAGAAAAATCATAAAAAATTCAAAAAAAACTTTATTTTTAATAATCCGCGTGAACGATATCAATTTTTTTCCGTCTTTTTTTCTTTAATCTCTACGTAACCCTGACTAGATTCCTTATCTTTACCCTAGATCTCAGTGCATATAAGGCGAGCCCAAACACCAGAAGAACAGTATTCTGAGCAAGTTTCTTCTTCTCCGAACAACCCAAACCACTCAATACAACGAAATGGCGGACAAGTCGGCTTACATGAGCGCTGGTGGATACGGCTCTGGCTACATGGGATCCAATGCCTCGTCGTCTGGATACGCTCGTGAGGACTACGCATCTGGAGGATCCGGTGGAGGAGCCAACAACAACAATCAAGGAGGATCCGGAGGGGCCGCCAACCCAGGACAACAAGTATTCAAGGCCCGCACTGACCAATCTTGCTACCTCGGACCATAAGATGGACGGCCCGATTGCAAAGAAGAACCCCCACACACACAACCAGCCGAAATGCAACTCACCTTTTTTGGTCCTTCTTTTTATGTCCAATAAAAGAGTACTTTTTCTCGTTCTTGTTTTTTCTTCTTCTTTCTCAGAATAGACATTGTTAATTAAAAAAGCTTTTTGAAGCAGAATTTTGAAAAAAATCTGAAATATGTTCACACCAAGTTATCATTAAGACTCGCAAAAATGTGAAAATGTCATGTCATCGTGGAAAATTACATAAAAAATTCGTGGAAAATTTTTAAAATTTTCCAAATTCAAAAGTTCTAAAAATTCGAAAAATCCAAAAAAAAATCATAATTCGAAATTTCTGAAAATTCCATAAAGTTTCTAAAAATCGATAAAATTTCAAAAATAATCAGAAAGTCCACATTGTTCGATTATTTTCAGACGAATTTGATTATTTTCAGACGAATTTCAGTCATTTTCTGTTCATTTTAAGCTATTTATCGTCTGTTTTTGATACACTTTGGCCACTTTATTTTCAACTTTTTTTTGATGATTTTGGACAATTTTTTGAAGATTTTTCAGATAAATTTCGTTTATTTTGAGCTCATTTTAAGCCATTTTTAAACCCACTTGAACCATTTTTGCGAACAATTTTCAGTAAAAATAGCTCATTTCAAGTTTTTTCAGCCTTTTTGGCATTATAGACGAATTTTTTTGAATTTCCAAACTTTAGTCAAGTTTTTTCCTATTTTCAGCGATTTTCAGTGAATTTTCCGAAAAATTTCAGACTGGCTTTAGTTTGCGAAATGAACTTTTTTCTAACTTTTTTGGAGTCATTTTCAGCCACATTTTATGAACCTAGGACTTTTTAAAGCCAACCCCCTATTTCTAGCTGGATTGTGGACCAAATTAGGTCAGTTTTTGGAACAAGTTTTTCTCGAATTTTCAGCCAGCTCTAGCCTATTTTAAGCCTTTTTGATCCGTTTAGAAGTCTGTTTTAATAAATATTCGCCTATTTTCGTGCAATTTTCCACAGGGTTCAGTCATTTTAGGTCATTTTTCTCAGATTCTCAGAACCCGTCTTCACCTTCTTATTAATTACCAAGGTGAAGGAGGGGGACCATCTTGATCGAATCGAAAAAGTTATCAATTATGTGTCAAACCCTTCAAGAACCCGTCTTCACATTGTGCACGCGCTCCTAATAATAAGGGGACCTAACTAGGCCACGCCCCTTTAATCCCAGGGTAAAAAAACAAATCAGTCAGTTTGTTTTCTACCCATCTTAGGTTGTCTATTCCTCTATACTATTTCTATATTTTTTAAATCTAAACATATGAATTTTCCAACTGAAACTGAAATTTATCAAACTTTTGGCAAAATCCACAAGGTTAGTTTTAATTTTTTGTTGGGATTTTTAGGGTTCTAAATTTTCAGAAATTTTTTTTCAGAGAATAAAAAATCTGAGGAGAGGATATCTACATATATTTTGCATCCAGAATTAGGTAATTTTCTCTTTTTTATCAAGTTTTTTTCCCTAACTTTCCCTAATTTTCAGCCGAATTACAAAACTCAGCTGTGCAAAAATTATGGGAGGCTCGGATGTGGTCACTGCCGATATGGCCCAAAACGTCAATTCATCCACCCAGAGGACCCTGCATACCTGGATATGTACCCAGACACATGGCATTTTGCCAAGGAGCAGGAGGCGCATAGCCAATATGTGCAGGCATTACATGTAAGTCTTTTTTTGAAGAAATAAGAAAAATTAATAAAAAAAATTGGCCAAAAACGGCCTGAAATCAGTTTATTTTTTGAAAAAAATCAAATTTTAAAAATCTCTAAATCTCCAAACAAAAATACACAAATGGCCTAAGATTTTCCTAGGCCACCGCCACATGACCACTATCCGTTTTCAGTGATTTTTGGGTTTTTTGAAAATGAATTGATGCTGAAATTTCGTATTTCAGCATTCCTTTATCATTAAAATTCCAAAAAATGACTCCAGAAAATGTGCGGCAGTATATGCGGCAGTATGGCCGTGAACTAGGAAAATCTTCGGCTATTTTAGAAGATTTCTAGACTGCTCTGAGCTTTCGTAATTTCCCCGCAGGCGTTTCTTCTGTTCCCGTTCCCGGTAATGATGGTATTCTATGTCTTACTGTAGTTTAAGCCATTTTTGTATTTTTTTTGTATACTGTATTTTTTAATGATATAATTATGATTTCAATAAAAATAAGAAAAACCAAAAAATCGTGTTTTCAATGTTTTGTCAGCTGGAAAAAAGGGGAAGTTTTAAGGCATTTTCAGCCAAATTTCAGTTCTAAATTTTCCAATTCCAAATTTTCAACATTTTCGAAAAAAAAATTTTTCCGCAAGCTTCCAAATGTCCAAAACATAGAAAATTCCAAATAACTTTTTTAAATTTATGAAGTTTCCAAAAAAATCTGGATTTCGAAAAATTCAGACATTCCGATATTCCAAAAATTCCAAAAATTCCAGAAATAACTTCGAAATCCTAAAATTTCAGAACTTTTGAAATTCTAAAAAACTAGGAATTTTAGTTTTCTGCAGTCATGAATGCTTCAGTTTTCTAATGAGCCCAATTCTAATTCTCTTTCGAAATTTCTAATAAATTCATCCTCGATTTTATTTTATTTTTCTCTTAATTCTGAAAAAAGAAATCTTCCGTTGCGGGGAATCGAACCCCGGCCTTATGGGTGAGAGCAATAAATCCTAACCACTAGACCACAACGGAGCATGGGAAACTTGGTCATTCATGGAATACATATTTTCGAGGAAAAATGACAGCTGTTCGACTCAGTCAGACGTCAGAGGATAGTGTCCTTATCAACATTATTGCTATTTTAATAAAGTTTTCGAAAATTTCAAGTTTTTTTTTGATTTCAGGCTTATTATGTTGGCAGGCAACAAGGACTCGTGTCCGGAGGTCCCAGAACCAAAACTACTGTAATCTGAAAAGCATGATAAATGATTTTTCATTGTTTCGCCTTTTAATCATTGGAATTTTAACTATGCCCTACTCAATTCTTAATGGGATTATGTAGAAATGAAAATACTTGAAATTAGGGAAAGAGAAACTGGTTTCCAGGAGATGTAACAACAACACAAATCATGTGAAGTGGTAGTAGACTCTGAATCAAATCAAATCAAATCAAATTACCACCACCAGAAAGTTTATTTTTCCTCCTCTCCCCACCTTTCACTTATTTTTCACTTTCTTCTCTCACTGAACCTTGCTGCCTATCTCTTTACCTGCTCCACAGGTGATTCGCGAACAATCCGTTACGGACGCTCCGCGTTCGCGCGCGGTTGAAATAGGAACCGCATACAGTAAATAGCAGTACATTATTCGGATTGATCCGTATCCTGTCCGTTCGCGAGCTCCGTATCCGATCCGATTGCGAATCAAATGTTTTATTGAGTTCGCAAACGGATCCG
>NC_013486.2:11805575-11841621 GCF_000004555.2 Caenorhabditis briggsae | reverse complement strand
ATATATCAAAATTTGAACTGAGCTCACCGAGAGCTTCAAAATGAGCCCAAACACGCCATGATTCGGAGAGATTCAAAATTTCGAGTGTGTCGCGGTCGTGCGTCGCGTGTTTTGGGCGAAAAATCAAAATTAACCGATTTGTATCGTGTTCGGGCTCGTTTCAAAGCTCACAATCTCACAAATCTGGAAATTTGGGCTTTCTGGCTTTTTAGGCCGGTCTGGGCTCTTTTTGAGCCAATTTTCATCACATTTCCAGATATTTCAGCTTGATGTTTCGGGATTTTTAAGCTCGAAATTTTGAGAAAAACTACTTACTAATGAAAACTGAGCGAATGACTAGTTTTTGGTTTGAAGAACATTCGTGCGAGCAGTGCAGCACATTGTACATGCGAGAATGTCGCTGATTCGACAAAATCCGTGAGACGGTAGATGCGCTGAAAATGTGCAAAATTAGACAATAATTTTTAGCTAATTGTTGCGCTTCGTTCGGAGACTTCTGTTACTTCTCAATTTCATCCTCATCCCCCTATCGTTTTTTTGCCTTGTTTATTCATCTACTTATTTCATCATTCATCTTTCTTTGTTTCCCTGTCGTCACAAGTCATGTGATGCTTTCCAATATGAGCAAATTGAAATTTTCATATTTAAAAATCTGAAATGTTTTTTTTCTAAAATTAGTACCATTTCCAGAAACTTAAGTTCCCGTTTCTAGTAAGGTCTTAAAATCAGTGTGAAACTTTAAAAAGAATTTTCCAACGGTTTTTGAAAGTTAGTTCAAACGAGCTTCCCAATTTTGTTTCATATGAAGAGTAGGGTGACCCAACATTCTCAACTTGATTTTTCTAATTCACCAACTTTTATGACCAAGAAATGATCTGATATTTAACTAGTGTATTTTTATGCCATTTTAACATGGTGGCCTTACTTTTGCAAATCGAGTTTTCTAGGCCATAAACTTTTTTGGCCTAGAAATGACATGATATTTAGCTGACGGGGTTTTATACGCCATTTCAACATGGTGGCCTAACTTTCGCGAGTCGAGTTCTCTGGGCTATCATAGTAAGTGACCTAGTAATGATCTAATATGCACCTAATGTGTTTTCTATGTCTTCACCTTGGTGGCTTCACTTTTGTAAATTGAGTTTCCTAGGCCCTGAACTTTAATGACCTGCAGATGACCTGACATTCATCTAGTATGTTTTTATGCGATTCCCTAGAAAACTCGACTTGCGAAAGTTAGGCCACCACATTAAAATGATCTAGACATGGCTCCATATTTTGAAAAATTGAATTTTTTTTCAAAATTTACCATTTCGGAAAAAGGTTTTTCTGAATTTTCACTAAAACTGAAAATTCTAGGCCATCTCTAGAAAAGATTCGAAAAGATAGAATGTTCCGTTTTGGCAGGAATTAAAAAAAAAACCTAGAACTCTCAAGAAATTTCCAGAAACGGAAGAGTTTCCAGATTTTAAAACTGAATTTTAAAGCAATGTTCAAATTTTGCAATGGAAGATTTTTACGAGCTCTAAGACGAAATTTCGAAACGAATCTGTGACCGGAAGAACCAGAAAAAAACGAATCCTAGTAGTAAAAACTTTGAACCTGGTGATCAGACATTTCTCTTTTTTTCGTTGTTCTCTCTCGTTTTTTTGCCCTCCCACACCAATAAAAAAAGCAAAAGAGCATTGAGTTTCAACACCTTTACGTCACTCAAAAACTCTTGCATCATCACCAAATTTTTGAAGGATTTTCCTGAAATTTCCATATACCGATTTTTTTTCAATTTCTCTCCCACACATTCTTTTCCAAAAGTATATGAGGTCTTTAGTGGGGACAAAAAGGGAAAAGAGAGGAGCAGAGTATGTTTCAATTTCTCTCTTTTTTTTGGAATATTCATGTAGTTCTTTTCATCGGAACTTTTTATATAATTTTATTTTGAGCTCATTGAGCTCTTTTTTCTGCGTCTCTCTCTTCTTCTAAATCTCACGAATTTCTTCCAATTCCTTGGCTACCCGAACTTCCAAATCATGATGGATCTTTTTGAGATTTTTGATGGACGGGCGGGTCAAAACAAAACAAAAAAATCTTTGGAAGAAAAAGAAGAACTTCCGGATTTTCACTTCTTTTCCATCCTCCCAATTTTTGCTCTTTCAGCCGATTTTTGATTTCCGTCGGAAACTTTTTTCCCCGTTTTTTTTTCCGTTTCGAACGGAAAATGACTCTCCCATTCATTGAAAAATTTTGCAAAGCGTGGGGTGTTGTCTGGGAAAATATGTGATTCATTCACAAAGTTGGCTTTTTTTTGTTTTTTTGAAGTCTCGGGCACACAAAGTACGAGTTTTCGGAACTTCCAAACATAAAAGTTTGTACCGAAATCACAAATTTTCCAAGATTCCTTGTTTGCTATAATAGAAGCCCTCCCTATTTGTGCACTCTGAGCTCAATTACCTCGGTTCCTTTAAGAGATATCAAAAATCTGCCAACTGATAAAATATTGCTGATTATATGATAAACATTTTTTCAATTGACTCATTTTTGATCTTTTACAGGAAACAGGATAAATTGGCTTAAACGGCATTTCTATCCCAGGTCTTACGGTGTGTACCAAACGATTGAGGTCATAGTTTTTTTCGAAATTTGCATTTTCGAGTAATCCGAGTCATTGACCACTCAAAACCAGTTTGATCACACTGAGTTTTTTCGTGTATTTTATGAATTTCGATTTTTTGACCGTAACACAAAATTCGGAAATTCAGTAGACGAGAGTACAGTTAGCTGGACAATACAATTAAAAATTGCTTTTATGAGAACTTGAAAAACTTTCATTCAAATTGAATTATTGTCTGTGTTATTTAGGAAATGGTAGTATAAAGACTGTAATAGAAGGGTAACCATACTTTGACCCACATTATAGCAACACAGTGCCACCCAGAGCGTAAACTTTGAGCTGATATATCTCAATTCCTGAAAGAGATAACAAAACGTAGTAAACTGATAAACTGTTTATCATAATATCAAAAATATTTTGTTAGTTTACTATTTTTTTGATATCTTGTCTAGGAACCGAGATATATCGGGTCAAAGTTGAAAGTGTCGAATTTCAGACTAGTCTGGCGAATGGAATATATTTCTCAAGACCTTTAAAATTGGTTATTTTTCAATGAAACGCTAAATGAGTACATATTTTTGTTCTATTGTAAAGAATGTAAAGGTTAATCTAAAATCTGACTAAAAGTTCTTCGCATCGTAGTTTTCCAAACAAATACTATATTTGCTTTAATAGAAGACCACCTTAATGGTCAACTTTGAGCACAATTATATCGGTTCCTAAAAGAGCTATCAAAAATTTTTAACTGATAAATTATTAATCATAATAAGACCAATGTTTTATTAGTTGACAACTTTTCGAAATCTTCTACAGAAATCGAGATAATAGAGATCAAATTTAAGGTAGGCTTCTATTAGAGGAAATACGGTATCCCAATTCTCCATTTTCATTTCTGTATTTTGCTCTTTTTCGATTCTTTCCCAATTACCTCCGAACTCTACGTCATCATCCATCATTCATTTTTTCCTCTTTTTCCAATCACACATAATCTCTCTTCTCTATTTCTCACGTGTCTCCAGATGATATTTGATTCTTTTCTCTCCTCTGCCGTCCCATTTTTCTCTCGGAGCTCTTTTGTAAAGTGAAAAGTGCTCTTTTCTATCTCTTTTCGTATTCTTTCCATTTTTTTTTTCATTTTTTATTGTCCACGTATTGTTTTTTGGGTCGACGAACACCATTTGCCTTGTGACGAGGAGTCTCTTATCACTTGGGAGACTTTTTTTTGTTGGGGATGGAAAACAAGGGAAACTATTTGTCCGTGTTTTAGAAGAAGATAGTTGAGCACACAAAACACAAAAAAAATCCTGTGTTTTCTATTGATCCCAAAAACTCAGAATCCAAATTTTTAATTATTCATTATTAAAACCTGTAGTAAAAGAGCCCCCACACCATCAAGTTAGAGCTAAATATATAAAAAAATAAATATATAAAATGTGTCAACTGCTTAAATTTTTGTAATATTATGATAAAAAATTTATCAGTTGACTACTTTTTGATATCATTCACAGGAATCGAAATAAATTGGTTCAAAGTTGGGGTGCCCTTCAATTACAGGTTTCACGGTCTTTGTTAAATTAGCTTTGAGATATGAAAAATAAGAATTTTACTTCGAATTCCCATAAATCCCTGTTTTTATTTTCTCTGAAAATCCTACTCCGGAAGTTTACTCACTTCCGTTATTTGAATGGGGCTGTCTATAAATTTTCTATAAATTTTCTACACTTTTATTTTTCAGAAAATTTTTTTCTAGTTCTCCTCCAATTTTATTTACTCAAACTTTTCTTTTAGTCTATGTCGTCTTACCAACGTCCAAAGTTTTATCGATCCGAGTCGGAGATGTCTCCGGGACCGCCCGGTGGGATCAGTCCGCCCGTTTTGGTACCGGGAAGTGCTCCACCGATTCATTCCGGGCATCATCACTTTCAAAATCATTATCATCAAACGCCTCCTGGAAAATTGAGAGATCGCTCGCCGCGTTTATCGGTTAGTTTAGTTTTTTTACTTTTCAATTTCGAGCTCAATTATCTCGGTTCCTATGGGACATAGAATGAATGTGTTAACTAATAAAATGTTTATCATATTATCATCAATATTTTATTAGTTGACATAATTCTGATATCTTTGGAAGGAATCGAGGAAATTCAGCTCAAAGCTAACAGTCGGTTTTACGCTCACTCGATTTTGAGCTCATTTATTTAAATGCTCATGAAAGATATCACAATATTGTTAACTAATGAATTATTTATCAAAATATAACTAATATTTCATCAATTAGCCCTTTTTTGATACCTTTCACAGGAATCGAGATACACGAGCTCAAATTTTCCGTAAATCCAAGGCTGTCGAATTTGGGCCGAGGCATTTTTAGTTCAGGTACTTCTGAAATAGGTAGGATTCGGCGGCCTAGCGGCCCTGGTAGTTTTTGGCTGGCTAAGCTTATTTTCGAAAGAACGGACTGATTGGCCCACGGTAACATACCGACGGCCTCAATCACGGCCGATCGCGGCCCTGTTTCCGACAGCCTTCCGTAAATCTACACATTTTTAATTTTTACCCACTTTCCGTATACTTTTGTTCTAAATTTTTTTCCAGAACATTCACCTTTTGAATAGTAATTTGTATTTATTTTCCCATCCATAGTGAAATTGTGATCTCTAAAAAGTATTCAGAGCTCTCACGAGACGAAAAGTTCTCTCTCCTTCCTTCTGGATCAAATTTCTTTTGTCTATTTTCAAACTGAAAAAGGAAAAATAGGAAAATACTGGAACGGGTGTATCAAAACAAAAGGAAGTTGGTGTTTGTTATTTTGACAAACTTTTTAAAACAAATTATGTTTTTTTTCCACATGGGAAGAAATTGTTGAAAAAAAAAGAAGAGGAAGAAGTAGTTTTCTGTGAGTCGAAGGTCCTGCTCCTCAAAAATTGCTTCCGAATCTAAGATTCTCAGAATCTCAAAACTTCAAAATCTCAAAACTTCAAAATCTCAAAACTTCAGAATCTCATAATCTCAGAATCTCAGAATCTCAGAATCTCAGAATCACAGAATCTCAGAACTCAGAATCTCAGAATCTCAAAATTTCGGAATCTCAGAATCTCAGAATCTCAGAATCTCAGCATCTCAGAATCTCAGAATCTCAGAATCTCAAAATTTCGGAATCTCAGAATCTCAGAATCTCCGGATCTCAGAATCTCAGAATCTCAGAATCTCAGAATCTCAGAATCTCAGAATCTCCGGATCTCAGAATCTCAGAATCTCCAAATATCGGAATCTCGAAATTTCGGAATCTCAAATATTCATTTCGCAGTTTATCTGAAAATTCGAATTTGTAGGTTTTTGGTTCCCTGCCCAAATTGGGTAATCTGAAAGTGTCTGAAATTTCTAAATTTCTGTTTTAAGTGTAGTGAGCAATATCCCTTCATTTATCATATCAAAACAAAAGGAAGTTGGTGTTTGTTATTTTGACAAACTTTTTAAAACAAATTATGTTTTTTTTCCACATGGGAAGAAATTGTTGAAAAAAAAAGAAGAGGAAGAAGTAGTTTTCTGTGAGTCGAAGGTCCTGCTCCTCAAAAATTGCTTCCGAATCTAAGATTCTCAGAATCTCAAAACTTCAAAATCTCAAAACTTCAAAATCTCAAAACTTCAGAATCTCATAATCTCAGAATCTCAGAATCTCAGAATCTCAGAATCTCAGAATCTCAGAATCTCAGAATCTCAGAATCTCAGAATCTCAGAATCTCAGAATCTCAGAATCTCAGAATCTCAGAATCTCAGAATCTCAGAATCTCAGAATCTCAGAATCTCAGAATCTCAGAATCTCAGAATCTCAGAATCTCAGAATCTCAGAATCTCAGAATCTCAAAATTTCGGAATCTCAGAATCTCCGGATCTCAGAATCTCAGAATCTCAGAATCTCAGAATCTCAGAATCTCAGAATCTCAGAATCTCAGAATCTCAGCATCTCCGGATCTCAGAATCTCAGAATCTCAGCATCTCCAGATCTCAGAATCTCAGAATCTCAGAATCTCAGAATCTCAGAATCTCAGAATCTCAGAATCTCAAAATTTCGGAATCTCAGAATCTCAGAATCTCCGGATCTCAGAATCTCAGAATCTCAGAATCTCAGAATCTCAGAATCTCAGAATCTCCGGATCTCAGAATCTCAGAATCTCCAAATATCGGAATCTCGAAATTTCGGAATCTCAAATATTCATTTCGCAGTTTATCTGAAAATTCGAATTTGTAGGTTTTTGGTTCCCTGCCCAAATTGGGTAATCTGAAAGTGTCTGAAATTTCTAAATTTCTGTTTTAAGATGTAGTGAGCAATATCCCTTCATTTCTGAAAATCTAAACATCTCAGAATTTTAGAATTTCAGAACTAAGAATTCCAGAATCTTAGAATCTCCGGGTCCCGAAAGATCAAGATTCAAGATCGTTTGGAAACTTTCGTTCAAGTATCCTCCCTCCTACAATTTCTTTAATTTTTCCTGTTGAAAACTGACACTTTTCTCATGACCACATGACGGACACATGGGAGAAGATACTCACACATTAGCTCATTTTCAGAATTTCTGGTGACTCTAGTTTTTTTGGAAGAACGTGTTTTTTTTCGGAAAACACGAGTTGGTCATTATGAGCCAGAATGCTGATGTCTAGTAGATGTGTTTTTGTCATTTCATCACACAGCTGCAGGATTCTCTTCTTCTTTACTTTTCAATCCCATTTCTTTGTGGTTTTCATGTGTCAAAAAAGAAAGGGTGTATAGAATCTCATGCATTTTATGATATTCAAGCGTAGTGGGGCACCCACAGCTGATGCATTTCTCCCATTTTTTTTCGAATAAAATCTTTCAATAATTCTTTGTTTGTAGAATAGGTTTTTTGTCGAGTTCAAGAAAATCATTTCGAATTCTTATCTAGGTTAGAGAATCTTTGAATTCAATTTCCCAAAAAAGAGCATTTAGCGACGAATAGCACGACATGCAGATAAATCGAACTAAAGCAAATTTCCTTTTTTATGTTGTAGTTTGATTATGAAGCTTTGAATTTTGCTGGGTTTAAAAAATACAGTAAAAATTGTAGCTTTAAAAATTGTGGAAATTCTGAAAATCTGAAAAAAAAACTCATTTTTACACCACTTGCGAATCGTTTTGATTATTTGCAAAGTTCCAGTTCAGAGTTTAGAGTTTAAAAAATCCAGATTCTTTAAAGTAATCACAGATCCCAAAGATGGATTTTTTGTGATTTTTTCAACAAGAAAGCTCAAATGTGGTTTTGGCTGAAAATTGCTGAAAAATTGAAAATTCTGGTCGGGAAAAATCGAAAAACCGATTTTGATTACTGTAGATTCGTTTTTTGTGCAATGCACTATTTTTGAAGACAATTCGCACAGAATTTCAGAGGCTTATTCATTTTCGAACCCAATTATTTTCGTGAATAATTTTCCCTATTATTCTTCCTAATCTGCACCCTCTACGTTGATTTTTTTTTGACATGTTTTTGACATTTATCTTAAAAACGAGCGATTTTGAGTCTATCCTCCAAGAGAGTTTTTTTTCCGACCCAAAATTCTGGATCGATTGATATAAAAATCTCAAAAATTTTGGAATTAGTGGACGCCCCCCTTTAAAAATTGAAAGCCTATTTTCGGAAATTTTGCAGAGAATTCCTGTGAAAAAAATTTCTGAAATCGGCTCAGAATTTAGTACTTTCATAGATTCCAGTAATATTTTTGAGTCATTTCCAAACCTAATCACTTTGTTTCTTATTCTTCCTCTTTTATTTCCTTTCCTCCAACTCTTTTCCTCTCATTTCTCTTTCATTGTGCAATAAAACCGAACACTTTAATTTTTTCTTCTCTGTTCTTTTCCATTTTTTCCTTTCTATCCAGCACCATATGTCCCTCTATAAATCATGTGGAATGGACCAACCAATTCGAAATCGAATTCGTCTATTTTTCTTAAGGATTTTACGAGAAGAAGAAAAGATAAAGGAAAAAGAAGAAGAAGAAAACACAAAATCGGGATCCTGGTAACGGATTCCAGTAGGAAGAAGAGGAAAAATTGAAACATGTGTTTTGCGATTTTTATTGGTTTTGGAGATGTCTAGATATTTTGAAAAACCGGAAACTAATTTGTTTAATTGTTCAGTATCTTCTATTTTGCTTGGAATTTTGGGTCAAAGTTTCAACTATTCTACTTAAATTCAAGGTCCAACCCTGATATCCAACTTAGTAATTTTTTTCTTAAAAACTCAATTCTTTTTTCAATTTTGGGATAAGGAAAATCCATAAAAACCCTGAATGGTTGCTAATTGGCTTTTCTTTATTTGTGTAATTACCGTAAACATTCTAATAGAATGCCCCTTCCCTGACTTTCAACTTTGAGCCAATTTATCCATGTCCCTGTGAAAGATATAAAAAAGTTGTCAACTGACAAAATATTTTTGATTTTATGATAAACATTTTATCAGTTGACCACTTTTTGATACCTCTTCCAGAAATTGAGATATATGAGCTCAAATTTGACGATTTGGAGGGGGGGGGGTTCTATTTGAGTGTTTACGTTAATTGATTTTTTTGTGGAGGACCACAGGATCAAAATCAGATATACATTTTTTGATCTGTCAAATATTCCGGATCCTGGGATTTGCTTGTCAAGCTTTATTTTTTCAGTAGAAGTAAATCTTGATATTTCAGAACTTTGCATTTTTGGGTTATGAGGTTCAGAAAAAATTTTGAAAAAAAAAACCTTTAAAGGTGGGGGGACAGGAGATTTTTCGTAGTTTTTTTGTAGCTAGAGCATGCATTCTACCGTCACGGTGTACAACGCTTAATGTCACTCTGCGTACAGCTGTCGTCCTCGCCTTTATGTATGCAATCGGGCGTCCGCTTTCTCTTTTCACGCGTGGCTCAGTCGGTAGCGGCGCCGCACCCTCACTCCTCGCCTTCACAAGTTCAACTCCTCGAGGGGCATCTTTGAACGGAATTTCGAGAACATTATTTTTTCATGTCTCCCCACCTTTAAGATTCTAAGATACATGTGTTTCCAGAAGATTCTGAAAATGTTTCAAAAATTGACTGATTTTAATACCGTAAAACCTGTAATAGAAGGGCCCTTTATCTTTTATCTTTGAACCAACTTATGTCGGTTCCTGTAAAAATATCCTAATTTTGTTAACTGGTAAATTATTTACCATAATATCTCAAAAATTTTATCAGTTGACACATTTCTGCTATCTCTCATCAAAATCGAGAAAAATTAGTTCAAACTTGATAATGTGGGGGCCCTGCTATTTGAGGTTACGTTCCCTCAATTCCACCTTTCGATGAGTTTACTTCACTCAAGTATAAGAATCCATCTATTCTCTTTTTTTCTCCTTCTATCCAAAGTGTCACATTATCCCGTCAACGAGATCCCGTGAGTGAGTAAAAGCATTCAAGGAGGTCCTTCCCATCGCTTTTTCCTCTTCAATTGTTCTTCTCACTTCTTCTATTTTTTTTTCTTCTAGACTAGGTAAAAATAACGGGAAATAACACTTTATTATGTTCATTCTTTCCCAGCTTACTTTATTTTTAAATTAGGTTCGTATTTCTTTTTTCCTCTTTCTTCATTGTTTAGAATCTATGCAAAATAACCGTATCTTGTCATTTTCATTCAATTTTTCTCATTTTTCTCGGCTGAATATTTTTTTGGAAAAAGGACTCATTCTTTTTCTTCTCGTATATAAATGAGTAGCCTTCCCACCGAAAAGTCTTCTTCTTCTTCTTTTTTCTTTTTGAATCCATTCAACCGGATGATGACCAAAAAGAATCGGTGAATAAGCTTTGACCCTTACTACGGAGGGGGGAGTTTTTTGTTTGGATTTATTTTGGATGTACTTTACCCGGATTCCCAAAGAGTATACTTTTAACGAAAACAATAGAAAACGGAAGGGAAACATCTGGGTTTTATTATTCCGAAGAATTCATCTCGGACATTATATTTGAGCACATTTTCAAAGAAGATTTCTTAACTTTAGTTCATTTTCCTACTCATTATTTGTGGCTTTCTATATAGGTTTTTAATTTCAAAATTTACATCTGTGATTTTCAGAGATTTCAAACATACATACCGTAAACACTCTAATAGAACGCCACCCGAATCGTCAATTTTGAGTCCATGTATCTCATTTTCTGTGAAGTATATCAAAAAGTAGTTCACTAGTAAAATGTTGCTAATATAATGGTAAGCATGTTATTAGTTGATCACTTTTTGATATCGTTCAAAAGAAGTGAGATATATAGGCTCAAAGTTGATGGTCCGAGTGGCGTTCTATTAGAGTGTTTACGGTAGTTTTGAACCCAATTGTTTTGAATGCTCTTATAAAATCACACCTAAACCGTCAAATTTGAGCTCAATAATCTCGGTGGCCACCAAAGGTATCAAGAAGCGGTTAACTGATAAAGTGTGGATGATGTTATGATAAGTAATTTATCATTTGACCACTTTTTGGCATATCTCAAGAGAACCGAGATAATTGAGCTGAAAGTTGACGGTCTGGGTGGAGCTTCTATTAGAGAAAATACAGTATCGGATTTTTTGTACCGAATTTTCAAGAATAGCGAACTGCTGAGCGATTTATCATAATATAAGAGGGCGGGGAGTTGAGATTTTTTTCTGATATTGTCTTCGAAATCTTGAATTTCTTCTGTTTTTTCATAGATTTTTTCAAAGTGATCAATTCATTCAACTTGTGACATACAATAATTTACAAATTTGTATGCCTACGGGAAATTTCCCATAATCGTAACAACCATAGTTTTCGAGACAGGCGTTGTCTTGCTGTAAATCATTTTATGTCACTTATTGACCAAAGTTGATTAGTTAATTGCCAATTTTTTGAAAAGAGTGAAAAGAATCGAGAGATAAGTGTACAGGGACAACAGAAATCAACGTCACAATACTCTTTTTGATAGAAAACGTACCGTAAACTCTAATAGAATGCGCCCCAAACCGTTAACTTTGAGCTCATATACCGTAAAAACTCTATTAGATAGCCATGGTACTGTATTGTTCGGAGATGGTCTGGGGTGGCACTGTATTAGGGGGTGGCATTCAATTAGAGGCTGGCACTTTAATGTTCGGAGTCAATTTCTACTGAAACTCATCACAAAAGGACTCGATTTTCAACTTTTTCATAAAATGACTTCAGAGGTTTTTTTTTAATTTTTCTTCTTTTTTTTTAAAGAATTTCGGAGTCTGATAGAGTTTTTACGAGATCCCATTTTCTGCAAAAGATATCAAAAATGTGTCAACTGATAAAATGTTTATGGTATTATGATAAACAATTCATCAGTTAACTGGTATCTTTTACGGGAGTCGAGATATATCAAAGTTAGCGGTTTGAGTGGCACTCTAGTAAAGTGCTTACGGTAACTAAAAACCTAGTAAATGACTCTTTTTATCATAGAAATAACTCGAATCTCTGTACTCTACTACAAAAAATCTCTTTTTGGCAAAAAAAAAACCGAAAACACTAAGCAATTCCCTGTTTTAGTTGTTGCTCTTCCTCCTCTCCAGATGCAATTCGACCTTTGTCGTCGTCGTAGTCTTCTGAAAAAAAGTTTTCCGTCTTCACACACAGAAAAAGAGCATATCTTACTACTCCTCCGTTTCCATTCTTCTTTCAATTTCCGCATTTTTTGTTACTTTTTCATTCTTTTCTTTTTTCTTGCAGGCTGAAATGCGTAAGAATCGGGATGCTACGTCGACGTCGTCGGGTGGCAGTTCTACGATGATGCAGCATCGAGGATCAATTACTCAGTGTGAGCTCTTATTTCATCTTTTTTTTGAATTTTCATTTTTTATCATTTTTAAAGTTTTTATCTTTTCTATATGTAGGTTACAATGGGTATTAGATGTCTTCAATTACAATTTCAAAATAGACTTTCAATAGTTAAAATAGACTTTAAATTTTATAAGATAGTTTAACTTCTTTGGAAGAAGTTCTTCCATAGAACCTTCGACGATTTGAATCTAAGTCCCCTATTACTGGAACTACGGTAGTCTAGATATCCTGTTCTAGAACTCTCTTTGTAATGTATCTAGACAAATAAGGAAACCAGAATGGATTCTGGAGAACGCAGAAAAGTGAAATCACAAATATACGAAGCAAAAAGAAAGAATATTCGGAAGTTGTCATTTTCTCCGAAAAACGATTCGGAATGGAGATGTAGAATGTTATACTTTCGGCTGCGGGCAAATATATCATGATTTAGTTCATTTTTTGGTGTTTTATTCTGCGTCTTTTTGAGCTTAGGACCTAAAAATTGCTTTTAAAATTTTCAAATTTCAATACTTCTAAAAGATTCAAAAAATGCAAAAATTTCCATTTTCAGTTCATTAATTTTTTCATTAAAACTTTCTAGACTTTGCAGAATTGTATGGTTACTGTATTGCTCACCTCAACCGACAACTTTGAGCTCAATTATCTCGAGTTCTGTGAAAGATATCAAAAAGTTGTCAACTGATAAAATATTGATGATATTATGATAAATATTTTATCAGTTGACAGATGTTTAATATCTTTGAAAAGAATAGAGATATATAAACTCAAAGTTGATTGTTTGGTCGGGCCTTCCTTGATTTCCCCTTGTTTTCAGTTAATTTTTGGTTTATTTTCTTCCCAATTTCCAATTCATTTGCATTGAGTGGACTCCGAAATTTTGCATCTTTTTCCAATTTTTGAAATTGACAGAGATAATTTAATTTTTTTTCGAAAATTCTGGGTTCCGGGAAAAAGGATCCCATGCAAAAAGTGATGTTTGAACAAAATATTGGAACTTGGTTAACAGGAAACCCCAATTGCTTTATGAACTTCCTAAAAATTGCTTTTTTAAACAATTTTTGTTTTTGTTTCCCACTAAAAATACCCAATGATGTCTAACTTCGCTTTTGAAAGTCACACAATTTTTTGTCGTAAATGACCTCCAAGAAGTTAATTCAAATCAATTATAAATGAACATTGAAAGTAACTTTTAAAAGTTTTTTGACATCATTTTTGTTGATTGCTGATTTTTTTGAAAATTGATCAAAATAAAAAATTGGTCTTCAACTGTTTTTGGTATTTAAAAACATTTTCGAATCAGGAGGAAGGTTTTAGTTACGGTTCAGGAAAAATGTATGAAAGTCGGATTTTTGTGCGTGACTTTTCTATAAAAAAGGTTTTTCAAATTCTCACGATTTTCTTCAAAAAGGATTTTTTTGGTTTTCAATCCCTAGGAATTTGGAAATCTGAAAATTCCAGAACTCAGTATTATCGGAGTTCCAGAGTTTCAGAATCTCAGAATCTCAGAATCTCAGTATCTCAGATTCTCAGTATCTCAGATTCCCAGAACCTCAGAATCTCATAGTTTCAGAATTTCAGAATCTCTGACTCTCAAAATCTATAAAACTCAGAATCTCAGAATTTCAGAATTTCAGAAATAAAAAATCTCAGAATCTTAGAATATCGGAATCTCAGAATATCAGAATCTCAGAATATCAGAATCTCAGAATCTTGAAATCTCAGAATCTCAGAATCTCAGAATCCTTGAACTCCTGAACCTCAGAATTTCAGAATCTCAGGATTTCAGAATTTCAGAATTTCAGAAATAAAAAATCTCAGAATCTTAGAATATCGGAATCTCAGAATATCAGAATCTCAGAATATCAGAATCTCAGAATCTTGAAATCTCAGAATCTCAGAATCTCAGAATCCTTGAACTCCTGAACCTCAGAATTTCAGAATCTCAGGATTTCAGAATTTCAGAATCTCTGACTCTCAAAATCTATAAAACTCAGAATCTCAGAATTTCAGAATTTCAGAAATTCAGAATCTCAGAATCTTAGAATATCGGAATCTCAGAATATCAGAATCTCGGAATCTCAGAATCTTGAAATCTCAGAATCTCAGAATCCTTGAACTCCTGAACCTCAGAATTTCAGAATCTCAGAATTTCAAACTCTCAGAATCTAAGAATCTCAGAATCTCAAATTGGGACATCTGAAAATGTCTGAAATATTAATTGTTGGTTTTAAAGTGTCGTCAGAAATGCTTAATTTTGTAATCTAGGTACTTTATCACTTCCAGAATTGATCTCTTTTCCATTTTTTTTCCAATTTCCCACGCATTCCAATTTCCCTAGATCTCTTCTAGAACCCTAGAATTCCAGAATCCATTTTTTTCTAACGCCCACCATTCTTGTTTTTCCGTCTTACTCATTCCGCTCGTTATCCAACTTTTCTCTAGTCCACCCAGATCAAAAATTTCCTTCCAGAACAAACAAAAAAAATGATACGTAATAACAAAATTACTCGATGCTCTTTTCTATTTCCCTTTTTCAGCTCAAAAAACTCTTTTGCCCTGGGCAAAATTCTTCTAGAAGGAAAAAAAAAATTAAAGTACCAACCAACTCTTCCTCCTCCTTTTTTCTCATTACATAAAACTTTCTCAAAACTAACAAAAATTATTCATTTTATGGAAGTTTTTTGTTTCTGAAAAGGTGTATTCCATTTTCAGAGTCACTTTTAGTTCCGATATTTCTTCATGGACCTATGATCTTCTATTTTTTATTTTTCGTTTTTTTTGGATGAACAATTAAAAGAATTGAATATAAATTGGGGGTCATTGTCTTTTGGGTAATTGAGGGGGTAAATAAATTAAAAATGCATGGAAAAATAAAAATTCGGGGGCGCCAGTCCAAACAATCATTCGTATTTACTCGATTCGCCTTTCTAATTTTGATGACCTAGTTTTTAGAAAAGTGTATTTTCTAGGCCACCAACGTTTATATATCAGACGCTTTTATAACATGGAGGCTTGGAATTAGCTTTTCGACATTTTCCGGAATGTCAAAAATTCCGAATTTGAAAATTTCAGAATTTCGGAATTTATGAACTGCGGAGCTTCAGAATTTAGTGATTTTGGAATATTCCGATTTTGAAAGAATTTTAGCATTCCAGAATTTCAGAATGTCAGAATGTCAGAATCTTAGAGTTGCAAAATTTCAGAATCTCAAAATCCCAGTGTCTCAGAATTTTAAAATCTAAGAATCTTAAAATCTCAGAATTTCTGAATTTCTGAATTTCTGAATTTCTGAATTTCTGAATTTCTGAATTTCTGAATTTCTGAATTTCTGAATTTCTGAATTTCTGAATTTCTTAATTTCTGAATTTCTGGATTTCTGAATTTCTGAATTTCTGAATTTCTGAATTTCTGAATTTCTGAATTTCTGAATTCTCGAATCTCAGAATCTCAGAAGCCCAAAACCATAAAATCTTAGTCTTTCAGAATCTCAGAGTTTCGATTTTTAATGTTTCCTTCATTTTCATTCCACCTTTAACAAAAAAAAGTTAATCACCCAAAAAATTTTGCCAAAAAACAATAAAAAAAATTATTAGACCCCAAAATCAAAATCACTGTGTGTGTCCTGCCGGCCACCCAAACCGATTAATTTTCTCTTTTAATTTGCTTTCTCTCTTGCTCAATTTTCCACATTTTTTCTCTTTTCTCGAGAGTGACGCCTATATTTCCTCTGTTTTTGTCTAGTTGTAAATGCTCACAGGGAGAGTCCGCGACGACAAAAATTTCCCTGTTCCTTTATTTTTTGGCTGTAAGAGCTCTCACTTCGAATTTTCGTCGTGTTTTGTTTATATGTCGAAATCACGTCTTCACAATTCATTTTTGTGTCTAGAAAATAGAGAAAAAGGAGCTTTTTTATTGACATTGAGGTTTTGTTTTTCAGCTTTCTAGGTGCGACACCCTAAACGGTTATTATTTCAGAAAAAAAAGAAGCTGAAAATATTTTGCAGAGTAATAAAAAATGTGTTTTTCAGGAATCTATGAGCACTTTTGCACGCTAGCCAAATACTCGAGATCTGAAAAAGTAGGAAATTTTCTAGGTCACTGAAAGTCTTCGATTTTTAATCTTCGCACCCCTACCTTCACAATCATTTTTTTCCGTTTGAACAGAATCGTGAATTCATCATCATATTCTTTTTTCTTCGCTAATCCCATATCGAACTTATCACATTTACACATTGAATCAAAAACTTGAGACGGCGGATTTTTAATTCAATTTTTCATTTTTTTTTGCGGAAACTTGCTTAATGGAATACTTTTTTTAAAATTTGTTTAAGAGACATACGATTTTTTTTTCGTTGATCAGGACTTGAAAAACTGTAATTTAGCTACCGTATTCCAATAGAAGCCCACCCAGTACTCGAACTTTGTTCAATTATCTCGATTCCCTCAAAAGATGCCAAAAAAGTGTCAACTGATAAAATATTGGTGATATTATGATAAACATATTAGCAGTTGACTACATTTTAATATCTTTTGAAGGAACCAATATAATCGTGCTCATAGTTGATGTTTATGGCGTGGGCTTCTATTAGAGAGAATGTGATAATTTACCGTAAACACTAATGGAACGCCACCCGAACCGTCAACGTTGAGCCCCTATATCTCATTCACTATAGAAGATATCAAAAAGTGTTTAACTATTAAAATGTTGCTGATATCATGATAAACATTTTATTAGTTGACAACTTTTTTATATCTTTCAAAAGAAGTGAGATATACAGGATCAAAGTTGACTGTCCGGGTGGAATTCTATTAGAGTGTTTACGGTATTTAGTAGATTTAAAAAAAATTATGCTCAACATCGATAATCAAAAACATTTATCCCATTTTTCAAAAATTTCAGAAAATTGTCAACAAAAATTGATATTTAGTGATTGACAACTTTCATTTACCTTTTTTTGTGTTTTTTGGAATCTCGGAATCTTTAGAAAATCATTTGATGGCAAAAATCATAATTTGCCTATTTCCAGAAGTTAAACAAAAATTCAAAATTGAATTAAGAATCTGCTTATGATTGTCCGGTTTTTGCCTTCCTCGATATTTGGTTTTTCCCCTAAATCTTGAAAAGCCGAAATTGGATTACCGCCATCTGAATAATGTAGTTTCTAGTATGTGTAACCTTGAAAATATTCAAAAACCTAGATCCTTTTTATTTTTGAAAATTTTTTCTTTTGCCAGAACAAAAGACTTTTTAAACTATTAAAAATCAAATTGTACAAAATACACAAATTGTGTGATCTATCTCCATCCATCCATCCATTCATTTCCTTTTCTATCTGTTTCTACATGATATATTTCCCTTTTTCTTTCCATCGCTCTCCATCATCTTCATCTTTTCAATCATTGTTATCAAATTATCTGTTGACCGGAAACCCATTTTTCATCATCTTCTCCATCGTCTCCTTTTCCTTCTTCTTTTTCTTCTTCTTTTATACCTTTTTCAAACACACAACGTTTACAAAAATCACAAAATAAACAAAACTCCTCCTCCTCTCTCTTCCTGTAGACATCGTTTTTTTGTTTTTTTTTCTTGCAAGATAATTACTACTAATTACTACTACCTGGTCTCTGATTTCTGAGAAAACTAAGAAACTGATTTTAATTATAGAGCTCTCCCAAATGAGCAAAATTGATGCTCACTATGAAACAAAACAAACCTAGAAAAAAAGAAAAAAAGAAAAAAATGAGGAGAAAGGAAACAAAAGTTTTTATTTCGTTCATGATCCCCTCAACGCTTTTTTGTGACCATAATAAAAAACAGCACTTAAATTGTTTGGTGTCAAACTCTTCTACTTTTTGCTATCACTTTTTCACAACGTCACAATTCTTAGCTTAGATTCTCAAAGAGCACTTCTGAATCAGATTGATTTCACAATTTTAGATGGACTCAAGAAACTACCCTATTCCCTCTAATAGACCGGCACTCTGAGCTCAATTTTAAACCTGTAATAGAAGGGTCTCCTAGCTTCTAACTTTGAGCCAATTTATCTCGGTTACTGTAATAGATACCAAAAAGTTGTCAACTGTTAAAACGTTACCATTATTATGATGAACAATTTATCAGTTGGCAATTTTTTGATATCTTATACAGACACCGAGATATGTGGGCTCAAATTTAAAAGTTTGAGGAGCCATTCTGTTAGAGGGTTTACGGCATCTCGATTCATGTATGAGATATCAAAGGCCAACTGAGAAAAACATTTTTAAGTTTCGAATGTTTTGTTATGAGCTATTCCCATAACTTTAGCAATTTTTTAGAAGTTTCACGATTTCCAAAAGTTTCAAATTATTACAACGAATTATTACAAAAGCCTAAATAATTCGAAAATTTTACTTAGCAGAGTTAATACGGTAGTTGCTATACAAAATTGGCTAAAAATTTACTTCCAATTTTTGAGCACATTGAGCGCAATCAAACAAAAGTCACATTCCTTGTGATCCCTGTCCCATTGTTTCCGCACTATTTTCCTTCAATTCTTTTTGTTGTCAAAACAAGAAGTAACCCTGATTTCTCAGATCACATGTTGGTTCCTCTTCACACATTTCACAAGAAATTTGTGAAATTTCTCTCTTTTCCGTGTTCCGTTCAAACCCACTTCTTCCAAAGAATCTCAAGAGAATCCTCCTCCAGTTTTGCGTAATTCGAATCAAGTGTCTTCCTCTTTTAACACTTTTTCCTCTTTTCCGCTTCTCCAGACATCCATCATCATCAGCTTCACGCACTTCCTGTGCATTTTTTCAAAAAGAAGATCCGTTCGTATATCTGACTATTGACTAGTATTGAAACTGATTTGATAGTTCTGTGATCATTGAGATATTCATGTTCTATCAAGTGTGAGATCAGATTGAACTTTGTGTAGGAAAATGTAGATTTTGTTGCCAAATGACCTTTTAGATTAGGACACCTTTTAGTGGTGAGAATTCAATGATTTTCGATGATGAATGATTAGAAGTGCAAGGTCAGTGGTACGGTATTTGTATGATGCGGAAGTGTAAGATGCGCAACTATTTTTTACCTTTGAGCTAATTTATCTCGGTACTTTTTGAATGTACAAAAAATTTGTCAATTTTTAAATTGTTTATCATAATTTACCAGGATTTTATCAGTTGGCAAATTTTTGATATCTTACATAGAAGCCAAGAAAAATCGAACTAGTAAGGGCCCTCCTATTACAGGTTTCACGGTATTTTCCATTTTTCCGACCCAGCTCAGTTTTTAAGAAATTCTCGCTATCACCTTCATATTACCTTTTTTTTCCATCATGAATTTTTCCGAATCCTTTAGTGTAAAATTGGGGAATTCTCGTTTTTTATCATTCAAGGTTTTTTTTATGTTTCCATTACTTCGCAATTTCCAGATTTTTAGCTTATCATGTTTTGTTATCAGCTATTCCCAGATTTTTTTTAGCTTCACGAATTTCAGAAGTTTCAAGTCATTCCCCAAAAAAAAACAATCGTCCGAGAAAATTGTGATTTTTGGAAACTCCGAGAAATCTGACATATAACTTTTCTGGAAATCCGAAATTTTTAATAAACTACAGTAATTCAATTTTTCACTTTTATCCAATTATATTTTTATCTAGTTCAAAAAAAAGTTATCTTGCTTTATATAGGGTGATCTTCCTCATACAAGATATACTTTTGAGATGGAATAGTATGGATTTTTGAATTCTTTAAAAGTGACATCTGAAAATTTACAATCTTTCTTTTTGTCACCTAGATTTTTTTTTTGCCAAAACATCATTTTCAGCCCAGTACTGTAGATCGTACCATTTTCCGAACCCCTCTAAACCAATAAACATCTAAAATTCCAAATTTTTGCAGGCTCTGGAATTGGCTCGATCGGCCTACCAATTCTTGGCGGTCGAGGGCGTGGAGTCATGTCTGATAGTCATATGCAACGAACATTTAACGAAGCAATGAGGCAGAGGAGGACCAGTTTACCAGCAAATAGTTTATCGCTGAATGGAACCAAAAGTTTGGTGAGTTCAAAAAAGTCCGAAGATGCCTAGCTAGATATCTGCACTGCAATATTTTCCTTATCATCATTATCACTTCTTCTGAGAAAAAGATCAAAAACCTCTGAATTATCTTTGCGCGTCCCCTTTTCGCACAGACATCGTTTGATGGATGGCTTCCGATTGTGGAAAAATCGGAGAAGTGGGCGGAGCCTCTCTCTCTTTAGTTTTCTCTGATTCCTTTTTTGAACACTTTCTATCTTTTCATTGAGTATCTTTATCAGTGTTCTGCAGAAATTTTTGGCGAACTTTGGCCAGGATTTATTTTCTTCATCAAATTCTTCTAAATTGTTTCTCATAAATCACCTGCATGGAAAAAAAGCACCTGCAGAGCCATGTCATTTGTGCATTATTGATATAAAAATGTTCCAGATAACCGGTTCTTCGTTGAGCGAAGCGAAAGGATTGATAGCTGATATGTTAATGAATAAAGAGTTACCTGGAAATGTTGCCACGTGTCTTCGAGCAGTCGCCACACTTCTGGAGCAGAGACCACTGCCTATTAATGGATTATTAAGTGAATATGGGTTACCATCAGTGATAGAGAACCCATATGGTGGCGAATCAATGGTTATTGGGGTTAGTTTGTTTTTTACCAATTTTTGTGAGGGGGGGGGTATGATTTTGGATCTGAAATATACAGTTGGGTAGCCAACTTTTGAAAAATTTGCCATAAGGTTTTATCGAACTCACTATCAGTTTGTTAGAATTCGAATTACATAGAAATCTTGCTACAGTATCCCTCGCCAAATTCAAAATTTCGATATTCTTTGAAATTCGGCCCGGCTTGGGACAAGTATGGCGCGAGAGCTGGGGATGCAGTTTTGGGGAGATTCTGGTTTTTTTTCCATTGGGAAGTAAAAAACAGAAAATTCAATGGAACTTCACTCTCCTCAATTATTATTGTCGATCTCTTATAGATTCTAGATTCTGAATCTATCTGTTTTTAACTTTATTTTCTTCATCTTCATTTCTTAAAAAACTCATACTGTAATTCATTGTCATTTCTGGAAGTTTTGGCACTTTGTTGGTTTCAAGTGGTATATCTCATTTAGATGAATTTGTACAAAAAAGTTGTCAACTACAAAATTGAAGCTCTAACTTTTTTATTATACTCTGAAAACAAAAAATTTTGGACAACTTTTTCAGGACTTCAAAGTTGACTTCCGTATTTGATCTAATCCCAAATATGTTCACTTTGAGCTCAATTATCTCGGTTGTCATGAAAGATATCAAAAATTGGTAAACTGATAAATTGTTGGTGATATTATGATAAACATTTTATTAATTTTCCACTTTTTGATAACTTCCACAGGAATCGAGGTAAACTGACCCAAAGTCAGAGTGGGCTTCCAAGCATTTACGGTAGATTCTAGATTCTTTTGTTTAAATTTTAAATTTAAATTTTTTTAATTGTCAATTTCACATCCTTATTCTTCTAGTGAGCTACAAAGATCCACCTTCCGATTGTTAGGTTCTTTAATCCATCTGATGTGTCCTTGTCCATTATTATTTGTTGCTCCTAATGATCATCTGACATTTCCCTAATCTCACTGTTTTCCAAAATGACATCAATAGACAAAATGGCTTATTGGTCAATTATTCAAAGAATCCTTAGAAGAGAACATCTGCTTCTTCTAAAAAGCAAAGAATCCCCAAAAGTGTTCTCATTATGTTTGTCTAGTGTCTTCTCTCTGTGACTCTCTTTTTCGTGTGCTAAACCGTGTGAAAAAACACGTAACTCCTCTCTCCTTCTCCATTTTTTCTGTCCCATCCACCTCCATTTTTCTGTGTCTCCTGATATTCAATGGTATGCTAATTGTGAGAAACGGTGACTAGGAGCGTTTTTTTTTCCAGCTGCTAATCCAATATCCTCTCCTCCCCTTCTGGTTTTTTGTGTGGTGTGTGAGAAAACTTGGAGAGGAATAGAGAGGCGACAGATTTTCAGACATTCATGTAAATCCCGCCAATTTGTCCCTGTATTCATATACCTCTAAATTCTCGTCTTTTTTTTCTTTGAGAAGTAGGATTCCCCTTAAAAAATGTTGTTTTATGTGTTTTATTCGACTCACACCCTTCTGATTTTTTTTGGTTTTGTACGGTTACGACATTCTGGAGTCATTTTTTTTCTTTTACCAGAATATTGATCACTTTTTAAAAGCGGAGACGAAACTTTGACAAAAAAAAAGTTTTTTCCAAAATTTTGAAAAAGACTTCAAGTTCGAATCACTGTAAAGTAGCAGTTTGAAAGTGTTGTATTTGGGTCTACAAGGACTATGATTAAAAATTCGAGAAAATCATCCCACCCAAAGAGTTAGAAAAATTTCGAATTTTTTCAAAAAAAATTTTCTGAGAAAAATGATGAAATATGAAATCCTACATAATTTTAAGTATAACACAAAAACTTTCATGTTCTGAAACCTCCTAGGAGTGGAGATAACCAATTTTGCACTGAAAAAGCGATTTTTGGAACTAAAACTGAAATTTCAGCACTTTAGAGGTTTCTTAAAGGTGGTGTGCGGTGAAAAATTCTATTGCTTTATTTTGTGCAGAAATTCATGTAGATTCCCATAAAAATAAAGAAAAAAATCGAAAAAAATTCCTTCATTGAGAAAAACGGCATCGAAAAGTCAAAGTGGGAACCGGTGGGCTAGCGGCCAGGTGTGAGTTTTCTAGGCCAACTGCCGGTAAAAGCGCGCGAAATTCGAATTTTGATTTTTAGTGTTTTCTCTGATGTTTTTTAAAGATTTCAAAGTTTTTTCGTTAATTTCCTACATGGTGTATAAAAAAACCTGACAAAAATCTGAGCAAACACTGAAAATCAATAAAAATTCGGATTCCGCGCGCTTTTACCGGCAGTTGGCCTAGAAAGCTCACACCTGGCCGCTAGGCCACCGGTTCCCACTTTGACTTTTCGATGCCGTTTTTCTCAATGAAGGAATTTTTTCGAATTTTTTCTTTATTTTTATGGGAATCTACATGAATTTCTGCACAAAATAAAGCAATAAAAATTTTCACCGCACACCACCTTTAAACAGATTTTGAACACGGTTTTATAGGTTTTCAATCATGCTCTTCCATTCTCTACGGTTGGTTTATGCGAATCAGCCGGACAACTTAAAATGTTCCCTTGTAAGTCCTACCACATTTCTATATCTGTCGTCCAAATTCGTCCGATTCTCTCCCCCCCCCCCCTCTCTCTCTCACTCACTCTCGAAAATTGCCCAAATTTCTTTGCCCAACTCATCAAAATCCGAATTCCGAGAACTGCACATTCCATTTTTTCACACACTCCTACAACTTCCCCTTTATCCGGTCACTGCTTCAGAACCTCTTTATTTTTTTTGACAATTTTTATTGGGTTTTTTGTCTCAAAAATAATCATTTTGTGGATTTACAAAACCTTTTGGGTGTGGTGTGATATCTGCGAAGTACTTTGGCCGGCCTTATAGAAAAAAAGGAGAAAAAAGAGATTATCATTTATCATTCTATAACATATAAACTGCGTCAAAGGTCTCTCTAATCAAGAGGGAGGGGAGGGGATTATCCCTTTTTGAAAAACAAAATGGATCAATCAAATCAATGGAAAAATCAAATTTTCAGACTTTTAGTGTTTTGGTCAGGGCTGGTTTTTTTTTTGTTTTTTCAGGATCATTTTTTGCAGAACAATGATTGAAAATTCTTTTTTTTTTCGCCGAGCCGAAATTCAAGAGAGCAAAATTCCGATTTTTTAAAGAGTTTTTTTTTGGAAATTCAGAAATTAGAAATTCTGAAAATCAGAAATACAGAAAAGCAGAAATTCAAAAAATAAGAAATTCCAGAAATTCAGAAATCTTCAAAATTGTAAAATCCTGAAATCACTTTTTTCGCGATTTGTCGGATTATTTAAAACAAATTATCTCTAAATTCTAAATTTATCAAAAATCGAAAATAAAATTTCATTTTTTAGCGATTTTTAGCGATTTTTCAACTTTTTGTTTAAACGAAGTTAAAAATCGAAAAAAAGGCCAGAAAAACTATTAAATATACATGATCCTTTAAGAATTTCGCTACCGGACCTAAGCTCCGCCCACTTTCAAATTTTCGGCCACAGTTCGCAAACTTTCTTATTTTTCTGTCTTCTAGTTTCAAATTAGCAAACCAGAAGTCAGAAAACCTATAACCTTTTTTGCAACAGCTCAATTTGCTATTAATCTGCAAACTGATCGGAAATCTAATTCCTCCAAACAGAATTATATCCAGATTCATTTTCTGAATTCACCTTTTTTTCTCCTTACTCTTCATTTCAGAGAATGTAATAACCCAAATATTTACTTTCTCACATTTTTTTTTCATCCTATTCGCCGCTTCCTTCCAAACATAACCCATTTCTTTTTCTGAAAATCTCCAGAAGTATTAATGCCAACTCATCATTTGCCTCGAAGTTCTTCTGACTTAACATCCGGTCCACCGACGCATTCTCAACATCATCGTGCATCGTCTTCACGTGGAAGTCGTGATCTTTCTCATCGCGGCTCTTCTGCTCGTAATTCCTCGTCTTCACTTGTCAATTTCGTGGGTCAATGCATCGCTTGTTCGTTGGACTTTCGATGCAAATGCTGCATTGATTGTGCGCATGTCATGGTGCCTCTAGTCACGGTGGGTTCTCTTGCTGCAGCACCTATTAACCGCCCTCTCCTCCTATTATTATATCCGCCCGGTTAGCTCAGTCGGCAGAGCACCAGACTCTTAATCTCGTTGTCGCGAGTTTGAGCCCCGCATTGGGCTGATGTCTTTTTTCGCTTTTTTTGGGTCTTTTACGAACTCTTCCTCTCTTTGCACTGGACTTTGGTGTCACGTGTCAAACTCAAATTGTTTATATTTATTACATTGCTGGCTGCTGGACACAAGAGTTGGTCTCTCTCGTTTCATCACCAAAAACATTTTTTTCCTTTTTGACACGAAACACCAATTTGTCCTAAAATGGCTGAAAAATGAGCAAGGACCATACTTGTTTGGGAAGTTTTTCCGAAAATTTTTTTCGGGAAGTTCGGAAAAAATCGGCAAATTGGTTTTACAATTAATATTTTGTTTTGTCTGGTTTTCCAGTGTTTTTTTCTCATAAGATTCCAAAAAATATCCCCGGAAAACGACAAAAAAACAGGAAATTTGTTGAAAATAGGCAATTTATAATAGATTTTAAACGAAAGATGTTTTCGAGATTTTCAAAAAGTATATAACCAGAAAGCTCTTAAAATTTCCTACAAAACTGTGGAATTTTCAACTTTCCAAGTTTATTTCGAAGCGAGCTATGCGCCTTTAAAGTTTTTGAGAGACGCAGAGAAACGAGAGTGATCTCGCTTCTCTGTGTCTCTAAAAAAATTCAAAGGCGCATAACTGTGCTCAATACAGTCCGATTATTTTGATTCTTAGCTCAACTTTTTTGTAGAAAACCCCGAAATGTAGATTAAGCCTTTTGCTCTTAACCAGCTACTTTCCCGAAAATATCTTGACTCTTGTAGCTGTGTTTTTTGAGTCCTTTTTATATATGTATCTTTTTTTCCCTTCTGCGCTTGCTGTCAAAATTTCAAAATGATTGGAACGTTAGATAACTCATTTCTTTAGGTTCCCAGAAACAATTGTTTGTCCAAGTACATCCGGAAAAAACAAGAGTATCTTTCTCTCACGTGTCTCTCCGAGTCTTGAACTAACAACATTCTCGGTCAGCTGTAGTAGTGGTCCTCTGAGCCAGGAGCAACTCTTCTCTCCCAGCTGTTATCTTCTCTCTGTTCTTTTTTCGATTTCAGAAAACAAATTGACCTGAGACCCTCCTCATCTTCTCTACTCGGGCTTTCTTCAGATCTTGACGTAGTTTTTTTTATTTCTTGTGCCCGCCGTTTTTTCAACAAGTTTGTTTTGACAAAACAACATTCGGTCAGCTTCAGGGGAGACTTGAAAAACATTGTTTTTGCCAGAAGAGTTCCATACTCAAGCTCCGCCCACATTTCCTAGCCCTCGGCTTTTTTATGGGGTGGTGGCCGAACACAAATATAACTTTTGTACCTTTTATAACTTTTTAATACGATTTTTTTGCTTTTTAGCTAGAAAGATAATTTTGCAAAACAGAATATGAAAAGTACGGTTCACCGATTCTGATTCTGACGTTAACGGGTGATGAGGGAAATGAAATCTGAAAATCTGAAAGTTTTACTTATTTCATAGTACATTTCGTAGCTGATATTCTAGAATTAAAAATGGTTAGTTTTTAAAAATGTATGATTTGTTTCTCAGGAAAAATTGAATTTCAGTTATGCGCCTTTGAACTTTTTGAGGGACGCAGAGAAGCGAGATCACCTTCGTTTCTCTCAAAAGCTTCAATGGCGCATAACTCGCTTCAAAATGAACTTGGAAAGTTGAAAATTACACAGTTTTGTAGGAAATTCTAAGGGCTTTCTGGTTATATAGTTTTTTGAACAATTTTGAATTAATTTTGTTTCCGAACTCCATAAGTTATGAACACTACTATAGCGGCAGCAGGACGTGGTGCACCAACCAAAACCCCATCTTGAAAACTTAAATAAAAACTTATTTTTATGAAATTCGCAGCTATTTTCAAAGCTTTGAAATCCTCAGGAAAAATTTTGTTTAGGTGTAATCAAACTTACATTAGAATAGAGCTATCTGCCGTATTTGCTTTTATAGAAGCCTACCCTATAGTTGGACTTTGAGCTCAATTATTTCGGTTCCTACGAGAAATATCAAAAAGTGGTCAACTGATAAAATATTTATCATAATCTCACCAATCTTTTATTAGTTGATAGCTTTTTCTATCACTTGGATTGAGGTAATATCTATCACTTGGATTGAGGTAATTGAGCTCAAAGGTAAGAGTATCGAGGCTCCGACCAATTCAAACCCCTTTACCTTTAATACCGTACCCCAAAAATCAAAACCAACTCCTTGAACACACCGAAACTCTCATACAACACATCTCTCTTCAATCAAATCATTGAAACCCGGAACTTTCTCTCTTTACTTCTCCTTTTTCTTCGTCCTGAACCTTCTTCCCCCTATTCTTCTCTCTTGACGTATGATCCTCTCTTACAAAGGATGCTTTTTGCAACTCGATTTTTAGTGTAATCAAATTTCTTTTTTTCGGAGCATTTCACTCGTTTTGTGCTCACCGAAACCTGATTTGATTAATGTCTCGCTTTCTATCAGTAGAGTATCTACCTAAAAGGACATGGTTCTTGTGCAAATCTGTGACGTTTTTTGTGCACTTTGCTTAATTAGGATGAGATATTTGTGAAAATGGGATTTTGTTAGACATGCTGACCTTTTTTGAATTGGGGATTAAGAAGACAGAATAGTCGTGTTTTGATTCTGAAGACTTTCTTTTATGAATTTCTATTCCTCTGAATTTCGGAAGATTCTGAAAATGAGTGCATCGGAAGAATGCACAAAAAAGGTAAAAATATAACTTCATTTTAAAAATATTCATCTGTTTTTGTGTTCTCTCTTCCATCTACTTTAAAATTATCTTTCATTTCTGTTGGTCGAAAATTGGCGACTTCTTAGAATTTTAGAATATTAGAACTTTTGAGTTTCTGAAACTCTGAGATTTTTGAATTTCGAAATTCGAAAATTCTGAAGTTCTGAAATTATTGAATTCTGATGTTTCTGAAATTCTAAATTTCAAAAGTCTGAAATTATCGAATTCTAAAATTCTGAGATTCTGAAATTCTGAAATACTGAGATTCTGACGTCGACCAAGCCGACCAAATGGTGCCTACTCAAACACTTTCTGGCATAGGTTTTGATCTTATCACTGAGAAACACAAATTTTGCTTCAATTAGAAACTTTTGCAGAACTACAAAATTTTGAATTTTGATCTCTTTTTGAAGTTCACCCCACGAGGATAGTTATAAAAGGGGGTGGTCCGAAAACATATGAATGGCCGACAAATTGGTTTCGGTTGGGGGTGCAAATGCAAAACGGACTGCAAAAGTCTAGATGTGTTTTGACATCTTCAAATCCACCACTGCGTGACGTGACGTTTTCTTCTTCTTCGTCTTTTGCCCTCGAAACTTGGACAAGAAGATGCTCTGCTCAGGCGTGGAGGATTTAGCGTGAGAGAATTGGGGAGTGTATTCAGGAGAAGAAGAAGAGTGACAAAATCTGTTGTGAACATCTTCTCCTTCTTTTTTCTTCCTCACCTACTCTTTTCCGAAAGTCTCCCGAGGGTCCCATTTGTTATTCGATTAGGAAGGGCTTCTGTCTGAAGGTCTCTGGTCTCTGTAGAGATAAAACAACTCTTTTATTTTTCTTTCCTCAAAATAGGGAACACCTCATTTAGGGGGAGGAAATTGATAAAGTGATGTAAAAGAAAAACAAGGAGCACACTTCTAATTTTTTATTTTGCAACGAACATTTTTCTCAGTGAGGAAATGAATAGGGCTTCCGGGTAGATGTTGATTTTGCAGAAGACTTGGTTTTGTGCTCAAAGGGAGCCCCATCCCTTTTGATATCACTTCGCAGTTTTTGGTTTTTCAATGCGCGCCTTTAAGTTTAGGTTACTGTAACTATATAGTTCTAGAAGGTTCTCAGCTTCTGGGTTCCTACTACGGTAACTCTTTCTAGTTCGGATATAAACTTCCGGCTTTCGTTGATCCCTTATTTGTTCTGATATCCTCTCGAGAGTTCGAATTTTTGTGTTTTTCTGACTGCTTATCACTAATTCGAATTTTTAATCCCCTTAAAAGGTTTTGAAATTTCTAGTTTGACGTTAATCGAAGATACAAGGATACAAAATGATTTTGAATTTCTGAAAATCGAAAATTCTGAAAATCGAAAATCCTGAAATTCATAAATTCAGAAATCTTGAAAATCTGAACTTCTAAGATTTTGCAATTCGAGAATTATGAGGTTCTGAAATTCTGAAAACCAAGGATTTTAAGATTGTGGAGAATTTAGATATATTCTGAAATTTTGAATTGGGTTACTGTAGCCTTCATTTTCAATTTTTCAAACGTTCAAAGTTTAATTCTTGTGCTCTCTCCTCATCATTTTATGAATTCTCTTCATCGAATGGGACGTCTTCTGGACATATATTATTTTCCAAAGTTTCCCTTTCTCTTCTTTTTTTTCTCCCAACCTTTTTCCTGCTCTTTTCCCTTTCCAATCTCTCTCGTTCTTCTTCTCTTATATGGATGTTTTATGAGATTAATTCTTTTTTTGCTCCTCCTCCTCTTCCTATTTCTCTCTTCACTTTTGTCACGAAGAAGCACGTATTCATTCGGGGAGGGACCTTTTTTGTCCCAATCCGACTCTTCGTTTTCTGTTTTTATAGTTGATTTCAATGGAAAAAAAGAAGAAGAAACAGGAAAAAAAAGAGCAACGTTTTTGGGTTTGATTAGGGAAATTGGAAATTACGTCTGGAAAAAGGGATAGGAGAGAAGAGATACAAGAGAATACGATGTGTTACTATTACACCAAAAGTCAAAAGTTTCTGAAAATTTTAAAAGTTTTTAACTTCCCATTTGACATAAGCACCTTTAAGCCAAATTACCTGGGTTCTTGTTAGAGATATCAGAAATGTGAAAGCTGATAAAATGTTTACGATTTTACTATAAACAATTTTCCAGTTTGTCAGTTTTTTCTACCATTCATAGGAACCGAGATTATATACCGTAAATTCTCTAATAGATGGCCAATCCTAACTTGTAACTTTGAGCCAGTATATCTCGCTTCCTGTAAACGATATCAAAAATATGTAAATTAAAAAAATGTTTGTGATATTATAATAAACATTTTATCAGTTGATCACTTTTTATTATCTTCTATAGGAAATGAGATATATAGGGTCAAAGTTAATAGTCGCAGGAAGCCGTAACTTCGGATTTCTCAACGTCCGACGGCCGACCGTTTAGCACCTTTTGACTTTCAAAACTTGTTGGTGCCAGTGTAATCTTCAGAATTATTGAGAATAAAACTTTAAATTTATAAGAAACCAAATTCGCTCCACTGCACTCAAAAAAGTGACATCAGTTCCCTTAAACTTTTCGAGGATAATCCTTCTGATAATTTTCCCAGAATCATCTTTCGAAGTACTCGTGTTGTTTTCGAATGTCACGAAACTTCTAATCCTCAACTATCTAGAATAGAATTCCTCATTTTTTAAATCTAAATACTCCTTGCTTTCTTGCCTCATGTCATCATTTTATCTCTCTTTTTGATATGGCAACTTTTTACCTTTTTTGAGCAACATTCACAAGAAAAACGTCAGAATTGCATCCATATATTCTCTGTTTTCTGAAAATTCCAAAAGTTCATTTTAACACCTTCTAAAAGAAATCATCATGATTAGTTCATTAGATTGGAAGAAAACGTGACATAAATGATCAATTAGCAATGCTTGAACAGTTTTTTTTCTTTTCGTTGACCCGGAAAACAAAAAAGTAAAAAAGAAAAAAATGGGCGTTTTTAGGATGTCTTGTAGTTTGGTTTTTTGGAAGACTACATTTTTTTCAGAGAAAAAATTTCGTTCTGAAAATGTACTTCTCCGCAGATAAAGCAAGAATTTGAAATAGTGAGAAAATATAGATAATTCATAAAAAGAAGTTCGGGGGAATCTGTAATTCCAGAACTCTGCAGCTACAGAATTTTAAGTGTGGACCAGAAAAACAAGATTCTAAAGCATCCAAAGTATCTGCTCGCTTTTTTTTAAATATCGGGGTTCAAAATTTGTATCTTCCCTTGGCAAGCAAAGAACGTGAAACCTGTAATAGGAAAATAGGACAAAGTTGAAAATAATGTTTTTGTATCCTGTAATTCGTTCTACAAGATACATTTTATTTTAAAATGTATCTTTTATCTGTGCAAAGTTATGATTTTTTGAAATCAGTTAGCCTAAATGTTTCAGATTTTCTGCATTCTGAACGAAAATGATAGAGTTTGAAAATTCCTTCGTTTCTATAAACTTCTCTAGTTCATCTGGCTGAGAGCTGAGAAATGATCATTTAAAGTTTAGCAGGCTAGAGACGCAGACAGCTAGACACTCTAATTGTCTGCGTCTCTTTTAAACTTCAAATGCATTTACATGTATGTATCTCGGCCCATGAATGAGCTAGAGAAAGTTGAAAAAAAAATTCAAATAAAGAAAATGAAAATATAGAAAATCAACAATCCTACATTTATAAACAACAACTCAATCTTCTAGCTTATCTAGAACTTGAGGCACAGCAATTTGAAGTTTTTTAGAGACGCAGACAGTTAGAATGTCACGTTGTCTGCGTCTCTCGTCAACTTCAAATGGGTGTATCTCGGGTTCTAAATGAGCTAGAAGATTCGTTTTTTTTAAAGAAATGTAGTATTTAAAGGTGAGCACATTTGGGAACTTGAATTTCTGAGAATTTTTGAAAAAAAATTCTCGATCCTCAAACTTTTCAAAGTTCTCCTTCTTCTCTTTCTTCCTCACCTACCGTAACCCAATTTTTCAGACATTTCCTTCTCTTTTTTTCTTCCCATAGACTCCCTTTTCTTATTCAAATAAAGAAATCTATCGAGAGGTGTATTTAATTAAAACTTTTCTCATCTTTTTTTCTTCCCCGCGGATTTAATTGGAATCCTTTTGCTCTTCTTCCAGATGACGACAATCCAACGTCTTCATTTTCTTTTATTCTGCCTCCTGTTTTCCGATTTTTCCTTTCAAATTTCGGATGTCATGCTTCTTTTCCTTTTTCAGAAAAGAAAAAGGAGATCAAAATGATGAAAAAAAAAGGTTACACCTCCTCATCTCCATTCCTTTTTTCATTCTTTTTTTCTGTGATTCACAATGGATCTCTGCAAATTCAAGTATAGTTTAGTAGAAAAATTGTTATTGTTATTGAGAAAAATCGGGAAATCGAAATCTGACCTAGTTTTTGTAGGATTCCTGAATCTCGTCGGATTCAGATTCTGAATTCCACACTAGAAAATGACGAATTCTGGAATGAGGCGGGACACTTCTCCTTCCTTGTTTTTCAGTTCAGACACTTCTTCTTCTTCTTCTTCTTCCCTTTGCCTTCTCCTTCTTCTTCTCCGACCAACCGACGTCCCAATTTCGTATTCCACACACCCAATTTCTGATCTACTCTATCTTCTTTTCTTTTCTATCCCATTTCTACTCAAAACTTTTTGTTTTCCATTAAAATTTATATTTTTTCAAAAATCTGCGTCTTGCTTGGAATTCTAGATTCGAAAAGTTTGAAATCAAAAAAATGGGGATAAATATAGGCGTTCGGAAATAATTGTCCGCAATTGGGTTGGCTAGACAAAATGTTCGAAGTTTAAGGTTTCCAGATTTTTGATCGAATTCTGAAAATGAAAATTTTTGAGCTCAAGAAAGGATGTGTAAAGCCAGAATCTTGGAGTACAAAACTTTTAAATTTCGGAAATTCTGGATTTTAGAATCTCAGAATCTCAGAATCTCAGAATCTCAGAATCTCAGAAACTCAGAATCTCAGGATCTCGGAATCTCAGAATCTCAGAGGCTCAGAATTCTAGAATCTTAGAATCCTAGAGTTTCAGAATCTCAGAATCTAAAAATCTCAGAATCTTAGAATCGTAGAATCTCAGAATCTCAGAACTTCAGAATCTCAGAACCTCAGAATCTCAGAATCTCAGAATCTCAGAATCTCAGAATCTCAGAATCTCAGAATCTCAGAATCTCAGAATCTCAGAATCTCAGAATCTCAGAATCTCAGAATCTCAGAATCTCAGAATCTCATAATCTCATAATCTCAGAATCTCAGAATCCCAGAATCTCAGAGGCTCAGAATCCTAGAATCTTAGAATCCTAAAGTTTCAGAATCTCAGAATCTAAAAATCTCAAAATCTTAGAATCTTAGAATCTCAGAATCTCAGAACTTCGAAATCTCAGAATCTTTCTTTCAACTTCTGAATTTTTTTAGAACTTCAGAATCCGTGACTTCTAGTCAAAAAATCTAAAAATTGGATTCTGATCATTTTATTTCATCCAGACATATGCAAATCGATTTCTATTCATGCTGTTGTCCGAAAAATTCCAATTTCGGTTTGTTCAAAAATTCAAATATTTTGTACTTTCATCCAAAATTCCGAATGTGTCATTCTCCAATTTTTGTGGATAATTTTTTGGTAGTTTCGTTTTCAGCACCTCACAAATTTTCTCAATTTTTTTCCCAATTACTCTTCTGCATCTTTGACCCCAATTACGGAATGCAAAAATTATGAAAAGGTGATGACGAAAAAATGAGAAGAAAGATGATGAGCATAAGAAGAATAAGATGAAAAAGAAGAAGAAGAAGAAAATTGAGTACTCTGAATGCACATATCATTAGCGTAGGTGTCCGATATTCAGAAGACGTAGTAGAAGATCCTTTTCCAGAAGAAAGCAACCTTCTCATTTTGCTACTTTTTCCTCTTCCTCCTGTTCCGTGTTTTTCTGATTTTTGTGCTTCCCCAATCAGTTTTTTTACTCAAAGGAGGGAAAAAGTCCTCAAAATGATAATAATGCGTTAATTGGTATCTAATTAGTGTGTGCTCACGAAATTTCAAGTTTTCCTATGACGGCTGGGAGTCGAGATACAGGCGTTTGAAGTTTTGATCTACGTGCGGCGCGGTCGCGTTGCGGTTCTTTATCTCAAAACTTCTAACGCTCATATCTCGACTCTCCGGTTTGCTAGAGATCTAAAACATTTTTCATTATGTATTTTTTGAAATCCGCGTCACTTTCCGATATTTCAGAATATCCATTTTTTTCCATAACAAATACCCGTTTTTTGTAGATCATTGACCCAATCAACCACTACCTAATGCATTGAGTTGTCTGCTAGTTTTTTTCTGATTCTTTTTCTCTTTTTTTTCTTTCAAAATTTTAGTAAGAGAGCAAAAACAATATACATCCAACAAACCAAATAAAAAAAATAGAAATTCGAAAATGACAAAAGATTGACGAGAAGAAGTCTGTTTCGATTATTCATCCATGTCTTTGGGAGAAGAGGAAGAGTTCGCGAGATTCGACACAAAGAAAAACAATTGAGCGAGAGCAGACCACACAGAATTTGTGATTTTCTGTGGCTTTTGGTTTAGTTCTTCTGTTTTTTTTGGTTTGAAAACTAAGGATGAGTATTTGGAGTACTGTAACTTGTTGAAAGACAGTAAATACTCTATAGAAGCCCACCAGAACCGTCAATTTCGAGCTCAATTATCTCGATTCCTGTGCAAGGTATCAAAAAGTATTCAACTGATAAATTGTTTGTCACAATATCACCAATATTTTGTTAGTTGACACATTTTTGATATTTTGCAATGGAATTGAGATAACTGAGCTCAAACTTGACAGTCAGGGAGGCCCTTCTATTACAGGTTTTACGGTATATTTCATCCAAGTTTTGAGAATCTAGAAAAAATTATAATCTTGCGGATTCAAAGTATTACGAATTTGAAAATTCCTTTATTCTAAAAAAATCATATAGCCTAATATTTGATCCCAAGAATCTTGGAATCCCCTCGAAAACGAAAAAACCTAGTTACCAAAATTCAAGATATTATGATCACGAAACTGTCGAATCTGGATATTGTCCCAATTTGTTTGAATCCGATATTTGAATTGAAATTTCGGACGCTTTCAGAATCTTGGAACTTCATACTTCAAACGCTCAATTTTTCCACCTTATGATCCTCATTCTTTAAAAGCTCTATATTCCTTTCCCTTGCCGTGTTTGTCGTACCTCTTTGATCATGATCTCACATCATAGAATCTTCAAAATTCAGAATCGTACCATATATTCTTCACTACATCCTATTCTGAACCCTCTTCTTTTCTTATGCTTCCATCGCGTCGAAGTGAATCCCATTCACCAGCATCCCGATGCAAGTCAGCCGGTCATCCCCTAGCCGTTGCTTCTAACGGATTTCATTCGATTCCATCGTCGGCTTCCTCGTCGACACATTCCATGAATCGACAGGGATCTGTCGATAATCTCATTTTCAAACTGTTGACTCGACAGAAATACGTGGCAAAGTGTCTGGGTTTCGTGCCCGCTCGATCGTCGGTAGCCATTCAGACTACGCCGGTGGTCGAGAGAGATATGTCGGCATGTTTTCAGAATGAGGCGAGTAGGAAAAATTGAAAAAAAAGAACCTGACATTCGAGATCGGGAGAGAAAGTTACAGGATTTTTAATGGCTTTTAATATTTGAGAACTGGGAAATTGAAATATGGGAATTCAAAGAACTTTTCGAATCCACAGAATCCTTATTTCTGATTTTGCAGGCCTCAAAACCGGTATCTCCAATATCACATTCTCAACAGTCACATCCGCCACTGGTCTTCCTACCGTACCCGCCGAGCCGAACAAGGCAAGGAGCAGCAGGTGAGCAAACCAAACATTATCTGATTATTCTGGAAAATTTTGTACTTTTTGAAAAAAAAAAATAATAATTAAAAAAAAAAATAATACTTTTTGAAAAAAAAACAAAAGATTTTCGTAGTTTTCTGACTTGGTGGAACATTTACCTGATGTGTTTTCTAGGCC